>NW_020455532.1:2968483-3149346 GCF_003342845.1 Nothoprocta perdicaria | reverse complement strand
CTTAACTAGCTGATTTAATTAAAATGTTTTATACTGTAATTGTATGGTTTCTATAAATGGAGAGCTAATTTTGTTTAATGAGTTCCTAACCAAACATAACACTCCTGACTGTATGTAGCCAGATTTGCTAAAGGTCACAAATCCTGAGATTCCACTGTTTGCTTTTGTAAGCAGGATGATCAAACAGCTTGATTTGGCACTTGAAATATCCTGTCAGGATTGGTTCCCTCGATTCCTGTTTATACCAGAAATTATTAGTATAGTTTTAGGAGCAGAGGGGGGTTCTCCTCTGTATCTGAACACTGTTCATTATCTTTAAAGTGGAAGTCTACTGCCAAAATCACGTCTCATTGTCAATTAGTGGCTTCTCTGCAAACACATTAATTTAATGCCCCTGCTGAAGCACTGTGCGCATTGGAACATCTTGCTGCTAAAACACTAGTTTTCAGAGCACTTTGACACAAATCATTCATGAATAGAAATTTATGCCTTGMTGCTAATGGGATGTGACATGAAGCTATCCTTGATTAAATTTACCACAGAGCTTGCAACTATTAGTAAATAGAGCTAATACAGAGAGTCGTAACAGACTTCCARAGGGTGGATAAGGAAAAAAACGGATTATGGATTCCTCACCTGCGTGGTTCCTAAAGAATATCTTCACCTAGATTGACTCTGATAAAGGGAAAGTCTAAATTAAGAAGTCTCTTCTTTTTGCACCTACTTTTGTTTTGCCTCCACTTTTGGCAAATTCAGCAATGACCTAAATACAAAAGAATCAATTACTTAAAAATAAATAAATTTGCCTTTTGTTCTGCAGCCTTTTCATCATATCCTATGAAATGCAAAAAATGAAATTTCTCTCTCTCTGCTAAAAGATCAAAAACTAGGGAAATGGTGTATTTCGGGGGAAAAAAGGCTCATTCGTCCTCCTCTGCTGTACCTGATGTCAGCAAAATGTTGTCTCCTTCGAACAGAATTCATGCAGATGTTTATTTAGCAGCACTCTCATGTTTCTTTTGTTAAAGAAATAAGCTATATTTTCATTGTCTTATTTTGTGTTTGGTAAATACCATTTTCTCCTGTCCTTTCTGTAGCTGCCATGGAAACAAGCAAAAATGCTGCAGATTAAATATTTTTAAATAGATTTTTGAGGTAGGAGTAGTATCGCTCCTCAAAGTGTGTACTGATACAGGAGATGAAGGTGAATGTTTGAGCAGTGGACAAAAGATGGCTTTATATTGCCTTGTATTGATAAAAAACATATTAAAACCACGTTAGCTTGGTTAAGCACTGGGATTGACACCAAAAGCAAAGCAAGCAAAGTACGGCTTTTCTGAAAAGTCTCTGATCCAAAGCATTAAAGACTCTGCAAAAATAAGAAGACTGGGGTATCGATAAAATAAAAATTAAATCATAAATAATGTTGATATTTGGGATATAGTAGCCTCCTCCTATCACGGTTATTGTTTATTCCATAGCAAAAATAGCAGATTCTGGTGCAGAACCTGTAGCATTTCATTCTGGGGGTCAATCCCCTTAAAATTAATAGTCTCTTTTAAAAAAAAAAAGTACCTTAAGACAACCTGTTATTCATATGCGGGCAATGGTGGCTTATTCACCCAAACATTGGAGCGATCCAGAATGTTCAGCCAAGCAGCAGCCCAGGACCCGCTCTGATATTGTGGAAATGGGTTTGTGACACGCTCTGCTGGGCAATAACTTGCAGCTGCCTCCGCGGCCGGGGGCTCCGCRGGCCGTGCCAGCTGGCGGCACCCGCCGAGCGCGGCGCCGGGCCCGGCCTCCTGCTCCTTCCCCCTCGCCGCCTTCCTCGGCGGCTCGTGGAAGGAAGGCCAGCGGCTCGCGGGCGTCTGGTCCCTGGCGGAGATGAGCCTGGGGGTGGTGTGAGTTCTGCACGGTCTTCTAGGAAGAGCGTTTTCGCTGTGGGGGTGACGGAGCMCTGRAACAGGCTGCCCAGGGAGGCTGTGGAGTCTCCTTCTCTGGAGGTCTTCAAACCCACCTGGATGCCGCCCTGTGCTCTGGGTGTCCCTACTGGAGCAGGGGATTGGACTGGATGATCTCCATAGGTCCCTTCCATCCTCAGCCCTTCTGTGATTCTGCGGTTCTCCTTCGATGAATTCCTTTTTGATCATTTTTGAGAGGAGGGATTGAGCCCAYGAGGAGCCAGCGCTGGCATGGCAGGAGTTTGGGACTTGCTGGTACTTGGTGGCCCCAGCCGTTTATCCCAGAGCTAAATGCAGCCAAGGAAACTCATTGGGTTTTCAGTTTTGTGGGATAAARGGAGTGAGAGCATCGTACAGCCTGACCTTTTTGGAGGAAAGTCTCCTAAATCAGTCTGGCTTTGACATGTTTAAGTTGCTAGCAGTTTGATTGGACTTTCCTCTTCTGGAGGCGGCAGGAGTATCCACATTGCTAAATGCRATGCTGGCCTGGAAGAGCACAAAAATTTGCCCCCTTAAAGTCCTGCTAAGGCATCAACTCAGGCCAAATCCAAACCTGTAACAACTTTACTGGGCAGCTTGGTCTTTGCTCCTGTTTTCCTTCGTCCCACATTTGTAATCACTTCTCCTCCTTCACTTGGAGATTTTCATTGCGTTGGATCATCTCTTCTTCTCAATCTTACGTCCTAAAGTACCAGTTAGTAAATTATCTGAGTATTTTGTATCCTGCTTTAATTGCTCATTGCCAGTGTCTGCGAGGAGGCCGGGGCAGCTCCCTGCGTCCCGATGGCCCAGCACACGGCGCAGCCAGGCTCCGCTTCCCAAACATCTCCGTCGAGGAAGCATATGGGCAGCGAGGCCAGGACAGAAGGAGCAGTTGTTACCTCAGCGAAAACTGTTATCAGCAAAAATACACTCGGAAGCTGCATTTTGTAATTAATTTAATTTAGCGGTGCGTTCTGCTCCTGAGCTGCGCTCATCCTCGCAAGCTCAGGCGTACGGGAGCTTTCTGGGGCTCCTGGGTGGCCGTTGCTGCTATCCCAGGGATGTTCATGGATGTTTTAGTCGGAAACATGAACAGTTCTGGCATTTGTGCTCACCAGACTTTGTTACTGCATTTGTCTCACAGCTTTTAAACAGCAGAAAACATGTACAGTGTATTTAAACAACACCAGAGAAATTAAGGTCAGGAGAATGCATCGTCAACAAATGAAGATAAAAAAGAGCTGTTGTTTTTTTTATAAAAAAGAAAGAACAAATGTTGCGAGGCGCTTTTGAAATTCTACATCCCAAATTCAGAGTCATGTTGATGATTTATTCTAATGTAGGAAAACATCATCAAGAGTGACAAGCAAGCTAGTCACTGTCTAGTCACCTGCCAGCAAATATTTCATAACGACTAAAAAGGCTGCTACTGCCTTGCTGAGCTGACACTAATTATTTCRGTATACAGAGAGCTTTGGGATTCGTGTTAATTCTCAAGTCTGTCTTTAGTTCAGACTCATTCCACTGTGTAAACTCAGCAGAGCACAAATTATTTGACCATCCTTTCATAATCTGTCCCCACACTCGTCGCCAATTATACAAACTGATCCAAATACCTGCTCTCAGAGGAGCCCCATTTGGGAAGCACAAGCCAATTAAATTAAAAATAAAATAAAGTGAGGGGGGAAATATCTACTTCTCTGTAGCTGGTGTCGGGTAGTCCCACTCCATGTTAACATTATTTTKGGGATATCTTCTTTAGATAGCATTGTTTCCGTTGGTGTTGAGAAAAAGATGAGTTTCTGGTGATAAAGCGGTCTGCCGAGGAAAGCCGCAGTGGATGCAGCACATGGCATCCCAGAGGAAGGATGACTGGGAGTCCTGCGAGAGTCCCCTGCAGCCACCGCGTGATGCTGCCGCTTTGTTCGCTCTGCGTTTAAGTGAATATTTTTAGAGTAACATCTAAATATTGAACAGGAGCGCCATGATCTTGCTGCTGCCCGGGGACTGTGCTTGTTAGAGGGGCATCAAACAGCAGCTCAGCAAACACAAACCTCCAGTCACCTCRGTGGCAGGAATTAGCATGAAAACCTGCATGCGGCTGGGAGAGACCACGCTCCTCCGTTTGCTGAAAATCCAGCYCATTTTTAAGGTTCTCCACAAAAACAGCCACAATTTTTACAAACGTCCCTATCTTCTGCTGACTTAGAAAGTTTAAACATTTGCTAGTGGAAGTGCAAGTCGCCATATGGCAGATTCAAGCTGCTTTCACCAAGTTTTGTCTTTGCTAGTTATGKTTTTTTTGAGGAGGGGACCTTGCCTGCAACCCTAGAAGGCTGCAGAATATTTGCCCACCTGGATSCGTAGCCTCCTAAGAGCCTCCCCAAACCTACATTTTGTTGATTCCATAAGGCAGAAGTTTTCTGATGATAAACTAGCATCTTTTAAGCCAAGAGAAGTTCCATCATTTCCATTATTTTGCAGCAGCATTATAACGTGACCAACAGGAAAGTTTGCCATAAGCAAAATCAGTAATTAACAAAAAATAATAATGATACAAAGAATGACTCAAAAGTGCCCAATAATGAAAAAGAAAATTATTTACTGAGATATATTGCACTTCCCAGGCTACCAGGCTGGGAGATAGGAGGTTGGTATGCAAACCCAGCTCCTTAAAAAGGCTGCTCCTCATGGAGCATTAAGTCATTGGACTAATCCACCCTTGCAGGAGCTTTACTGTAACCCTGCTGATGCCAACAAGTAGGGTAACTTCATACTCGGCTTCCCAGTGTGAGCCCCTTAACCCCCAACACAGAATGTAAAGGAACTTTCTTGGGGGTTTTTTGTATTCTGGTAGGTTGTGTTTATTGGAAATTTGCAGAAACTTCCTTACCCCGAGGTGCCACTGAACTCCCTGCGGCCTGTGTAATGAAGATGATMTGTTCTTGGAGGCATCTTGATTGGAGAGTGATGGCTCCATAGATTTCTGAAAATGAAGGGGGAGCAGGGTTGCCACGAAAACACATTGTGCTCTTGTGATGCACATCATGCTAATAACAATAATTTTCGCAGCTCCGGGTGATGGTTCACACGCAGGGCTGCACTGCTCTTGGTTGAGCGGGTCTGAAGGTGTGAAGGAGGAGCTCACTGCCTGTGCTCTCTCTGTTTCCCAACAGCCCAAAGGAAGGAAGAACCTGTCCGGGGAGGGCACCGCACCGCAAAGCGACACCCACCTGCCCTGGCGCCAGCACCAGAACGTGCCCGGCGAGGGGCCCCCGCCGCAAAGCGACACCCTCCTGCCCTGGCGCCAGCACCACAACGCCAACGGGCTCCGCCGCCAGAAGAGGGACTGGGTCATCCCCCCGATCAACGTGCCCGAAAACTCCAGGGGGCCCTTCCCACAGCAGCTGGTTCGGGTAAGTTAGGTTATATTATTATTATTATTATTATTATTATTATTATTATTATTATTATTATTATTATTACTATTATTATTACTATTATTATTATTATTATTAATAGCGGTGGTGATGCTGCAGGAGGTCTGGTGAAGCAGCAGGCGCGCCCGGGCTCGTAGCAGGGCACGTATGACTGGCAGCATGGGCTCTGTGCTCCTCATTCCCCGTGCAGGAACAGCAGCTTTGGGCCTGCTGCGGAAGCGACTCATCCCTTCCGAAAGGACTCGTCCCCGTCCTCGTCCCCCTGCCACCAGGCAGCCTAAGGGCAGGTCCCCGGGGAGCCCTGCATGGCTGCCAAGGTGGCAGCGGCCGCGCTGGCCCCGCGAGCCGTGGGAGGGATGCTCGTGCCACGCTGTGCAGGGAGGGGACAGAGGGTTCCCCCGTGGTGTTTTACAGCGATTATTGGATGAAAGAGAAGGAAAAAGAGGAGTAGAAAGGACATTAACGATTAGACATCGTCGATGGTCGATGCGTTATTGCAGCTGCTGAATGTTTGCAAAGTGCAAATATGTGTTGCTCTTCCTTTTGTGGGTGCTGATTTCAGTGTTCGGAGTAGCAGAAGGGTTTGCTATAAAAAGAGCTCTCTGGGAGACTTTSGAAACTCTTCCTTTGGAAGAAAGTGGTGACAGTTATAAAATTTGAGAATTTGTTTTGAGAAATGGTGATGTGTAATTGGCCTCCCTGCTCAGGAAGTTCGCCTAGTCATCTTGAAGCAATGCCTGGATTAAAATGAATTGCCGTCATTACCTGCTTCACACTGATTAGCTGATATTTTTCTGCACAACCAATACCTAGGAGGGGAAAAGAGCCTAACTAATTCCTGCAGGAGTGGAGAGGGACTTTGCGGTGACTCATGTAATGACTGAAGGGGCAGGTTCCCAGTTCACCGAGATCTGGGTGCACTTCAAGTGTCGGTGTAATTTCTTTGTGCAAATTAGGGAAATACAGCAAGGAATGAAGCAGTACTAGGAGCTGAACTGAAGTGTTTCTGGGTCTGTTCTGGGATAAAACAGAGGGAAGACAAGGAGCTTTCCTGTRTTCAGCGGTGCTGGGTATGCTGTAAACAATTCATGTTTTGGCTTTCTAAGCTTTATTGAAGGAAATGCATTAGGAGGAGGAGAATGTGGTATCTGAAAACACTTTCATAAATCAGATTAAGAATTTTGGTTAATTCCTGAGTTCCTGTGAAAAATAAGCATGCTGCTTACAAAACGAGCTTGTACCCTGCCCTGCTCCCCGTTGATTTCTTTGGAGCTTTGACTAAAAGTGAGAGGACAATATGACAACACCTTAACATGAGAAATTTATTGGTTTATGAGCCCTGAAGTCTCTGTGGCRGTTCTTCTCCCTGCAATCTGTAGATGAAACAGAAAGCACCAAGCATGTGAAAGAAATTAATGAAAGCAGCAAATGTTAAATTTTCAGTAGGTACAGACGAATTTTTCTATAGGTACAGAAGAACTGATACATTCATTTCTTTAACTTCCAGTGGCCTTGGAAAGGTCATTCCTATCTGAATGACACGGAGCTCCCAGATTGTCTCGTAAATGTATTCCAYGGTCATGTTAAAATATAGGTATTCCTGGAAATACTGGAAAAGAAAAAAAAAAAAAATGTCATAGCTTTGTGCCAAGAGTGCCCCTAAGCATGAGAACCATCAGTGCTTCAGGTTTGGGTTAAATATTTTCACTCGTCTGCRGCTCCTGGCATTTGCTGACGCTTGAATATGGAGCTTGGGAGTGTCCTAGCTGGAGCTGCAGCTTTCCCTGGTAGACTCTGCTCTTTAACTACACAGGATAGGAGAAATTGATGTTTCCAAAGACCAGCACTATCTGATTATTTCCATCCACGTAATCTCCAGATTGCCCTGGGCCATTCTGCTGTCTCTGAGAGCGAGGTAGCAGGTTTGATCCGATTTCTCATGCTCTTGCTCATCAGACATGAATGTTTCCATGTCCATCTGCCTGCACACTGGAGCAAGAAGTGCTCATGCGAAGTTGCAGCATAGATTCTATTTGTATGGAGAGAAAAATGTCGGTTTTATCTGCTAGTTTCTATGAAGTATTTAAAGTCATCACTATTCCTGGACGCTGAACTCCGCTTTGGTCCCAAGAACCATGCTTGACCTCCTACAGGTCCCTCCATTATGCTATCTTTGGTTGTGGTAACATGCAAGGAGAGGAAGGGATGGCTTGAAAAATCTGGATTTTCAAAAACCAGAAAGCCCTACCACAGGTATGTTTTCATAGTAGCACTTGCAGTTTGCGTTTTTGTAGGTCAGACTAATTTGAAATGCATAGGCAAATCTTTCGGGTTCCCTCCTACCCCTGCTTCCTATTGTGAAGGTAAAAATTCCATTTTATGGAAGTTGATTAGTTACTTGTCAGTATTTTTAGCCAGGCTGTGCCTGAATGAAGTCTAAATCGTAGCAAGGGTGAATGCAGCTTGATGGGAGCCACATACCTCGCTGTGCGTCCCTGTCTGGTTCAGCTGGGATCAGCTGCCATTCTCTGCTCGTTAAAGCATTTCACTCTGGTAAAATATATTATAAAATATATTAAATGAAAAAGTTAAAAAGGGGAAAAAATGGAAGAAGTTACAACGTTATCCCTGACCAAAAATAAAATCTGTTAATTAGAGAATATTTTTCCAAAAGAACATCTGTGTCTGTTTGTATGAATCAACCATATAAACTAGGAAGAAAATACATGTAATAAACATAATATGTAAAATATAACAATATACATTTCTGTTTAGTTCAGTTGAGGCTGCTGAAGAATTTTACTTATAAATTCTTATAAATCCCTTATAAATGGTCCCTTATAAATGAGGGACCAATTCCTCAGAGAGTGTAAATAAACCTTACATATAGACACTAAAAATACTTTTTGTATAAAAAAGGTTTGTCAATTTTGGGTTTTGCCAATGAGATGAAAAATCAGTTTCCAAATGGTATTGATATCTTCATATTTCTTTTGSAAACAATTTATGAATATATTGGTTTGAATTTCCTTGTACTTCACTTCCACCTCTGTATTAGGAATAGTATTTAACATGCTGTGAAATATTTCACTGTAGTGAGGATAATTTCGGTACTAATTGTCAGGTACTCCCATATTACAACTATGAAGTTAGTAAAAATGCCTATTAAAAATACAAAACCAAAATGAAATCCCCCTCCTTCCCCAAGCAAATGATTCATACAATCACACTGATCAACTCAGATAATATATTTAATAGTTGCTTCGTTTGCAGAGTATCCTACGTTTTCCTTTCTGACTCATCCTCTTTAGCTACATGTGTAGCTAATTCTTAATTATCTATTATCTGATTATCTATTAGCTAATCCTGTATTTAATCCTCATTTGGACTTCAAAAAGTGCCTTAAGTTTGGATCCATGTACAATAGCATCTTCTGATGAGGTTGTTGAGTCCATTTGCAGGACAGAATTCTTGGTCATTCCACTGGGCTGTATAAAAATTGTTCATTTAAAGCTCAGTGGTCCTGCATGGGGTGGTCCTGGATCATGGCAAGGTTGTGTAACAAGGCTCTTCTCTCAACCTTGCAGCCATGCTCCAAACTTCCAGCTCTACCTCCAGACACCTTCCAGAGGTAACTGATCATCTCTGTCTTCACTGACTGTAGTTTGAGAATGTGGATTTTACCCTTAAGATCTCCTCTGTTAATCAGCTCTGTGTTCATTCTCATTCTGCTGGCAAGGAAATCCATTTGGGATGGCCAAGAGCAGGATCTTGGCACCTTTGCAAACTGTCTTGTTTGCCTGCTGGAGACGCAGCGTGCTTTCTAGTAGCTGAACCCTGGCAATCTCAAGCGTAGGAATACTAGAAATAATCCAGCGTTTATAACAGGGAATGAGAAKGAAGGATGCGTTTTATGTACATTTAATCAGAAAGTCTTGAAGTGGTTAGGAAGGTTGGTGGGAGATAATAAACCCTAAGGTTCCTGTTGCTTCTTAGGGGAACAGGGCTGGGCGCAGCACGGTGCGCGTTGGGCTTGTGGAGGTGGAGAGCCCGTGCTAAGCTGTGCGGGGCTGTCGGGTGTTTCGTATGAGGGGACAGACCACTCAGAGCTCTACAGCCCAGTTGTGCGGCAAGGCTGCTTCTAGCCCCCGGAATACCTGCAGTGAGAGGGYTCTCCAAGAGTCTGAGATGGTTCTAGAAGAGTCTTCTTGAGAAGAGAAGGTTGAGGGGGGATCTTATCAACGTGTACAAATACCTGAGGGGAGAATATAGGGAGGAAGGGGCCAAGATCTTCTCAGTGGTGGCCACTGACAGGACAAGGGGCAATGGGTATAAGTTGAAACATAGGAAGTTCCATCTCCATGTGAGGAAGAACTTGTTTCCTCTGAGGGTGACAGAGCCCTGGAACAGGCTGACCAGGGAGGCTGTGAAGTCTCCTTCTCTGGAGGTCTTCGAACCCACCTGGATGCGACTGGGTGCCCCGTGCTCTGGGTGTCCCTACTTGAGCAGGAAGGTTGGACTGGATGATCTCTAGAGGTCCCTTCCAACCTCAACCATTCTGTGATTCCATGAGTCTGGACTCACCGTGTGTGGGATACGTGCATGAGGTCTGCCCTACAGCTTGGGCTGAGGGCCTCTGTCCGGGCCGCTTTGCACAGCAGCACCATGCCCCCTGCCCCGTGCGCTCTTCCAGGGAGTTTTACAGTACAAAATCCCTCACACATCCTAGATCAACCGCCTCACTTACGGCTGTGAAATTGGCAGCTCAGCATCCATTAACTCCCAGCTGCAAGACAGATGGCAGCTGTCGGTGGGTAAGAGAAGGTTTGTTGAGAAAACGCCTCACAATTGCTTCCCAAAGGACATCAGACCTTACTTTTCCTGAGAGGGATGCGGACAGGCTTGATTACAGCTAGGCCTAGATCTTCCTCACTCTTTGTGTGAGCAGGTGTTTCTTTTAACCGTGCCAACCGCAAAATACGAGAAGAAAGGATAGTCCCAGCTCAGAGCACATCTCCCCCTGAGCCTCGCCAGCTGAAATCTGTGCCCTTCACTCCCGGCTGCAGTAGCTGGAGGGATGCAAAGAGCAGGCAGGGAGGGTGCCGCCGAGATGGGCCCACGCGGCGGCGCAGCCAGCCGGCTCKCTCCACGGAGCTGCAGCATTTCTTTGAAAGCTGCTTAAAACATCATAGAGTCCAAGAGCCCTCGGCTCTTGRCTCTGATTTCCTGACACAAACCAGCCTGAAGTCCAAACAGAAAAAGATGAAGAGGGAAAGGTTGCAGCAAGCCTGGCAGATGTTGCTGCAGTCTCCGGCGGGGAGCCGCGCTGCGTGCGGGTCGGTGCCGGAGCAGGATGCTCCACAAGTCAAGTGCATGRAGAAGCAGCAACGAGGCTCCCGGCACATCCTTGTGGAGTCTCTCATAAACAGAGTTTCAAGTAAGTTCCAAAAAAAGCTGGTTCCACCGTAATCTTAATGCTGTCCTACTACAATGCGCTCCTTTGTTTGCCTTCTCCCTGGAAATACAAAGAGGAGGTGTCATTTTGAACCCGCCGCTCGTGTCTCAAAAAGAGCAGCCCAAATTCTGCTGTACATTCGTGCATCTCTGCCAGAGCTGGTGGGGCCACCCCAACGTTCTGGGAATCTGGGTCAGGAAAAGCAGATGCCCGGTGCTCTGTGGGCTTCGCCTGCAAGCACACGCAGCACCATGGATTGAAAAGTGCAGCTACAGCATAAATGCCCCATTTGCAATTCTCCTACAACAGCATTCAAGCCTATACTGTAATTATACATATTGTATTTCCTTGTATTCAGACCCATGGGGAATTTATATTGTCCTTGCTAAAGCCAGAGGGACTGAAGGAAAGCAGTCATTTAATGATTCAGCTGTCTTGGGCTCTATGATTTAATCAATCATATGAAAGAAATTTTTAGATTCTTTGTGTTTAGAGTTCTCTTGTCTGAGCAGAAAATGTTCCCTTTTTGAATTGCTTTAATAGCTGTATTTATGCAGCTGAAAGTTCCTTAAGAAATGAAAGTAAAATCAAATTGCTGAGAATGCCTAGATAATTTATCRGAGAATATTCAATTAGAATATATTAATATTTTAGATTTCCATCATTAATTTAATATTCAGAGATTTAATTTAGTCRTTGAATTGCTGTAGTGCCATGCGTGGGTAAGTTGTTAGGCTGAGTGCTTAAAACACCTGCCACAAATGGGTGACTCTCACTTTGATTCCCAAGAGCACAAATGCCTTTCTACTGACATAAGTCTTGCAGCGAAAGCTCAGGCACTAAATCTTGCCTGTGCTCTGCATTTTTCCATAATTGCAGAATGGAATAATACAATCTCCTAGCAGAAGAAAGTGCAAGAGCCTTACTTATTTATGTCTTCAAATCCTGATAGAGGGGGAACTTGGAGGCTTGTCGTGCTGAATTGGGCAGCATGTGGCTGAAGAGTTTTATTCTGCCTGGCCTTGCTACTGCTCAGGTAGAACCTCCGTGAGTCAGGTCAGGGTTTTAAGGAGACTGGCACATTGAAGACCAATATTAAGGGCTCCCATTGCCCAGTTCAATGTAAATCCCTGCCCTGCCTTTTTCTAAAATGCTTTGGAAATAGTATCACGAGTGAAACAAAACCCAAAACACTAGCTCCTGAAATGTCGTATGGTATGGAAATGATAAATTTCAATGAAATTCCCCAAGGCGTGAAAAAAGGGCCAATTYTAATTTGCCACAGAAGATAAAAACTGAGATTTCTGGAAGCCGTTGGCAGCAGTGCAGCTCTACTCTCCTTCAAATCAGCAAGTCCCAGCATAAAATTTCAGAAGTCTGCAAATTCATTGATAATATTTCTGCCTTTCTTCAGGCTCACACAGAATCCCAAGATATTATTTTTTGTTTGACTGTCTGCAATGTGGGTTTAAGTGAGGCCAGGGTCCAGGACCCGTGATGACAGGATCSCTGTTTGTGCTTGGCGCTTTGTGCCTCAAAACTGGTTTCCACGTAGCTGCATGTTTGCCTGATGCTGGTGCCAATCCTGGTCAGGTTGTCCTGCCAAACATTGCTGCAAAGCAAGTGCAACAGCGGGAACCAGTTTGCTGCAAGTGGGAGTAACGGAGAAGCTGCAAAGAGGGAAGGTCAGTGGAAGTTTGGGGTAGGATCAGTCAAATAAGATGCTCGGCTAAGAGGCCTTTGGTCCAACCTCATGTAATGCAGTGTCTGAAACTCTTTGGCAGTCACTCACAAATTATCACAGTGCCGTAGAGTGGGGTGTATTGATGTGTATTGACCACATCCCCAAATGCTGTTTATTAAAAGTAAACTCCCACATCAAGGCAGTCTAAGGTGCTCCATCCCCTTGATGCAGCAGCGGAGCCGAGTTCCCTTCCTTCTCCTGCTCCAGTTGCTTCCTGCCCCACCGTCCCCTCCTGTCCAGCCCTTCCCTTTCCCTCCCATGCTGAGTTCACCTTGGGAACGGAGAGCAGAGGCAGCGCAGACGGATAAGCCCCCCTCGCCTCCAACTGCCATATGAGGCGTGCTGCAAAGAGTTCATCAATCACTCCAAGGAGTGTTTAGCTGCAATAGCCCATTGCACATATTGCAACATATCATTACATCCCCATCCTCTACAGAAAGTGAGATAACTGTAATAGTCGCTCAGTATGGCTGTCATTATGTGTAGAGGCAAAGACAGCGAGGCATAGTCAGAGCTAATGCACGCTGCTCAGGAAAGCGATTGAAAATCTGCAAAGACAGAGGGTGCACAAAAACACTGGGTTAATTTGCTGCGTCTGAAGATTTGCTTTTCCCACCCCCAAAACAGTAATAACAATGAAGGGGGAAAAAAAAAAAAAAAAAAAAAAAAGGCAGAGATAAAGATCCTGCAATCTGTCCTTTGCTGGAATAATTCATTATTTAACACTCATCACCCACATTGGTATTAGCTTTCTGTGGGGCTTGGCTTCCTGGCTGAGTTGAAATGGAGAAGAAATCGTGGAGCTGTGTGGGTGTGAGTCTGGCTTTGCAGAATGATGGTGCACATATAACCTTGACAGCTAGGCTGCTGCTGAAATTCACTGCATTAGCCTGGAATAACATAGGAAACAAAAAACCCATCCAGCCTTCCCTCCCATACTATCGCATACGTTCTTTCCTGTCTGCTCTGCTAAAGAATTAAATTCAGCACCCTGGTATTTCAGATGTCAGCTTTTAAGATTTTAGAGAATTTACTCCTGGGCTAATTTTAAGCTTGCATTGCTGCAGTTAATTGTTTTATTTATAACTGCTGAGATTTTCAGTGATAAAGGTGCCACCATCTAAATCCTTTCTCAGCTGTCTCTAATGCAGCCTGGCTGGGACATGTAAGCCATGGTTGGATGATGGGGTGGCAAGTAGCACTTGTGTAGCAATTTGCCACAGTTTCAGTAAAGACCCAGTTGCTTTCCAATTTGTTCTTTCCCAGAGCTCTTTCCATATTTTTAATAATTACCGTATCTTTAATAGCATTTGTATTTGTTGCTAATATCCCTAAATTAAAGGATGGCTTTTCCCTATCCGAACAGTTAGACAACTTAGAAGCAAACAAACAAAACCTTGGATAATATTAAGGGAAACATTTTGCCCAAGGCAGTTTGGGTATATGCAGATGGTACTGAACATTTGGCCCTCGTTCAGCAGAGATTTTAAGCGCGTGCCTAAATTTGAGCCTTTAAGTGTTCCAATGGCTCTTCTGAGTCTATTTAGCGACTGAAAACCAGGCACATGAATAGCAGGTTACTGGATGAAGACCAGGCAGTGAGCACTCTGCCTCTTGGCTTGTACCTGTGGGTTTTCTTGCATTTTGTGTTTTTCTTCCTTTCCTGCATGCTCTGCAGGCACTCTTGCAGACTGGCACCGTGGACAAGGTTTTGTGTGTGCGTTGTACAAGCACATGCCCTTTTTTTAATAGGCAGCAAGGCAGAGGCCGTCAGTGAGGTGCCAGAAACGGGGGCTAGGAGAGCAAGGAGTCACAGCCTGGGATGGAAATATTCCCAGACCTTTTAGTGCAGTGGAGCTGGGGGGCATTGCCGGGACTGTTCAGCTTCCCCACTTCTTGCTTTCACTCATGATCTCCCTTATTTTAAYCCAAACATGGCTTGGCCTGAAGATGCATTTGCATCCGTGCTTGGGTTTTAGAGCCTGTTGAGGTGGTTTCGCAGTTCACTGGGTATTTCCAAGTCAGGATCCAAAGTGGAGCAGCTAAAAGGCAGGATATCCAAACGCACCGTGAGCTGTTCGGATGTAACGTAACTGAGCAGAGTTTATTAGGAGGGCGAGGGGAAGAAATGAAGATGAAGGGTCCATACGAGAAAGAGTTGGTGGTTAATCTATAGTCCTCCCAAGGGACTTGTGTTTATTGGAAAACTGAAATAAATGTTTGGCCATCTTGCTTTTTCAATAGTCTGGTTTGCAGCAAAATGATGCCGCAATTTACTTACCAGTAAGTAGCATTCAACTGCATGTAACACACAAAAAAATTAAAGTAGGAGTATCAGGCATCATCAGAACATAAATCTTTTATGGAAGATTATAGCCGTTATTTATTATTTGAAAGCAAAGGATGGAGAAGCAAGGTGGCAGTTTTCTTTCAGTGATGGGAAATACACGCTCTAATGTCTCCATGAAAAAAAAAATACTGCACCAAAGCGTTTGCATTCAGCTTGATGGCAAAAACACTATTCGTTAGCATCTGTTTTTGCAAGGAAACTCCTGTTAAGAGAGGAATTTAAATATCGGAGGAARCATTTCCAACAACTGTCTGGGTTTACTGAAGATTTTTCAGACAGTGTTATGTTTATGGTGCAGATTTCTGTATGCTAAAGGAAAAGGCAATTCAAAATTTATGAAACAGCTGCTGTGTCTTTTGAGCACCTAAGGGACAGAATGACACAACATACATGTATTTCTGAAGTCATTAAAAGAAAAAGAACTTTCCATTATTCCTTTTGAATCATAACTCAGAGTATCTGCAAGTTTTAAAACAATTTCTTATAATTTTTTAATTAGACACAAATACAGAATTTAACATGCAGGTTTAACATGCTATCAGGAAATCAACCTCTTTCCTCTCTTTCTCTATCCAGCCAGTTGTTAAAATGTCCCCCTCTGCTCCGCTCTTTTTTACCCTCTTGTTCCTAATGAGACTTCCTCCTTCTCCACACGACTCTTTATGTAAGCAACCTTAGCTCTTGATTAATCAGTAATTAGGGAAGGCGTCATACTGATTTCAAGTCTCAAGTATCATACTCTCCAAATGGAATTTAAGGCCAAGATCTCAAGGAAAGCCATAATGTCAATATTATGTCATGTCTGAGCGTGCCATGATAAAATCCTATCAGAGGCAGGCCAGGCACTATCTGTTTATATAGGCACATATCTCTCCTGCTTGATGGGCAGGGTAATGTCATCGCAGTTCTCCCCACAGCTGCTCTCCGTGCACATTCCCCATTGCTGCCTTGCTTCGTCGTGCCCAGCATTCAGTATTTCGGCTTAAAGTTGGCTACRCCAGTGTCATCTTAGCTGTCACTTCGCTATTTCACTTTGCTTTGTGTTTACCGAGCAGATAGGGCCTAATTCAAAGTTTAATGAGCCCTCATTAACCTCCATGAGCTTGGGATCTATCCCTTATAGTCTCTCATAATATATGAGTAATAACACCAGGGTATTATGGAGTTAAAAGCTGCCATACAGTGGTCTGAGGATAAAGTCACGGCAGGCGTGCAGCTTAATGGAGTATTAATTGGATAGAGGGTATTCATGAGCACAGAGCGTGTGTAAGAGCAGGAGAAATGCTGCACGGGACCATCCTAAAGCCAGGAGACCCTTGGTTTCCCTGCRCGTGGGTCTGCGGTGTGATTGTGCGGCCGGTGCTCACGGGGTTAATGCAGACTGGCCCAGGTTAGCGGTGCTCCCGCTTGSGATTCATCAACTTCATCAACTCGTCCTCTTCCCTGTTGTCATCCTCTTCTKCAGCACTGCCGTCGCTGGCTGCACCAAACCGCGGCGCGGGAGCGGGGCCGGCCCCAAAGGTGGTGGCGCTGGAAGAGCTTCATCAAAGGGAGCTGCTAATTGCGCACGGCAGCTTTTGCATTTCTCCCGCTCTCGTCTGGGGTCAGGAACTTGCAGCCCGTCKTTGAACATCGTCTGGAACGTCCTTGTGGTGCCCGCGTGTCCCCAGGGCTGGGATGAGCGAGGCACCAGGGCCAGCCCTGTGCGTGCGGTCTGCTCTTAATAGCGCCTTGAGGCTGCGCCCATGGATCTGCAGCCAGCACGTGAGGGCAGCCCCATCACACAGCTTATTCCCATTTCTTCCTTATGCCTTTCCAGAGAAATCCCTCTACATTCCTGCGCATCGGGAGCTCCGCAGTGACGGAAGCGGTGTCTGATCCACACGCAGCGCTTGGGGAAGAGCGGGCAGAGGCAGGAATTAATCCTGATGGATGCAGATTCCCCAATGGGAACGAGACTGTGGAGCCCCTTAGCAAGTCCTGCGTATGCCTAGGGGCCTTCGCAGCGGGGATCTGTGGAGCTTAGGATCGTTTTCCATTTCTTCCTCTCTACTGGGAGATGGGATAAAGGGAGCATCTGGACTGCTCCTCCTTGGCTTTTTATCCCATTTCAGATTTTCARAGGGAAACGTGTGTCTCCTATCCCTCCATTTCACGTTCTTGTCTCCTGCTGCCTTCCCATTTTCATGTTTACCATTCAGTGTGCCTGGGTTGTCCCCATCCTGGGATGGGGTGGCATCGATCCTGACTGGGAGGTCACCTTACATCTCCGCCACAGCTAGTTCTTGCATCTCCAGCCTCCAATTCTATCCCAAACCTTTCCTCTCAGCCATGAAAGGAAGAAATACTAGGAAAAAAAMCATATTTAGTGTACTTACAGTGACTCCCAGAATTGCAAATGTAAATACAGCTCAACCTGCGCTGCAACCTTGAAAATCCACAGAGTCTTTTGTCCTTGGACTTAAGCGCCACTTAAATGTCACCGCTAAGGTATTTTTTTACAGGTTGCTGCGTTACCTTCTGGGCAGCGTGGGTGGAAGTGTGGACGTTTCACAGCTTAGTGTGTTGCTTTGGGGATTGACTCTAAAGTGTGGGAGATTTCATTAATTTTTTTCCATTCAGACTTTCTAGCCATGCTTTTATTTCTAATCATATATCTGATTGAGAAAGATGTTTTGCCATTCAATTTGCTGGTGAGTGATGAAGAGGAAGGTCTGGACAGGATGCTTTTAGAGCCTTTCAGCCCTTCAGTTGTATCCACTTACACTGATAGCTAGCACTGGAAAATGGAACGTGAATCAGAGAAAACATGGGAAATAATAGGAGGAAAATGCAGAAGCCATTTCTGATGAGTTATATTAAACCCAAAGATCTTCCACTTCATAGAGAAATTATTTAAGTTTCATGCAGCTTTTGAGATTATGACAAGCTGAACAACTTGTTCTGGCTTGGTGCTCAAGCGCCATATGGTACTACTTCAGCAATTTGATGTGATATTATGAAAAAGAGTGCATGAGTAGTGAAATGTTTGGGGTTTTTGTATCATATTGGCCTTCTGCMGTAGACGTTAAAAATGAATCCCATTTAGAGTGAGGGAAGAAAAAGCCCAGACCTGCAGGTTTCAATAGCGTAATTGCAGCAAGCAAAGGGAGAATGAATTTGTGGTGATTAGGCAGCCAGTTGCTTACAGAATCCCTTGGACAGGTGGAAGCTATCAATAATCTAAAAGCCAGGCTTTCTTTTTAGGTTGGATCTGATATAATGCTAGTATCAGCTTTAAGGAAAGTTCCTTCTATGGTCGTTCTCTGCATTCAAGACTAGTGGTTTGCAAATAATAATTGCTGTGAAAGTGGAAATTTACTGCGTGTGTGTGTGAGTATAAAAATAAAGTTTTAGGTTAAGCATGTAATCTCAGACAAATATATAAAAATGYTGCAGTCAGCAAAGGATAATAATAAAACCCCAGTGTATTTGTTCGAAGAAGGAACATCACTGTTCCTTATGCCACTTTTCTCCTAGTGATGGGAAGTTCCTTCCTGTCATTGTGTTGCCAAAAGCATTTTGTGGGCAGCAGAAAGTGAAGGATTTTGCAGAATTCTGGAAGCTGAAGTAACATGCACAAAAATATCTTTCAGAACACTTTACTRAAGTGAGCTRTCTTGTATTTACTTGCTCTTTCGASWTCTGTAGTGTGKATATGTGATACAGTTTATGCATCGACTCCTCATGAGGTTAGGTAATGCTGTAAATTTTGCTTGCAAGTACCCATACAGTGCATAATTGATGAGGCTTTAATAATATTCGGTATTCTCAGAGCTCCTTTTCGTTCAGAATTTCAGGAATCTTCAAAACCTGCTGGAGGTGCTACTAAGTAGAGGGAACGTCATAGTTTCCTACTTAAAATTTAGTCTTGCTTTTCTTTATAAAGCAACTCTTTCCCAAAGAGGATCCAAAGGGTTGTACCGTGGGTTATTACTGCGCTTCAACCTGCAGGTAAAATGAGGTTCGGGTGAAATGAGGGGCTTTTCCTGAGGCCACAGGTGCTAGTGGCCAACTTAGATGGAGGTGGGAAGTGCGGTCGAGGCCCGAGGAGCAGCAGGAGCCACCGTGGATGGGCGGGCAGGACGTGAGATTTTTATTGCTGTTCTTGTAGCTAAAGGTCTTGACCAGCTGGGAGAGATGGAAGGAGAAGCTTTGACCTTGCAGCTTGGGGGATGCTGCTGATAGATAATTTTATCTCCTTGCTGTTTTCAAGTGTACTTTCAAGCAGACCAAAAGCAATTCCCTGGCCTGTCCGGAGCAGAGACCCTCGCGGAGTGGCTGCGTGTCAACCGTGATCAGGTGCTGGCTGAAGAAAGATGAGCCCGGGGCTATTGCTGTTGCTCTTGAAGTGCTTGTCCTTGAAGCCAGCGAAAGCTCTCCTGACCCYGGGGTGCAGAGGAGCATTTCTGACRTTCACAGAGACCTTCATCCCCCGCTAAACCTGAGGAAGAAGAGGTCTGCTCCGTGGACAGCGGGAATGCTGCCGTGCTAGGCTGTGGGAACTGGCTCCCTGCAGCTGGTTGCACAGAAGGTTGCTGCCGGGACCCATGTCCATGGAGCTCTGGGTCTTTCCTCGTGCGTGTCCTGGGCAGGCGCGTCCCTGCTGTGTGCAGGTATGGGCACAGCCCTCGCGTGCCCGGCTGCTTCTGCTCTGTCCTAACCCCTGCAGGAGAAGCCTCCCTTGGGTCCATGCCCTGATGCTGCAGCCTCCTTAATGTGCAGTTAATAAGAGCTTTTCTGTTGTGATTTTTTTAAAAAAGGACAGCAGAGAGCGGATTCTGAAACCAATGCATGCACCAGGGTGAAAATGAGTGTGCGGCTGTGCTGCACGGTGGGTCTCAAGATGTGGTCAGTGACTGGGCYGAGGAGCAGTTAGACAAGTGGAGAGTTGGTCGCTTGTCCAGGTTTCAGACAGTAATTTCAGGATGTTTTTCTGAGTTTCTTTTTCAGAAGCTGCTGTTTCAAAACCGAGCTTGAGTTTACAACGTATATATTGCCTGCATGCCACACAGTTGACTGCTTTCCACTAGCTGCTTTGCATTGGTTTTTCTACTCCGAGGAGTCCTTTCTTCTTGTTCTTAATATATTCCCAGTTGGAATTTGCTTTCTGAAGTAATTCTGCCTTGCTGTGGTGATTTTTAGCGCTKGTATCCTTTTATGCATCGTTCTCACACAGTGCGAACATTTTAACCTTTTCTTAATTATTAGCATTTCCATTCCCGCTGTTCATTAATCTACACTGGGCAAGGACCACGACGTGTCACCTGAGGATGCTGCTCTGCTGGCCGCCGTGCTCGGGCTCGCTGGAAGCCTTTGCCTACAGAGATTTGAGTGAGGCAGCTGCCGTTTGCCTTTTGAAGTCTGGAGTTAAAACTGATTTATTTATTTTGTAATGGATAGGTTGGCTTGCCGTCCTGGAGAGTTATCTCCTTTTGTTAAGCTCTTTGAAGCYCTAGATATGCTAAGATGTTATATAAATCCGAGTAGCTGTTACTGCTCTTGAGTAGTAAGCGGTGCATAGCATATTCATAATACAAGTACACAAAACCAATTGCAGCTGAATTATGGCTGACACCTGGTAAAATATAAAACCAAGAATTGATAGGAATTAAGCAGTAAATTCTCCAACAAGGCTGAGGTCCTGCCTCTCCATGGCTCCAATTTTCACTTGCAAATTGAATTGTGGCTGAATACAGGGTTTTAGCTACCTGGCTTTTATTCTCATGTGCTACATGTCTCAGGTGGAAATTCACAGCTGAATTGCAGGCACAAACCCCACTGGTGCTGAGAGAGGCTAAATGACATGGGCAAAGTCAGGAAGGAAACGCAGGGTGTATTTGAGAACAGAACCCTGTCCCCTTCCCTGGCCGTCCCCCGCTGTCCCCCTGCCYGGCCTTCCTTGTATTTGCTCCGGCGTTGTTAAAGTGTTGCCGATGGGAAACTTCTAAGTAGRGCTGAAGGAAAATCCTTATCAAATCTAGTTGTAAAAATAAATTTAAGCCAAATGGGAACTTGCTCTTGGGTCGTTCGCATTTCATACCATCATCACCACTATTACACTTTTCCTAAAAGACCATATTTTTACTGAATCATTAAGATTGTTATTTTTATGTAGGTTTTTGTTTTGTTTTCCATTGTGTTGTACAGATCACCAAAAAGCCCACTTTCTTTACTTTCGGATAAATTCAGGCTGCACTTCTGAAATACGAGATAAGTTGCTGTCTCTCGAATCCTTTTGACCTAGGGGCTTCAAACTTTTTATCCTGGTAATTTAACCACTTTTCCTTTCCATGGGAGCTTAATACTTGACCCAACACTTGGCCAACTGCGCCCCTTTTGCTATTGATGGCAAGGCTTCATTTGCTTCATTTGGCTTCTGATTTTCTCGTCTTCTGTAAAACAACRTCTCCAAACTAATCAGGAATATTTTCACATACAAAGCTAGACAACCTGGAGTTTGATTAAGAGAGAGCAATTTGCTGTGTTCCAACCAGAATGATTAAAGTTTCCATACTCAGCGAACAGCAGTTTAGCACTTGTATTTTCTCGGCCTGTGTGAAGATTGTGCCAAATGTCACAACTTTGTGGTGCCTCCCCGTGCACAGAAGCCGCGAAGGCTCCTCCAGAATCCAAATTCCGTAATTTCCATAGGGTTCCTCCGCAGCCAGGCCGTGTTTGGAGCACGTTGTTGTGCTCAAGTGGCAGGAGGTTGTGCAAAGAGATTGCCCTGCGTATGCTACGGTAGCGAGTGTGTGGCAGGAAAGCAAAATTAGTACAAAATTTCTCAATAATGGAGAAGGAGAGGGGGAAAAATGTGAATTTTGCACCATTTCTGCTGCTTGTGCTGCTAGGAGTGCACCTGCCAGCAGGCGCTAATAGGGCTTAGCTCACYTGACTGAGCACTACTTGGGGAGAGCTTGGGCCAAGCTCCCCTTCTTGCCAACAGTTTCCTTCCCCGCTTTAATCCATTAATTAGCAGCTCTACCTGTTTACATAATGAAGTGTGGGAGAGCTTTTATCAGTGTGCCGCTGTATGAAATGTCATTACGTTCTCTTTATCAGACTGGAAGTGTTGTCTGACCGGAAAGTCTCCTGCATTTCCTGTCACTTGGTGTGACTCATGGAATTCAGCAATTAATGGTGGTGCTATGGAAAAAGGCAGCCAATGCACGTTTGCTACGGTGAGATTTCCCCACGCGTAGTTATTTGAAAGTCAGGGGGAAAAAAATTAATACTTTTATGCATGCAGCATTTAAATTTGTGTTCTCAAATGAGATATTTTAATTCAGCTGCTSAGTTTTACTTGGAAAGCTGGCGCAGTTGCTTGATTGCCCATGGAGGTGGCAGGCGGGTGGCAGTGACGAGGACACCTGTCCTGCCTGGAGGGGCAGAGGTGCTGCCGGAGCACAGGGACACCTGRGGACACGTCGCGTGTGGCACCTCGCAGGTTGATGTGAAGTTGGCACCAACAAGGGTGGAACTCAGGCAGGTGCAGGCTGGACCCTCATGCTTGGACACTAATTCCAGTGGATATTTGCATTTATCTTTTTAATCGTTTTTTACTGGGTGTGTGTTTCATTTCCAGCRGTCAAGACGGAGGTTTATTGGAAGGAATGGGGAATAGGGAGGCTGTATTTCCCTCTTCGGCAGCCTGAGCTCTGGGTGGTTTGTCTGGMTCTCGCTTTCAGCACAGAGCATTTACAGGCAAGAACTCCCCTCTGGGTCTGCGGAAGGGTAAAATCCAGCTTCTCCTGTGGTGTGTTTCAAAGCGCTTCGTTAGGAAACAAGAGCATTTTACATTCACATATCCTAACCAGAGCTCATTTTGAAGACACTTGAAGGCAGTGACAAATAGAAGGGTTTTATAACGTGTAGCTCAGCTGAACTGCTACCGTTCTGCAGAGACATCCTTTGTGCAAAGCAAAACATGTCACRGGGCGAGAATGAAGCCAAATTCCGAGATTTTCCTTTAAATATATACTTCAAATATATACAATAGATCTGTGCTTTTGAATAGCTCAGACCTATCCCCTACAGATTAATTAGCAGCCCAGCACTTCATTTTTAAAAAAAAAAAAAAAAAGGAGAAGACAGTGAAAGTGCCTGAATTAAAAACTTGCCAAATGTCTCGAGAACGCGCGCGAGGAGCCGGGTGGCCGGGAGCATCACCCTCCCAATGTCAACCACAGCCCCACTCCCTGCAGCCTCTTTCTCTCATTTTGGGTATCTCAGGTATGTCCCTCTCTTTCTTTCTTTCCATCCGGACTGTGATACCCCTTGGCCATTGCAGGGCCCGTGAGGTGGGGACACCCGGTCTGTGCCCTCTGGCCACAGCCTCCCYGGGCAGGCAGCCCCATTGGGAGCTCGGATGCATCCCTGCGGGTCCGAGCTCTCCATCCGGAGGAAGGAAATGCTCTCAGACCAAACACGCCGCGTTGCAGAGGCTTAACGTGCTCTCACAGTGACCTCATGTGGAGCAAACCCGGCCGGGGCACCCGTGCCCTTATATTCCAGCACTCTTCCCTATATGTCTCAAGGAAGGGAGACTGATTTCTTTCCAGCTGGAAGGAATTGCTGCCTGTATGAGAAACCCCTTGGTTTTTGTTGCAGAACYGTGAGCTGCTTGTTCTGAGCGCTCCAGAGAACCCAGACCCGGGCTCGCGCTCCGCGGTTCAAGTATCAAATCTTGTTCTCTRCATAATGGCTTTAATAAATGTTATATCAGTTTTAATATCGTGGGTATTTCATTTACAAGGTGATGATGTGTTTGTAGAGCATGCAGTGCATTTCATTTAGCAGTTACATGCACTGAGGGATGCATTGAATTAAATATTACTTTAAAATTAAATGATTTCTTTAGTTCTATATACAGGCTCTCGCAGTCGATGCATATTACATCTGATTCAAATGGTGATGTAACTTCTGTAACCCAGTTCTTCAGGCAGGGTAATTTTTTCCATTGTGTTGTCCGGTGAATTTTTTGAATGTTACTTGTTAATGTGCTCATTTTTCTGCTRTTTAAATAAGAAAGCAAAGAATTCCAGCACAGCAACTGATCCAAGCCRTGAAATTAGTTTTTGAGAGCAAACCTTAAAGAGGAATAGGGGTGTGTGGCTGTTCCCTGTACGGGCTGGGCTGTCGCGGGGGTACCTGCTGTCACGGAGCTGTTCCTAGGGCTGGGAGCTGCAGGCTGACACCATGAAACACCACGAAAGCCACATCCTGGGGGTTATTAACACCCAGAAACCCCATCGTGGGGATTATTAACACCCAGAAACCCCATCGTGGGGGTTATTACCACTGCGAAAGCCGCATGTGGGGTTTCTTAGCATGAGGAAAGCGGCATTGCGGGGTCCCAGGCTCTGCCAGCGCGCCGGTGCCACCCGCTGCGAGGCCTCTCCGCTACCTATGGGCACAGTTTCCAAGCCCCTGAAACATTCATTGCCATGTTGTTTGATATGTTATCCAACAGAATAAAATATTTCCAGTTAATGTTTTAAACATGCGCCACACTAAGCAGGTAGCGTGGAGCCCGCCAGCCGGCACAGCTGGGACGGACTGCATCCCAAGCTCGTCCTCCTTCAGATTTACCAGTGGAGAACTGCAGGAAATGGTCGTCCGCTCCTTTTCTGCTTCTCTGGCTCTTGTGGGAGATGGAGAGGGAAGGAGAAAGAACATGGAAGGGGAGCTAAAGCCACCAGCCCCTCGCTTGGTGTTTGCCCCAGGGCTCTGGTTGATGAATTCTCCATCCAGAAAATGGTTCTTCTCTCTTTAAAATCCTGGTAATTGTGCTGAGAAATTAGAGATGGGCCCCATGTGGGTGCTCAGAGACAGCGGTCTGAGCTTTATTGGGCATCAGATCTCAGTCCCCACATCCAGGTCTCCTTCCCATGTGTGGTTTGGTCTGTGTCAGAACCAAAACTGCAGGTGGGAGGGGGATCCTCGGAGCTTAAGTCTGGATGAGCCTGAAGTCCAGTTAAGCCTCGCAGATTGTCACATTTTGGGTGCAGATCGCTAGGGGACCAAACTAGCAAGGTTCAGTCTTGGAAAAATGCAGTCATCCCTTGTGTGTCTTGAACCCAGAAGGTAGAGAGGTGCTACCGATCTCTGACTAATGCTGCAGTTCCTCCCTTTGGGAGCAGCTTTCATCCATACTTTTTGACGTCACATTGTCATGGTCTTTGATTTAGAAATTAAAAAAAAAAAAAAAAAAAAAGGAAGACTTTTCTTGGAAACCAGACAGCATCTCTGATTTCAGAGGGAAAAATTATTGCCTGAATATAATTGTCTGAGTAGTAAGCCTATCTTACTATTTTAAGCAAATGATACTTCGTTATGTCCTTGTAGAAGGGTTTCTGTGTGATGCAGCAGCAGGTGTGGAGCAGGTTTCAGCGAGATTATTCGTGTTCTGTAAATCAGGCTGCTCTGGTGAAGTGAGGGGAGATGATGGCAAAAATTGACYGCGGTGAAGTCTTTGGAGTTGCCTCTTCTGCTAATGGTGTTCCTTGCGTTCCCAGGGATCTYCTTGGCTCTTTTCCTTGTATTTAAATCAAGTAGAACTTTTTTTCCCCCCTGTTTTCCCCCAAAATTTTCCATTTTGGCGCCCTCAGCCCCCTCCCCAGCAGGGCTGCTTATCTAATCAGCCACCAGTGTTTCTCTGACAGTCTCGCAGCTGTGGTGACACTTAGTCTCAGTCACATCAAACAAGTAAATGACTTTCATTCGCAGCACCTTTTGTCTGATCAAATAGGTAATTACTATGTGAAATTAAAGGCTTCTTTAACCAAAAAGTTCCGTATTGTTCCTAACTGACAGAAGCGATAGAAAAAAGAAAGTGCTGGGACGCGAATACCATGGTGACACCAGCCCCGTCTTTGAAGCAATCAAAGGCATTATTTATACACACTCTTCTCATTTGCCTGGCAATAAAATCGAGGCAGAGCCAGACTGACAGTCTTCCTTTAATCTTCGCTACCCCCCACAACTCTTTCCATCTTTCTCCTTGTCTTTTTTCTGTCACGTTAGGAGAGTATCAGATTATGCAAATAGTAAATACGGCGGGAGGATCCAGATGTTGGAAATGTGTTAGCAGGTTGAGTGAGATTCCCCACTGGTGGCAAGCAGGCTACCGGCGCCGATTGCCAAATGATACCAGGCAACACAAGCCGTGGCTTGTGGGGCTGTCGTTGTTGATTTCCTTGAAGCAGAAAACAAAACAGAGCCCGTCTTTGAATATTGACGTTTGAGTTTCAGTATTTCCCCGCAGCATCTCCCTAAAGGCACCATTTCACCCTCGGCACTCTGGTGCTTTCACTTCCTCCATCCCTTAATCACTGTCTCTCTCTGCTCCTGCATTTTACCTCTGGGAGAGGTGGATTTACCACCCAGGTGCTTTCAACCCAGCTTTTGCAACGGGCTGTGGATGGAAAACAGGATGGATATGGTTCCTTCAGATGCTTCTCTTTGATGAAGGCCATGAGGTTGCTGCATTTAGCAGAACTGATCGGGGCGCCTCGTTCTGCAGCATTAGCTGGTGGAGCAGAGTGARGAGGAAGGTAAACATAAGGTAAATATGCTTGCTTGTCTATCAGTTATTAGTAGCAGGCGMCCACCAGAGACTGAGTCAAGGTCATGTTTGAGCAGGTATCTGTGACAGGAGATTGCAGTTCTGAATTACGCCAACRGGGAGATACAGTTTAATGCACTCGCCTCGTGTGTCATAGGCCAAGTGGGTAAACTTTAAATGTAATCTGCTTGTTTTCCCCCCATGTTTCAGAGGGAAACTTGAATTTATGGAGCTCATTTTCAGCTCGGAGATAAGAGATAAGCGGCAGCGAGACCCGTGCCACGCACACGTGCTCGTACAGAGGCAGTGCCAAGCGGGRCCGGTTCGTGCAGCCTCAGACTCAGCCTGGCCGCTGTGCTCCTATCCGTGCGGTGAGTCACGCYGTAGTCAGGCTGCTCCCGTCGATCCCAGGGTATTAATCACAGAGCCGCGTGCTAACAGAGTTGTGTATTAACCTGACAGATGATGGGAACCCAGACAGTTAAAAATAGGCGATGAATACGGCTTGTAGTAGACTGAAGACGCGTACGCTCCGTTATGTGTGCCTAAGCCAAGGATCTGCTTTGTACCCATGTCGGATCCACACTTTCCAGAAGAGAGATGACAGCACAGATGAAGTTTTTCAGCAACACTCACAGATCTTGGAAAGAATAGATTCCCCTGATCTGCACAAGTAGCACTGAGCTAGCTGAAAGCCGATGCTGCGCAGTGCCGGCAGGAATTGCTGGCCACAAACCACTTTGGATCAAACTGCAGGTCATAAATCCAGCTGGTTCACAGACTCATTTGCCATTCTGCAGGCCTCCATCCTCCATGCCCTCCGCTCTTCGCTGCAGGGTCCCCACTGAGCACAATTGAGTGTGGAGTTTCATTAGAGGCAGGGCTGCTTGGGGAAGATCAAACAGCAATTGTAGCCAAAAATAGGACTTTTCTCATCTGTCTCTAGCTAGGAATAGGAGACCAATCCTTTCTCTGTGGCCCGTGCTGTACATGAGGTTATTCATTAGGACTAGTCAGGAGCTCAAATTAGAGCCCGGCTGGCAGTTGTTCGGTAGTTCATCATGCAGGGAGCAGACAACTTGGTGCCTTCCACAATTGCGTGGGAGTCAAATGAACCTCAAGAGGCTGGTTTCAACCAACAAATTGCAGAATAGTCAGAGTGCAGATTACTTGAAGGATGGTGAGCTACTTGACCACGGCTTGCCCGAGCATTCCTCATCCCTGGAATTCCCTTCCTCCTTGCTCCAGCGGCACCCGGCCACGTTAACATCTGGGGATGCTGAGCACCAATCCATTCTCATCAGCCTCAGGGGAGAGCAGAAGTGAGAAGTGCAGGGATGTGCAGGGCAAAGTGGCCCTGCATGATATTGGCTGGAAATACCTTTTGGAGGAGTTGATTCAATCCAGATTTCAAAGCCAGAAAGCATGTGCATGTGCAGAACATCTGCTTGGGCTTGGGATTTCTGAAGCAGAGGAAGAACATCAGTGTGTGGATGTGAGTTTCCTCTGTCCTTGCCCTGAATGGCGAGAAAAAGATAGCTAAGGTTTAGCAGCATGGGGTATTTTTGCCTGTAAATGGCATGCATATTGCTTCTGCTGATTGACAAAAGTGCCTGTGGTCTTTGTTGCTCTATAGCAAAATGCAGCTGAAAAGCTTAAGGGAAAAGGTGTCTAGCAGACTGCTGAATGGGTGTTAGGAAACATGCTAGGGAGTGTACGGAATAGAAAACTGTAAAAAATTACTTTGTAATGTCCGTTTAATGATAGTTTGGGACTGGAATGAATAGATAAAAAGGCGGTAGGGAATAAAGGCAGCAATACACTTCACTTAACGTAGCCATGGAGGTTCGGTCTGCATAGCTCCCAGTGTCAGAGCGTCGCCCGTTACCAGGAAATGTGCACTTTAGCAATGGAAAGTTTGATTTCTAACCTTAAAGATACAATCTGTTTTCTTGGATTTGTTTCAAACTCTGCAGTGCCAGCTGCATAAAATACCACTAAGCTTTTGCACAAAGAGACATTTATAATCACTTTAGCCTGYAGCAGAAAAAAAAGTCTCCATTTAGACACTCATTTTGAGTTCATAGGCACATTAAGGACAAACTTTAGATCTTAATGAGGTGTAGGAGGGTTTTTTCCCCCTTTGGTTCTGTTTTTTTTGTTCTCTTATATATCATACTATATTTTGGAGCATTAGGAAAGGAGATGCTGAATCTTTAATGTGATGTGAAACAAAAGAAAAATTCCGAACTGCGACAGAGATGAACTTCAGAGCTGTAATCTCTTTAAATCATGATCCAGCTCTCACTGAAGGCAATGGAAAGACTTTTATTGATTGCAGCTTCTAACACTCCGTGGGTTATGTTGGTTTTTGCCTTGTTAGTATAACAACTTGCCCTTCTTTCTTTGGATTTTTATTCTGGTAAGTTTATAAACGTAAGAGCCTTCCCAAAGCCACTTCGATAGAATTGCATTGGTTGTGGTTCATGCCAGCTGGGCCGTGATGCCCAAAGAATGGGTTAAACCTGAGACCTCCATGACCTGGTCTAGTCCTTCCTGGACCACTTCACCCCACTACGTAGTTTTCCAGTTTCCTTGGGATGTCCCAAGCTCAGCAGGGAGCTGAGCTGCAGCACCAGTGGCTCAGAAGTAGCCCAGGGATGTGCAGTGCTCCATGTGCGTGGCCACCATTGGAAGCTGAAGCAGCTCTTTGGGTCCAAGGGTTCCCAGAGCTCCTGATTTTGTGTTTGTTTTGCAAAGGGAAGAAATCAGACATCGTTACTTTGAGGAAACTGAGTTGGAGGGAAGCACTCCCTTCTTAAGCAAGGTCACATTATTTGGGAGTTATATTTTTAGGTTGTTTTTTTCTTGTGTTTTTATCTCTGGTGAGAAGTGACTAGAAAATTTGGTACTGCAGGCGCTTTTCTGTAAGTAAAATGATATAACTGGAATATTTTCATATAACTGGAATATTTTCACGTCAACAAAGACACATCTTTCAACAAAGATACCAATTGTGGAAAAGCACGGTCCTAATTTTGCCTAAGCAATGCAGATCTGCTTAACTATATTAGACTATCTAGAGCATGAATATAAATATTAACCAAAGGCTCTGTATAATTCAATATTTATTTGTCAGCCTATGTCTCCCTGTCTGACTTTTACAACTCGGTACCAAAAGTTTTGCTTTTCCTCCTAGAATTTTGTACTTAGCAGCCGAGAAGCTTGTTGGATTATTAAAAAATGCACAGCTCAAACTTTTATTTGCATCTGAGTATTTTGGCTGTGGTCTTTATGTTGCTGGTTGGCTTTCACTCGCCTTAAAGTTTTGCAAGTAGGAAGAGAATAAAGAACATGAACAAAAAGCTTTTAAGGATATATCCTGCTGGAAAGCAACCTAGAAGTCATGACCACAAAGAGGAAACCTAGTACAGCAGCTTTTATGTATGCTGTCTTTTACTTTTGCAGCTCTTCTTATCTTAAATGTGATTTCTCATTGTGTTTCCTGACAGATTTTACCATTGACTATAGAAATAGAAAAGTTATATGCCTGACACTTGTGTTCGGAAGTTAAGATGGGAATGAAAAAGGGAGGTCACTGCTGACATTGGACCATATCAAACAGAGCAGGTCCTTTAGAACGAAAATCAATCAAATCCCATCATAGCTGGTTTATGCAGCAATTAGCCTTTTCAAATAAAAATAGTTCCTGCTGATACCCATGGGAGAAGTCATATTAAATAAATACCCAGTTAGGACCCAGTGCTACATGTAATTTGTTCATTTGAGAATTGCCTGTGATTTCAGCTGTCTGGTAATGAAGGTTGAACAATTGGAAAATTGTTGGAATCCTTTAGGATTGTCTAAAGAACAGTGCTATTCTGTGAGCATGAGGGAACATACAGTAAAATAAATAGGTTCTAAAGGTGTATCTAGCTTATAGTGCTGGGTAGGTTTAGCTGGTAGACACAAGCTTCTTAGCCACTGTGCAAACATGTATTTTGTTCGTGTGCATCCCAACATCAGGGGCAGTTTTAAGTGTGCAACAGCAGAGGAACAGGTAGATGAATCTGAGGCTGGAGCTGCTGGGAGCTGCACCGTGCGCTGGGTAGGACTGAGAGCGTTTCATCCGGGCAAGAGTAATTGATGGTTTTTGGAAGCTGGCTACCAAAATGTGCCACGCTGTGCAGTATGTAGGGAGTGAGGGCTCTGCTTGGCAGGTCAACAGGGAAGATTGATTCCCTAAGGAATACTTSGGAAACAGCCTGCTGGCTTGCCCGCCCTACCTGCCTCATAGGGCGCTAGCAGGGGCATGCTAAAAATGAGATGTTCAGCTGCATCTGGGGACAAGTTCTGGCACACAAAGCACAAGGCTGCACAGGGAGGTGTAGTCCTGGTCCCTGTAGATATAATCTCGTTGGAAGATGGGCTGGRCTCATGTCCAGGCTCCAGATCCTCTCCATTCCATGGGAACTCGCAGGGTAGAAGCGACAGTCACTGCACAGGGAAAGCAGAGTCCRCTTCCCCACATGGCTGCTGTAGTCACTCGACTCTTGTTTAGCAAGGATATAATATCTTTGCAAAACACATTTACAGTGTTAAAGCTGCTCATAATTATGACCTTCATGAATTTATAACTCTGTATGTTCCAGCAATGGAAAAGCGCCTACATTTGAGTGATGAGATTTTGATAAAACAGGATTTGAATATTCTATTACCAGAAATGTTATATTAAATGATGAGGAAGCATTCAAATATTGCCTGACTGGTGCCACGTGACTGTGAACTACATTGTGCTCGGGTCAATTAGGCTGTTTTAAAGCCTTGGCTTCCTTGCATTAATCCTGCTCATGGGAAGGCAGAGTTGCCTCTGAATTTCAGCATTCCTCCTCGTACCGCTGGGATTATCCGCGATTCCCTAGAAAGAGTTTCTTGGGACTCGCGGCTCAGCCTCCTCCCCGTGTCCAGGGTGAAGTTGTCGTGTCTTTGGCCTCAGCCTTCCCACCTAGCTCCGAGCACCGCATTGGGCAGCAGGTCGGGCCCAGGGGGTCTATAGGGGCCACTAGGGCAACTAGAGATGCCGGGAGGCTACGGCGGTACAGGCAGGAGGGAGGGAACTCATCAACGTCTCGTTTGTCTGTGTGGTTTGTGGTGCTTGAGGGGCTCGGGTGGTTCTGAGTTGTGCACAGCCGGCCGCACACCCGCAGGCCCCCGTCACGCTGTAGTTGTGTGTGTGTCACCCGTCCCGCGCGGTGACTCGCGCCCCGTCAGTGACGCGGCACTAAAGCACAGTCGCATCAGTGCATCTGGAAAGGGATAAATCCGGGAATATTAAACTCTCATAGTTGTACAGTAGATTACAGTATCTCTCCCTAGTCAAATATTTTGACATGTGCTGAGGCCACATAATTCTTAATCTATTTTTTATTCATTTTTCACCGAGAAAAAAACCTGCAAGACCTGAAAAGATTGCTCAGTGATCCGCCACTCAGTGATGTTTTAGGGCACAGTTGGCGAGCGTACAAAGGCATTGGATCAGAGTCAAGACAGAATTAAATTTAATCTCAAGAAACTTTGTTCTAGGTTTTGATTCTCAGAGCTGCTAATCCTAAATTATCATGAGAAAACATGTGAAAAAAGAGACATAAAGACATCAGGCTAGCTGAGGTTTCAAATGGAAAGTCAAGTCAAATGTGCTGTCTGCACCCACTTTGCTGGTTATAAATGGAACATTGTAATTGCATTATGATCGAGTATAATTCTGTTTACCTAAACCTGTGATTTTTTTTCTACTTGCAGAAGTCATAAGAAAGCTATTTCTCTTAGCCCTTGCAAAAAATAACATCAAATAGAATAAATCATCTAAAAAAAAAACCCTACACAAATCAGTTCTTGGGGCAAACTATTTCTGGGAGTTTTCTCACATCTGGTTGTTGTAAATGGTATTCCATGTAGCATGAATACCAAAAGCTAAAACCATCCCACAAAACCCTAGTTGGGATGCCAAAGCGGAAAAGTAGAAGCCTAATGAAATCCAGACAGGCAGCAAGAAAAAGAAGTGCAAATATAAGGAAGTAGGAGAGAAAGCGTTACAAAATTAGGTGACTTTTTTTTTTAACCTCTCCTATTGACATCTCAAGTAATTGTCTGGAATGAACGTTTGTTAGTTTATCCGTACAGAATAGCTGAAGGTCACTCATGAACTAGTCTGCACACCGGCCAGAAAATAAGATGGGCTGTATATGCAATTTGACCAGGCAAGAATAGCCATCGTTACGAGCTAAAAAATCAATGTTTGGATGACATCATGACTTGCAGTTAGTCCCAGTGTATTTAAAATACATGTTTTTAAAAAGCCATAACACATGGAGTGCAAATTGATGATGAAAACTTTTTAAAGGCTGTTCTGTTCCTGCAGGAATGAAAAGAACATTGAGTTCTCCAGCGTGCTGAATTGAGCCTGCCCCGGTGCATGTGTTTAAGCAGTTGTTGTATATCATTGCTTATAATGTAAACAGATAAAGTCCCCTTTATAGCGTGGGTCAAGCTTGTAAAAAGCCTTAAATTGCCATTTCAGGCTTCAGTCTATATACCTACACACGTGCATGATCATGAACAGACAACAGTGTGCACTAAATATTACTTTCCATCTCCATTAGCATTTCTTTGTGTAATTATTATTGTTTGCATTGCAGCAAACAACAAATGTCATCTGATTTCTAAAAAAAAACCAAAAGAAGGCTACCACTAGATCTCTCGAAAGTTCGAGTATTTCATTAGATGGTATTGTGTTCGATATATAACTATGCTGGYGATAATACAGTGTAATGGTAATATAATAGAAGCTACAAATAACATTTTATGACTATTTTGTTCTCTATCCCACTAGTGTAAGTGATTTCCCTTACAAGCCAAGCAGAAGGTGTTTTATAACAGTGTCTTAAAACCTCCTAATTAGCAGCAGTTTTAAGATACACAGTTCCTGGCAATCTTCAGGGGATCGATCGCGAATCRCTGCAGCCGACTTTAAATCTTCTGCCTGGAAAGATTATCCTAATTCTTTTTCTAATTCCTCTGTCCTGGGGCACCGGGACTAAAGGTTTCCTAACACAACATGGCCATGCCTGGCAGGTAGGTCGGGCGCTCCAGGAGCATCATAGTCCACGTCATTCATCCCACATGCTGGTTTCATAGTCTTCTCTTCCACAAACCCGTCTTCTTATCATACCCCAGAAGCTTTGAACCTTGATGTTTAACCACACAATAAAAATAGCAATAATAATAATAACATAATAGTAATAGTAATCTGTGCAATATGCAGTGCTCCAGTTCCTTTGCAATACGTTCTTTTCTCCAGAAGAAAATTTCCACGTGTATTCGCCGTCCACAGAGCCTTTTAACGCAGTAATTTATCATGTCTTCTCAAAATACATCATTAAGGTGATCATGTGCATTTACAGAGGCAGCAAAGCTGTAGATGGAAACTCATTTCAGGCTGACATTGTAGTCCCTTTTTCTGTGGAACTGTTCTGCCGTGATTTAGTACTTCTGTATATCAGTCACAGGGAAGTGTCACATTTGATGTCCTCAGTTTGGTTTTTTTTTCCGTTCTGTGCTGATTGGTATAATTTCTATGAATACTTTAAGCCCCCCACGGTGTGCAGTCTACTTGGAATGCACGTGTAATTACAAACTCATCTTGCAGCTTTGTTTGGCTCTGTGCATGTGCAAGTATTTTGAAGTCTATTTTAGTGCTGCCGATGCATATGCAGCACCCCMTACACACRCACATATTTTGGGTGCGTGGTTGCTTGGTCTGAACAATGGGCTGTGCCTTCTTGCTAAGACCTTCTCCAGAAGTGCACAAAACTTTGTGGCCCCTCCTGTTTTCATGGKTACAGGAATGCAGGAGTATCTACAAAGGCGTCACTTTGGGCAGTGGTTTGTTCCTCTAGTTGCGAATGTCCAAAGCAAACATCAAAATGTAAATTTAAAAAACCATAGCCTTAGATTTTAAAAAGGTCTCCTATTTGCTTTGGTGGATTTATTTTCAGKCTGTCAATACTGCATTCCGTGTTGGAAGGCTACAAACTCCACTTCTAGCACAGGGSCTGGGTTTGCAGCACAACTTGTCAACAGTCAAATCTCTTCGGCCCCATTCCACTTGAAAAGAGGCTTAAAAACAGGGAATTGGTGTCCTTCAGAATCTACTTGCAACACTAATTTATAGAGGATCAATATACAAATGTTCAAGCTCTAGTTCTCTGTTTCAGGGTTACTCGTTTTTTCTGCTCATAGTACATCAGCCTTTAATCCCCCCAAGTGGCCTTCCCTGTTGCATAAACTGCTAAATTTGCATTTGTTTTGAAGAGTTAGTTTGCGTGCAGAGGTTGCAAAAGCTTGAAAATCCAAATGTAGCCCTTGGTCTCTAGATRTTATGAATTCTGCAGTTTATTTTGCTGTTTGAGAGGCTAATAATGCAGATTTCCTTTGCCACATGGTGCATGGTTTCCATAAAGGCTGCGTGCTCCAAGGAGCTGCTTCGGCAGCCTGCACGTCAGCATTGCCCATGGAGGCTCTTCCAAAGAGATGGCCGATGATGCCTCTTATCCACTTGTCCAGCCCCTCTCCCTGTCTCCCTCCCATTATTTTCCTTCGCTGAAAAGCTCTTGGCGGCAACCCCTGTCTGTCCCATGGCTGGAGTCCCTCTCAGGTGTGTGCACCTGCATGGGGACACGAGGCAGGCGGGTGGCCTCGCGTCTGGTCTTCTCTGTGCAGGTACAAATCAAGCGTGAGCTCCRGAGACCATCATGTTTCTGTGGACACTCCGTGGGATACATGTTCCTTAAAGCACTTGAAATCGGTTTGCCACTTCTGGGTTGCAACAGGTGTAAATCTATTCAAGAAAGTGGAGAAATGGGAGTAAAATCGGAGGTCTGTTTAGCAATCAAAGATATCAGCCTGTATTACATGATTTAGGATTACCCGGTGAAAAGCTTTGAGGATGTAAAATAAGGTATCTGACCTTGAGAGCATTTTCAAGCAAGAGCCTGACATAAATTTGACCTCCATGGATGGGTTGGGCTGTTGGGCGAATTCGGGCTCGCTGTGATAGGTCCCCTTCAGGTCAGATCAGCAAGTGCTGAGTGGGATTAGTGGAGACCAGGAATGGGCGGCACTGCTGTTGTTTTCTTCCTTCTTAATGAGGAAATAGTCAGCATTACTTTAAATCCTCATTAGAATTCAAACAGCCCCTAACATCGCCAACTCTGGTTTAGGATTAGAATTTGTTAATTAATTTAATCCTTTCCCCTTCCTCCTCGTGCGCATTCTGCATTAGCAGAGGGTAAATCCTCCAGCCGTCCGTCAGGAGGAAAGGGTTAAAATTCCAAGGCTGGATTAGGCAGGAYGGCACAGAGCAAGGAAACAATTCTCAGTATCTTTGGATTTGCTGCCTTCCCGGGAACAAGTTGATGAAGCGCAAGGTAGACAGAGTCTCTGGGTATTAACTGTATTTAGTTACAGTAGGGAAGATTTGGGGCTTGCATTTCCCGAGCATGTCGCTGCAATAACTCACTTGTTTGTTACAACTGTGTTTTCCAAAATCACAGGATTGTTCCCTAATGTGTTGGTGAATAACGTGTTTATTATTCTTGTCTGCAGTAAAGGGCATCTCAGTGCCTGAAAAATCACTCATGTAATAAAACCGCTGCCATTTTATCATTTTAATAGAATAACAATTTTGTATAATGTTGCAAATATTACTGTCCAATATACGATGGTGGCAGCAACAACGGAAGACAGGCACTTTTATAGCGCAAAATTATTACCTTGTTTAGATTATCGGATAAAATTTTTACCGTCGCATTAAACTGAGAACGAAATGAGCGCCGATAAAGCAAAAGCGGGCGCCGTCAATGGGGAGGGCTCGTGGCCAAAGAGCCGCGCGGGGAGGTCGCCAGGGACGTTACAGGGAGAAAWTTCCCGCTGCACATGGTGCTGCTTCCAGCTCAGGATAACTCCCTTGGATTGCGCTTAGGTATAGGTGTGAAGAGGAGGAGTGTGAGGAAGGTTCCCTGCTGCCTCGTTGGGAACAAGGGTGGAAAATAAGGGCCACGCCTTTTGAATGTGGCTTTCAGGAAACGCACCCTTGCGTGGAGCGATGCAGTTCTCACCTGTTCAGTTCCACGCAGGGGCAACTGCTGGAAAAGCAGCGTGTGCTCCAAGCAAGGGACCCTGCAGGAGGACAGGAGCAGCCAGGAGAGATGGAGATGTTCAGGAGGGGGCTGTCGCTTCAGTCCCTCGTCGTCCACCCCRGCCAAGAAAAGACAAGCAAGAATCAGCTGGGGGAATAAGCAGAAACACAGCAGCCTGCGTTTTTAAAATCAAATTTGTGCCTGCCTCTGAAGGTCAGCACAGATTAAATTGTCACTCGTGGTCCAAGAGCTATAAACCACCATTTTTAGTATCCTTATTCTCTTGCCGTGTGTGCCTTCTTTTGATACCTCCTATTAGTTTTGTCTGATGCTCATTTAAGGTCTTTCCCACTGGTTTGCAGGCTTTTTTTTTGCGCTATGTTCTTCAGATAGGGTGAGATCCTACTGCTTTTTCATGCTCAGCAGGTGATTTCTTTCCCATCTCTTCTTCCTATAGTCTCCTTTGCTTTACTTTTCTCCTATTTTTCCCTGTCACAAATGTGTAGTATGGTTCAGAATTAAAATTGCATTGTGGTTTTGCTCCATGAGCTCGTCTTGATGTTATTCCAGACTTGCAATGAGGAGGCAAGAGCTGCTCCAGTGGTGGAGCCCGTATAGTTCATGTCTTGAGGAATATCGTGCAGTACTCAGCTTCCAAAAGCAAAATTCGTTTGTTAAATTCTTCAGTCCTGGCTTCAACAGTTTAGTCCTTCCTAATGTGATACCTATATCTGAAATGCATTTGAAATCTAAAAATGCTATGTATTTCTTTAGCCTACATTTCTTTCCTGCAGWACTTAGGGTGTTGCGTTCAGCTCATCTGTCCTTTGCAAATGGTGTTTGTGGCTGTAAGTTGTGTTAGTGTCAATGATATCACAGACAAAGACCTAAACTGGAGCTTTATTAATAGTTCCCAAAACAGCAGGGCAGGTAAATATTCCTTGTTGAAAGACATTAGCAAGTTCAAGGTAAATGCTTCCAAGCAGAAGTGATTTTGCCTGCTAAGTATATTTGGCAAATCTCCCAGCACGTCCCAATCAATGCAGACCAAGGTCTATCGAGTGTTACAGAGAACTGCATATATAATATATATATGCAGATAGGCTCAAAATAAATCGCTGTGCGTGATGATGAAGGGGTGAGACACTTCACGACCAGGAGCACGTGGACGCGGTGCTGGCGCCGAGGTCCCAGCGCGGCTCCTGGGTCCCTGAGCTGTGTCCTGCCTCCCGGCCAGGTAGGCGAGCAGGTAGCCCTGGGTCCTGGTCGGAGAACGAGACCTCGGAATAATTCATCTCTTTTGTGTGGGCAGCTCTTGATTTGCCAGCGGCCCTAGCAGGAGGCAGAGATGCCTCTGGAACGGGCAGCGCAGGCGGAGATGCCCCATGGTCCCTCCCCAGGCCCTTGCTTGTTGTTGGGCCAAGCAAGGCACGATCTACCTATGCCAGCAATCTGTGTCCACAAAACTACCCATTTCCACCCTCCTTCCTTATGGCTTTGCTCTGTTAATTCCTAAAAYTATGTGTTTTTGCATGAAAGGCTTCTTTCTAACTTGCAGCCCYGTTTCCCGGGGCAGAGGGCAAAACTCGGCGCCTGCGCTGGGGCCTGTAGCCCCATTGATGCCAGCAGAAATTCCCCGCTTGCCTCCGTCCTGAATTCAGCCCGGAGTGGGGCTTTTGTAGCATCAGAGGGCTTTGTGCGCGCCCGGCTCCGTGGCCGCGCCGCGAGATCAGAGCGGCTCTGGGACAATTGGCATGTGGGTAATTGGTACGTTCCTGCAAGAGAAAATGGTTCATGATCCTTGCAAAGGAAAATAAAATAAAGTAATGTTATTCCCTACTGACATATTAAGTGAATTGATAGTGTTTGAAAAGGCAGGTATTAAATCTGGAAGCAGCATGAGTGTTATGAAGTAGCTAGCAGTTTTATCCCAGCAATTTAAAATTCCTATCGCTCAGCTCTTACCAATTTAAAAGTCGCACGTTTATTTTAGATTGTAGCCATGAATTTCCTGGGAATTACCTGGCATGAAAGCATGGAAGAGTCGCTTGATATGAACTGACAAGACAATATCAAAGAAAACATCTTGATACATTTAATCTGATTGCTAGTGACTATATAAAAGTTTTTTTCATCCAACCGTATTATTCATTAGTGGCATCTCAGTATTTGGAACACMATTAAGTTGGATAAAAACCGAGACATCCTGTAGGACCATAACCTAAAGCATCCCCCGAGATCCGATTTGAGACTCCAAATGGATTCGGTCTCTTGCTCTCCTTGTGCTCCTAGCAGACAGTTTGCTCRGGAATGGGAACAGCCAGGCTCTTAATACCCTGGCTGTGCTGTTAATGTGGAACACGTTACATAAACGTTCAGCATGTCAGCATAAAAACCTGTTACTAAGAGAGCCTGGTGCAAAAATAGTATATTGAAAGTGAAGACAGAGGTTTTTGAGTTTGGGCTGTATCTGTCCTGTTCTGCCTGTGTCTGGTGGGGACCCAGCTTTCACAATGACTAAAAATTCCCCAGCCGACCTGCACTGTGAATTAGTTCAAAATAAAGAGGTGGGCGATGAAGCTGGCAACAAGGAAACCCACGAGCACTAGGCACAGGCTGGCACCGCCAACAGCTAATGCAGAGGGCCAGATGTTCCGGGGCACAGGAGACACCTCGGCTTTTCCTTGGAGCTCGGTCACGGTGTCACTGCCCGAGCTGCTCCGGTGCCCGCGGCTCCCGAGCCGCCTCCTCCCGGTAGGCCACCGGCTGCCCTTGAAGCCGTGACCCTTTTCCCCGGTGTGTGCGGGGACCCCATCAAACACTGCCAGGCTTCATCTGCTCAATTTACTCCTCCATCCTTACAAAACGCTGGTGCCCCCGTATGCCACGTACAAGTGCGGTGGATTAAGGGCTGCCTGGTTACTGGTGGGTATCGATGGTTTATCTGCCCTTCCCGAGGAGACAAAAGCTATATTTCTGTCTTTTCTCTTCTTCCTTTTCTCTGTTGACTTCAACTTTATGGTCTACATCTATCGCTTATGAGCAGAGGGAGCTCTGGAGTGCTGACCAGCCCTTTTCCCAACTCTTTAAATAACCAGAAAGCCACACAAAAGTAATAAAAGGAGAAGAGGAGATGAGGATCCATATTAAAGACATTAATAACTTGAGCAAAAGTCACTATTTAGATAATGTTTCTGAAACATACTGTCAAATGTTTGTTTACCTTCTGGGCACTTGCAAACCAGCTTCCCTTCCCTGAAGACCAAGGGATTGAAAGATGGCCCAAGTCACGCGAGCGCGGCCAGGGTTGCAGAACGTGTTCATGGATGTCCCAGGAGATCCTCACGCTGATCTGCCAGCACTGCCTATGACAACTTTCAAGACCCTGATACAAGTGTGTTATCCAGGATTTAATTGCTAGCATCATGAGAGCTTGTTCTCTGGCAGAACTTCTTGCAGATGTGCTTCAGTATGCGTCTGCTCCTACAAGGGTGGAATGGGAAGGGGGTCGAGGGGTTGGCATTGGTCTTGTCAGGGTTCGTGGCTGTGCGTGTACTGCCTACCTTGCCACGCTGCTTCCGAAGGACATCTGAATTCCTTCTTTTGAAAATGAGATTGCAGCAGCACATYTTTCCAAGAAAGAACAAACGTGTTTGCAGAGGAAGCCCAAGATCTAACTCCTGGTAAGCAGAATTCTTTTCAAGCAGAACAATCTTACAAGCACTTTCCAGGAATTCTAAGTTGAATACTGGGTATACTTGAATATTGTATATGTGGTATCTTACAGACCTTACTGAAGGAACAAGGGTTTTGAAGGTATCTGCTCTGCAAAAAGAAAGAGCCCTTAACTTCATCAATGACAATTGTATATGTTCTCTCTTATTTCAGAGCTGTGGCAAAACATTATCATTGTATTAGTGCCTCTGTACCACGCCTGTATTTGCAGCATCCAGCAACCTGATGAGAACATCACATAGAAGTAGAGTTTTCTTAATCAAATCTATCTGCCAGTTTCCAAGGGAAACACGCAGCTTTTCCCCCATGCATATTTTCCTACTTTCACACATCATGCACACAATGTTGCTGCTAATTTAAGAATTATGACAGTTCGCCCCTTTTTCCCTTCACATCGTAGCACCAATATCGTCTGAGTCACATCACTAGCATTCCTGCTGACCAAGATTATAGCTCAGTAGGAAAACAAGTCATTGCAAATTGTCTTCTGGCATAAACATTTTAGATCATTTTTATATTATGACTGAAAGGGTGGGGGCAAATCTTGGGTTTCAGACTTTTTTGTATTCTTGTCWTATGAAAAATGACAGGGTTGCTATTTTTACAAGGAGCATTACTTTTGCTGCTTCTCCTGCTTCAGCAGTCGCAACTTTTAAGAAAAGAAATATCACATATGAATATGCTGTTATTACACACTTACCTACAGATTAAAGGCTCCTGAGATACCTATCGATACAATAGATAGAATAGCTCCTTTGGAATCATTTCGATTAATCAACCCCATTGGTGATCGAGTCGTTGGTGATCTACACATAACTGGACATTAAGAGATGTTTCAACCATATCTTTCAATCCCAGGTGCAGTAGTTGGAAGCAGCATGGAGATAAGTGCATGTTGGCTGGTGCTCCTGGCACATGTCCTAAGGTGGCCGCGGAGGTGACGCTGGCCAAGCGTCCTGGCTCTGGGTGGTGATGTAGCTGGCAGAAAAGTCGCAGGGATTTCCAGGGAAATCTCTTCCATGATTTCCATTTGTGTGAGGTGTGTGCAGAAAGCCTTGCAGCTAGAGTCGCTGATGGACCGTGTTCTGTCTCCTTTCCTACAAAAAGACTTGGTGTTCTGGTAGCTCAGCGTTTGTTGGATATTTTTTTTCTTCTGCCTTCGATAGTGGTGAGGCTCAAATCTTCATCTGTCCAAAAAAAACCACAAGATCAGGTTCTGATACCTGTACTGACAGATTTAAGCAAATTACCCCATTGAATGCTGACAGAATAAGGAGCTAGTCAAGATGAAATATCAGCTTCCAGAACACAAATATTCCTTCCTTGAACTTCTGCCTCAATTTTCCTTAACGACTGTGTGATGATGAAAACCAGTTTAGCCTTCGCTGCCATTCACAAAGAGCACAGGAGACTTCAAGTGGGATTATTTGTTTACCTGCTAAACCTCTCGAATGAATGAAAGCCCAGAAAGTGTAATTSTGGAGCTGAGAACAGTATGGTGCTGCTAGACCCTGCAAACTCTTTAAAGCTTTCTCTCAGTTTAGCTTTTTAATAGGTAGGAAACTTCTTTCTGCCACAGACTCAGTACTTGATTACACAAACACTGGGAAGAACCTAATATTATGAAGGGCAGTAAAGTCATGACCCGATCTTCAGGTGTGATTTTCTSCTACGCAAAACTTAAAACAAAAAAATAAATCCCTTTTATACCTTTTAGACCTTAAGATTTGTGGGTTTAAATGGAATGTCTGGCTGTCACCTCAATATATAGCTTTAAAGAGAACCAAATGTTCTAAGCAGTAAGAGGAAGGGTTGTTTAAAGAAATTGCTTGTCATGATTTCACCTTTATCTATCACAGAAGATGATGAGGTAGTATGAAGACAAAAGGATAGATAGTATATTTTAGCCAGAAATTAAACATTATTTTTCTACTTAGAAAAATAAGTCTTTCTTCCTTTCTAAGAGAAAAAAAAATTAGTGGAAAGTAAATTGAAATTAGTACATGTATCTATACATATATAAAATTGGGGAAGCTTTTTTCCCCTTTACTGTAGTAAAAGGACTTCCTTGTTGGTTGGGAGAGCTAGAATTTCTGTTTGAAGGTCTGTGGTACGCAGAGCTGACCCATTGCTGCTCCAAACCTGCTCCCTTACTTTTCTCATATCTCTGAATTTTGACTGTTTGAGATGTGCCATGTTTGTCTTGGGGAGAATAGTTTGGAAAAGTTTCTGCTAAAACAGTTCTTTCGTCTGATCAGGTTAGGCTAAAATGCTTTGTTTTCTTCGATACTTGCTTGTTTGCTGTGTAACGGGCTGCTCTGGAGTCCTTTGAAGTCAATGGAAACATGTCCATTAACTTCAATAGCCTCCAGTTTGTCCTTAATCAATAGTAATTTGATTAAAATAGCTCCAAATGTTCAGGATCCCAGCGGCCATGGCAGTTGTTATTTAGGTGGCAGTAGTCCCCAGTTTGTCCAGCACAGGCAGTTCTCTTTGCCGGGAGATTCTGTTGGGTATTTTTTGTGCTTAGTCCATGGTGCTTTATTAAGTTCAGTGCCTTTCCTTTCCTTTACCTGCCTTGGAAGATCTTCCTTGGAAGATGCTCCTGCTCCGCACGGTTTACTCACCATCAGCTCGGGGTGATGGCTGAAGTTAGGACCTGAAATATTGGCTCTTCTTACATTGCAACAGCATCTTTTTTCCTTTGAAATTCTTCTCTCTGAGTGAATGTTCACAACCTCCCATTGCTGTTTATCCTGTGSTGGTGCACAAATTCCTCTTCTTAACCCTTGTGTCTTTTAAACTCAGTATGGAAGTGAAGGAGCAGAAAGAAAAGGCAAGGAAGCTCTGCACTGAAAATGGGGTTCCCAGACTGACACGGGTGCAGTGAGTCCACCAAGTGGAAGAGGATTGATGGGCATCACCCAGGCAAGTTCCCCGGCTCCATCACAACCTGAGCAATGGCAAAATTAAGATCAGTCTGTCAGTTTAATTGCTGCCAAATGCAGCCACCACCTGATTCTGCCCCACACGCTGCAGCCAGAGCCGGCTGCAGGAAAGCAGCAAAGATCCTGAGTCGTGGGGACGCGGGATCAAGGCGCTGTGGAGACGTGTGGCAAGTCACAGGGCGGCTGATGCAGGGCACAGCGTGGACAGCAGCACATGTCGGCCCTTAATTAGAGGAAAAATCCCGTCCTGCAGAAGTGGCCTCTAACCCGGAGCAGTGGGATAAGGAGGGGGCATCCTGTGAATAAAGAGATGAGCAAGAGCACAGGGTCCTGGGAACGGGGCCATGGAGAGCAGGAATGAGATGCCCTTCCAAAGCAGCTTCTTTTTTGTTCGTCTTATTTAAAAAATGAGAAGATAAGCGGCACCCGTGATGCTCAATCCGGTGGTTTAGAAGGTCACGTGCTTTCCAAGCGTATCCCGCTAAGCCCCAGCTATGGTTCATTTGGAATTTGTTAATTAATACTGGCATGGAATTGTCGCCTGCTGCTGCCCAGCTTCTTGCTTGGGAGAACTTTTTCTTTTTAAAGGAGGTATTTTAGCTTGGAACAGTAAGGTGCCTTTTCAGATGTGAAGTCTGTAGAGGTAGGACAGGAAGGGGGTGAAATCTGCAGGATTTGCCCATTGCTCTCACCAAGTTATTTCATCATCAGTAGCACAACCTGAAGATGATGACCAGCAGTAACAGCATGAGAAGTGTTAGCGCTTTTCCTACTCTGATCTTTAAGCACTAAAAGCTGGGGAAGGGTAAATCATCACTTAAACTGTGGATATTGCAGCAGGCAAAATGATTTTTGCCTTTTCTCTTTCTATAAACTAATGCATGGGGAATCTTTCAGAAAATAAACCATCTCTTCTTAATAAAGCTCTGCACATAGATATTTAGCAGCTAAGCACTAAATCCATGGATAGGGGGAAAGTGCAGTAGTAGTGGATTAATATATAAAAGGATGCTTTTTCCCCTTCAAAGCCTCCTTAAGTGCTGAGTGATGGAATAAACCCTGAAAACTTTCTCTGTGCTAATTGTCATGTTCCTTGGCTTGCATCCCATTTGCCGTCCTTCATCCTCGGCAGTTTAAGAAGTTTCACATAAGAGCTTTCTTCTTCTGTTTACAGGCATACCATGGCGCTTATTCAAAACCAGGCATCGTTCAGAGGGTCAGGAAAACTTCCTCCTGCTTCTTATTAAAAAGGAAGGGGAAAAAAAAACAGATTTAGGGAGTTTGTGAAAACATCATTCCCCCACATATATTCAGCTTCTCAAAGGCACAAGGGCCAACTTTGAGCTTTCCTGGAAATAAATATGAAGAAATATCCCACCCTAATGGCCACCAAAACACTGGGTCAGCTTGTCAGCCCGTGGAAATCAGTGTAAACCCATCGGGTTGGAAGAGTCTACGCTGATTTACTCTAGTTTGAAGGGCAGGACTTAAGAAACATCCTCATGATTTTGGTAGGTGACAGACTTTTCTTTTAATTTCCTCTGTTGAAAAAAAAATATGAAATAATAATTATCTGTTCCTCTTTGCTCTCACCTTTTGATTATGTATGGGATTGGTAGCTGAAGATGACCCATAATTCTCTCCCAGTTAAGTGCTGAACRTCAGCAGTTCACAATTTTCTCATTGGTGAATTATTTTCAACCCTCCTATTTCCCACAGGACCRATTCCCTGCCCCATTACCAACTTTTTTTTAGATTGAAAGTATTACCAAGGCAATTTCCTGCCACCAGGCGCTTTCACTTCACTTGCTCGGGGCCCTGCACTTTGAGAGCAACTGCTACGACTAAATCTGCCAGTGAAGAAAAGAAATTGTATGGTGTGACCTGAATTAAAAAAAAAAAAACCTGAAATGCCCCAAAATATTCTATTAAAAAAATGCCTTTTTTTCCTATACTGGCTACTGATCATTTTAAAGGTTGTTCTGGAGAAGAAAGAGGAAGTGTATCCAGAAATAATAACCACATGCTCAAGTGTCAGCCTCTTCTGCTGGGACCATCGCTGGTATCACGCATGAGGCTCAGGCTGGGGAATCATCTACAATTGCTGCCTTTGCTTTGGGGATGTGCCAAGAAAAAAACTCCTTTCAGGGCTTGTACACCAGGACTCGGAGGGTGCAAATGATCTGTGGGATGCACTTTGGGAAACCCATGGCTAGATCTGCTAAAGATACAACACTATGTGGGTACCCAGGGAGCAGGTGAAGTGATTTGACCTTCATCTAAAGTGCTTTGCTGGGAATACAACTGCCCTGAGCATGTGGCCCCAATTTGCAGGCGTTAAGTAACCTGAAGCTGGAGCTGTTAAATACACAGAGCTAAGGCCATCTCCTTCTCATCAGTTTTAGTTATTGTAGCACTAGGTGTTAGTGGTGTTGACTAAGAGGTGCAATTTGGGGCTCATGGTCCCCCTTTAAATAAACACCAGCATGCAAACTTTTGCATTTCCTACATTATTAATCTGTTCTCCATCATCATGGTTAGTTCTTATTCTCGCTATTGCCAGAGATATCTCTATTACACAGCTTGGAAAACAAACAGAAGGTTGGGCTGGTTTTCTGTGCTTGCAGTCRCTCTCTATTTTCCTCTCCTGGCTGAGATTGATGGACCTAGCAGCGTGGAACAATCATTCCTGCAGTAATTAAGCACCGCTGGTGGATGTGCAGGTAACACTCAGCCGTGGGCTTGCACGGGAGCCTTAGCGGCAAACCAGAAATGCCCATAATTAAGGAATATATWGGTGATATACAGGCACGTGTCCCTTTCTGGTGTGCGTTACCTCGCTGAACTCACTGTGGCTCCTCACAGGCATATTTGGGATCTCTGGTTAAGAAATGGAATTAGTCCCTGCTGGTTGCATTTACTGTATTTTGCTAATCTATTCCTTCAGACGCCACAAATAGCTTATTTCATTGTGCTGCTTTATTGATCGAGGGAAAGATGCAATTTGACAGCAGTTTCAGAAAAGCCTTCAAGTTGTCCAAGATGTGGTAGAATTATTAACTATCCTAAGCTGACATATGGTAATTTAGCGTTTAATGTTTGCCCTGATATGCTAAGGAATCTTCATGCCAAGTTCCCAGCTGATGCCCAAAAGTTTATGAGTACATAAATAATAGCTGAAAGAGTTTTCTGGAGCTGTGTTTAGCTTCAGACACTCATACTTTGATCCAGTATGTGCTATACTTAAACTTTCTTTCGCGAGGAGGTGGAATCCCCCTGTAAACCCACTACCCTTGGAATAAATTAATAGGATTTTGCAGCTTTTTGCAGCTGTATTTGTACAACTTCATCTTGAAATAATTTTAATTTCTGTGACTAGGCTTATAATTTTTTCAAGCGTGTTACACAGTTGGCTGTACATAATTATGTCTTACAGCCATAAGCACTAGCAATCTGCTTACCTAAACCATTCTGCTCCAGGCTTGTCATTGTAACTGATGGTGAAGAAACTGCATGTTATTCACCACATGAGAAATTAAATTATCAATTAATAAATAATAACACGGGGGGRAAAAAAGAAAAAGGCAAGAAATGCACTATGGCCATCACACGCAGCCTTAATGGAGTGAATAGGTTCAGAGTAAATGCTGAAGTCTAAGCCTACATTGATGCTCATTAATGGTGTTCCTGTAATATATAGGCATGACTTCACTTTCAGCCTCCTCATAGCTGTTGGTTCCAGCATCCTAACCATTGATATAACTCTTCCATATGTGCTCTACAGTGTAATCTACCTGACAGACCAAACGAATGAGCTTGCTTAAACTTATTAGAGGTTCTTACAAAACTGCGGAGCTCTACAGTCCTGCCTGGCAAGCATCCCAAAGTAGTGCCTGAAGTAGTAGCCTCAGCAGATTTTGTTTTCTGGAATATACACATTAAAGGGGTTTATTGTTGTTTCTCATTGTTAGCTATTTGCAGATAGATCTAAAAGCTTAATTTTATGCTGAGAATAGCATTTGTAATCATACTACAGCCCCACTTGCCTATGATCCGTAATATCTACAGGTGTTTCGCAGCATGGCTATATAAGGGCAGGAAAATGGAAAAATGGGGGAAAACTAGAACTTATTACAACAGTAAAGGTCGTACTAGGACCAATTATATCCCTTGAAATACTCGTTTAAGGCAGGTACAAGCATGTCCGTTGCCCAGTGCTGGCTTTTTCCCTGMGTCCCCGCTTGCAGGCTCATAAAGAGTGTGGCCTGGGCTCCTACAAAAGGATCCTTGCTCTTAGGATACACAGCTCAGTTTCTAAACTGCGGAGCACATTTTCAGCTGGAGTGAATTAGCGTGCCCCTGTTTGAAGCCAGCGAGTCCACACTGATTTATAGCAGCTGAGGACTTCAGTCATTAGTTACAGGGATCAGGTTGCCCCGCTGAGGTCCCTGTTTGTTGGCCCTGTGTCCTGCAGGGAGCACTTCTGTTTTGTGCTCCGTTTTACTCCCAGGAAGGTGCCGAGTCCTCTCTGCCAGGCCAACCTTGTAAGGGAGGCTGCACAAGGCTCAGAGAGGGAGCAGCTTCAGAAAGATGAGCACAGAGTCCCACTGATCTGTATTTTTTCTTTATTTTTATTTGACTTAGTCTTTGTTTAGGCCTAGCTGTAGCAGCGGGCGATAGGGCCAGCTGCAGTAAGGYACCTAAGTATGGGATACAGTGTGTATTCCTCCATAAATAGGTCATGAATAATGTTCTTCACGCATCTGGAAGTCGTGACTCTTTCTCAGCCTCTGTTTTTGACCTCTGGGAGTTTTGCTTGACCTTTCGTCRTGGAATATCTCCTACAGCAGAGGAGGACTTGTCCATGTGGGTCACATCCCCTAGTAAGCAACAACCGCTCGTGTCTCGCACGCTGTGAGCCAGCCTTGGCTCGCAGGGCCACAAGTCACCCGCRCGTGGCACTGACGAATCTCTCCGCTTGTAACCCCAGATAAGGGAGAGACGAGTCAAAATGTGGTTTGTTGCCTCTGCCAGCAGTTCTCTGGCAGTGACAGAACGTCGTTCACGTTGTGATACTCTGCCAATCTTGAAATAATCTTCTCGACCCGTCGTAGCCTCTCCTCCCTCGCTCGCCTTGCTGCACGCTGAAGCGCTGCCATAGAGGAGGGCTGGAAAACTGGGCCTGCTGCAGGGAGGCTGCGGAAGAGCCCGTGTTGCCTTAGAAATTACTCTGCCCTATCACTTATCATTAGATGTGGAAGATCCATTAGCATGGGCCAGTTTCTGATACAGGCACGTTAGCTTCTTGACCTTCATAAGGACGAGTAATGAAAATTGCRTTATTATTTAATGATGAAGACCATGCAACAAATTGCAGTTTACTGAGGTTTTTGCAAGTGAAGACAGAGACCTGGCAGGGCTGGCGTCCTGAGAGCGGCTGCCCCCTCCACCCGGTGTTAAGGTACAGACTAAGATGGGCTTCTTTGAAGGGAGCTGAGGAATTTCAGAGGCTCTTTYGTTCTTTTCCTTATTTCTAGGAATTGGCTTGGGATCATTGGCAGGGGTGATAAAAGGCGACAGAAGTTAATAAATATCACCTTAACCTAATTGGGTCTCTAAGTCTGTCTTTATCTTTCCCTGTCTGCTTGAATTSGGCACGTGCTTATTGAAAAAATACGTGATTCAGTAAGCAATGTGCAGTAATCTGTTCGGAAACACGAGGCTGGAGATCTTTCCCTTTACTGGCTTGTAAACCAACTGGTAAATGAAAATTAGGGACTTTTATACAAGTGACTCTTAAATATACTGCAAATTCAGTTAAAAATAAGTAAATCCTTAGTAGGGATTTCAATAAGCAGTAAGATGTAGCTGAATTAAAATATTTCCACTAAAATTAATGAGCCAGTGCTGGGATGCTTAGACTGACTCTTAAGTGTGCTCATTTAAAGACTTCGAATATGTTTGCCTGTCTGAAGTTCTATGGAGCATTTTGAATGCATGATGGATTRTAGTTTTCAGTTATTTTAATTTGGTTTTCTTAATGGGCAAAATAGCTAAGAGCTTAATAATAAAAGACACTTATTGCTTGTCATTTACRTTATTTTATGTGTTCATTAATAATGGATTTTATTTAAAAAAAAAAAAAAAAATCAGGTCCAGAGCTCCCCAGGTCATGTTAGTGCAGATGTTTCAAAATACTTCATGGGAAATTTGGGAAATGAAGTATTTTCTTCAAGGGCATTCTGTAAAACCATGTCATTAAAGAACAAGTTAGAGAACTTAGAAGGAGATTTATTTTTTTTAGCTTGCTCTGTGAATGGAAAGTGCAGCATCGTATAAATTTTCTGTCTTGTTTTCTGTAGATACATTTCTGTAGCTACATTTCCAGTTACTTCCATATACTGGCAGTGGTGGGCASAGCTGAGACCACTGACACCTGCCTGTGATTTTAAAGGGCTCATGTTTAATAGATTATATAAAAAGAATTGCTGTGTACACCAGAAAGCGTTATATGGCACCAAGATACACCAGCACTGAGCTTGAATGTCTGATAAATTTATCTTCAGGAGACCAAGAGTTAATTCCCACCAAGTGAGCATTAAGAGAAAGGGCCACCCATGCCCTTGCTCCCTGCTCTTACATGGAAATGACTTGGCAGTTTATCCTGGGATTTATTTTAGCAGTTTATCTAGCTTGCAGATTAGTTTTTGCTACATTGCAACAAAAATGCTGACACGGGATTTCATTTTACTAATCCACGTGAATTTATACARCCCCGTTTACTCGTAGGCACCTAAACCTCCAGGAGGGCTTCAGTTCCACATTTACAAGTGTGGAAACAGCTTAAGAAATAGGTTAGCCTGCATGTTACTGCTTCCCCATCATTTGGGACCAGATCATAGGGGAAGAAATTCAACTAAGTCCATTCTGTCCATTTCCAAGAGTAAAATACACATTCCTTCCCTTGCTGCTGCGCCCATGCAAGCTCTTCCTTATGTCGTTTTAGCTAAACTGGCTTTAGTTAATGCACAGAGATGCAGAAACCCTAGGATTTCAGCAGCAGGAGTGGGAGGCGATCCCGCGTCGCAGGCAGGCTGCTTTTCGAGCCCATTTAAATGCAACACTACTACGAGGCAGGAAGCCAGCTTGGCTCCGTGAGTATTATCTCAAGTTTTGCAGCGTTCGTTTTCACACTTTTCGCTTATTGTACCAGAACCTTCAGTGGARAATGCCCATCTGTGAAATCGAATGAATTTCTTGTTTTCCTGGGATGTCCCTGTAGAAACGAGAGCTGAACCAGGGGTTGCTGCCCTCTCTTGGGTAGAGTTACCGTCAGTTGGAGCTGATTTTTATCTGCCAACACAGGGCAGGGTTTCCGCATCCTGGGAATGCGGTCGGAGGGTGCCTGGCGCTGGAGAAGCTCCACGGCTCCTCCGAGGGAAAGATGTATAAATACAAGCGAGGAGAACCATCTTCCTCCCATCTGTTCCCTAACCCAGAACCAAGCATAGCTGGGGACTGCGGTGTAAAATGAAAGATAAATGAATAAAATCCGTGTGCATGTTCTGCAGGCAGAATATTATAATRCAGATATGTTCCCGCCCTCGTGCTTGCCAGGCATAAGTGAATGAGAAAGCAACTCTCTCCTGAGCGAGTAAATTCCCCCAAACAGTAATTTTTTCTCCTGATCTAGTGAGTTCTGTGGGAATAGAGCTTTTCTATCATTATTATTATTATTATTATGGTAAACTGCTGCAGTAATGGTTTCAACAAAAGAAGTAAACCTTACATTGTATTCAAATAATGTTCTTAACTTCTCAATAAGATTTACTAAATTGCACCCCGGGAATTATGCAAATTAAACCTTTGGTCAAAATGTTACAGGATTATTGTTTTTTAAAAAAGAGAGAGAATTCTTTTAAAAAAAAAAAAAAAACTCATTAAGCGTGCCAGAATTACACGTTCCCATATCGAGGGCTCGTGCCTTTGTGACTGTCTCCCTGGTAGGAGTATGTGCTGTGCTTCCCTGTCAATGGTCCCTGTGCCTTTCCATGACAAATGCCACTTCGCCACTRGTGCTTTCTTGTTCCTGTTCCTTGCTGGAAATGGAATTAAGTACCGGTAACTAGCAGAGCATTGTAGTGCATTGGCAATTAACAGCAAATAATGAGTCATCAACGAATATTTGCACCATATTTTCCCCGTGTCTTTATTTTGCTCGATGCAGTATAATTATCTCACGGATTTTTYGTAGTATAATTGGGTAGGTCATGTGGATCTTATGATATATTTCATCTCCTAGATCTGCAATGATTTACATACAGAGAGCTTGGACCTTATTAATGCTAATAAAAGTGCTGCAAGGACAACCCATAGCATACACTTTATTAAACTGTACATGGTTTTCTTAGAGAGCTTCTGTTTATCTGTGTTTCCTGAAAATACAATGCCTTCAGCACTGAATATTTAAATCCAACCTCATTTTCCATGTTTCTGTCTGTCTCTATGCATTTCTAATGCTTCTATCATAACGAAATCTGGGTACTATATGCAACAGGAAATAGAGCATAAAAATGCCCGTAAAGAACTAACCATCTCCCCATCCACAATTCCAGTCAAAATTGCTTCCAGCTGGATTTTGTGGAGGGGGCTGGTGCTCCGGTCCTGGCGGTGGCTGGGGGGACACCCTGCTCTCCTGCTGGTCTTTCCCTCCTGGAAAGCAAGGACCAGTTTCCGAGCTCAAATGACACTGTCAAAATCAAGGTGCCAAAATGCTTTTCCACAGCAAATAGTCCAGTGGAGCAGCAACATTCCCAGCTCCGTTCCTTGACTGCCGTGGGAGCATCCATGTGCACGGGTGGAGGTAACGCGGGAGGCTGGAGACAGCGCTTTCCAAAGCTGGTCATGGCTGGGAGGTGCCCACTGTTCCTGACCGATTTGGGCATTTTACAGGGCCTGGATTTTCAGGAATTTTCTGTGAAAGCACGTGCTTCCACACCTGAGCCAAAACAGTCCAAATTTCAATAATTCCTGGAAAATCATTATGAGTAAAAGACAAAAATGGCTAAAAATCTGTGGTATGCTCTTTTGCTGGCATTTTCCCAAACTTTTGCTGTATGGCTCCYTTGCCAAATTTGACAGCAGCATCACATTTCTGCATCTCTCAGACTCAGATCTGTAGAGTTGTTTAAATTTCCTCACGGCTTTTGTCTCTAACTTACGACTGCTGCCTTTGCTCTTTCATCCAGATCCGTTCGGACAAGGACAAGGAGATCCACATCAGATACAGCATCACGGGTGTGGGCGCCGACCAGCCGCCCATGGAGGTGTTCAGCATCGACCCCGTGTCGGGCAGGATGTACGTGACCCGGCCCATGGACCGAGAAGAACGGGCTTCCTACCACGTAAGTGTGAGATGCCAGGAGAAACAGAAAAACACCTTGAGTTCTGGCTCTGAGGTCGCAAACTCAAAGCAAAAGTGCTCGAAGGGGCATGAAACTAATGTCCTTTCTGGAAACAAAAAAAATCACGATCATTTATTTGAAATGATGCAGCTTCGCACTCATTATATCCCTGGGAATTTATGTGGACTGGACCCCCTCCCCAGAACCATGAGAAACCAATCTCTACTCTAGCATGTCTTGGGAAATTACTGATTTATGAATCATTACCGCAGCTAAACATGCAATAATTGGCATAGTCATTTTTCATTTTAAATCACTAGGAGACATTCAGGCAGTATGATGGGGGTGTGTCAGATACATTTTTAAATAGGGAGATAGACTAATACTAAATATGAGGGAATTAATTAAGATTAATTACACTCAAAGTGCTTCCATACGCTATCCTAGCTTGTAAAATGCTCTACCTGCAGAATACTTACAGTGTAATTGGTCATTAGGTTTTGATCTAAATCGTAGTCTCTATATTGCTCACGATAATTGCACAACAGATACAGTCCCACAAATAGCCTAAAAAAATATTGTTTYTTGCATGAGAGACCTGCAAATTTTCACTGCTTTCTGCATCTGGGCTTTAGTTCTTTCCTGGTGTGGTYGCAGGAGGACATTTCATGGAGTGCTTTGTGTCAGCATTAAGTGCATCCATTGGTGCYGTAATAGCCATTCCCAGGGATGCTCTAATGCCAGCGCCGTGTACGAGTCACTTCTGTTGACACCGTATTCCCAACTGCTCCCTCGGAGCTGCCTGGTCTGCCAGCTTTATCCGGTGTCCAGCTAACCGTGTTGACACAGCTTCTGGGCTGGGATGGAAGGATAAAGAAAATGGATTATCACTTTAGTTGGGTAGAAAAGGAGATTTCCCCTGGGTGAGAGAGAACCATAAGGAAAAATGTTTTAACCTCCATGAACAAGAACAGTTATTTTGCTTGTTGTGCCTAGGAAAATATGAAGATAAACTGTTCTGAAAAGGGAATATTTGAGATACAGTGCATGCCATTTCAGTGTTGATACCGTTTCAGCAGTGCCAGATTATTATAGCAGTGTCTTCAGTAATACAATTCACAAGTTAACACCTTTGATGGAGACACTATGATGTCTAATGTTAGACTCAGTCCAAAATAGAGGATGGACAGGATTTGTTCCCCATAATAACAAATCATATGCTGCTTAATACCAGGCTTGCCCTGCCAATTGCGCTGAGTTCAGTGCCCTGTGCTCTGACCTTGGCAAAGGTGACTGGGGTAAGTCAGCTTCTTACTGCAGGATTCCGAGTCCTTCCAGTTTCCCACCTGGAATTTGTAACCTCCAGACATAAATAAGCATCTTCACACTCTGCAGGTTACACAAACATATAATTTACAGGAAACAGGTAGCTGGTAAATGAGCACTTTGTTAGGAGCACCTTATAGATGACACTGGGCAGCAGAAGGTGATAGAGATCGCTTAAGGCATGGCAGAAAGCAACCCCTAGATCCTCTGGGATCTGTAACGATTGATCCAGGATGGATTGAACCATCAGCTGCTCATTCAAAAACCCTTCACAAAGCATGTATAAATGTATCACGCATAAAACAAGGACATAAATGGGTCTTTACATTGTTCTGGTGCCTACTGTAGAGTTTTTCTTTAGCTCAGACTAGCAGAGCTCTGGAGCTGAGATCTCGRCTGGTGTTGGTGGAGCTGCTCTGTCCCTGGTCCCTGTCCTCAGGGAGCCCTGCATGGGCCGAATGGGGGACATTGGTGCAGCTGCAGCTTCCCTGCAGTCTTAAGCAGAAAAGGAAGCCTTTCCAGCACCTCGCTCACCATTGGGTGTTGCCCTTACTGCTTTCATTTCTAGGTAATCTAAAAACTAATTATAAAAAAATAATAATAATTTGTAAGTGTTTGTGAGGCTACATATCAGAGTTCTATTTCATTAACTCCCACATTTTCAACACATTTTCTTAGGCATAATTACCTGGATTGCTTCGGGACTACCTTTTTTTAAAATACTAGTATTTCAGCTCTCCGCGTTTAGCAAGTTGTTCATCTGATGAAACCTACCTTTCTCCCTGGGGTGAAATAGATTTTTTTTTTTTTTTTTTTAAATTGGTTTAGAAGCTCTGCAGCACAACGTCTCCCCGAGTCTTGGGCTCTCCTGAACTGTCTGGGAGGATCCTTCCAAAGGGGCCTCTCTGGGACTCGCTGTGTGTGTGCAGCTGGAACCCTCCTGCATCAGCTTGACCCCCACACGTGGCAGCAGCAGTGATGGAAGTCCAGACGTGTTTTGGCCTCGTCTCCTTTTGGTCCCACTCAGCAAACCAGAGTGCAAACTCTGCAGGGACCTTCCAGATGTCCCAAGCACAGATCAGCTGCAACTGGGATCAGAGAGGTGCAAAGTTTCAGTGCGTGGTAGTATTTACTGGACATGAATTTTTGGCCTTATTTAACTGAGTTTCCAAAGTCCTGTATCTACTGGTGGCAGGATTAGTGACTCTGAGTGTTTTTTTTCTGGTTCAGACCCCAGTTTCTTACCAAACTGCAGGTAGCTCTGACAAGTGCCAGCAGTGAGTAAATTGTCGGGTTCTTTTTTCAAGACCTTTTTCAAGCTTTGTTATATAGGCCGTCACTATCAACTTGTCAAGAGGTGGTCGGTGCTCGAGCAGGATGCAGTGTGTGGAGTGTGAATGCAGTCCCTGACCCACACATACACCCAGACTGCTGAAATGTTCTCTCAGAAATGGCTGGAGCAGGACAGGCTGCTTGTACTCTGAGAAGGAATCAATGAGGTGCAGAGGGGCAAAAAACATTACTAGAAATTAAGGTAGAAAAGAGCTAATGCCAGTATTTTGCAGCAAATCCTAATGAGCGTTGCCAGCCCTTTGTGTCACAGTACTTTAATTTGTACTTTTAATCAAAATTAAGAACACACAAATTAGGTGTGACATTGTAGGTTATTGTTTAAAGGCTCTGTCACTGATTGATAATGTATATTTGTATTAATAGTATTAGTGCATAAGTAATATTCATATTTAACAGTTTGCTGTGTTGACTTTGAGTAACTACATTCAGATACCACCAGCCTCCAGTGTAATCAATAATGGTGATACCAAATCRTTTGTATCTCAACAGCTACATTTACACTGGAAATTCAGTAGCAAAACCTCCAGAGACCTGTGGTAGCTGCTGCTAAATATGACAGCAGTGAATGTCAAACCTTAAAAAAATACTTGTTAAAGACTATCTAGGCAGGTCTTTGGCTGATGCACAGTGGAAGGATGCACTAGTTAGAGGTTTAACCTCTGTTAGTTTTGTAAAATCCTCTGGAAAGGGTTTCTTTTAAAATGATACTGGTTATTCCTTCTCTACCTCTTCTCCAAGGTCATGTTCTCCCTCCTGGAGGCAAGGTAGATACTGAGAGCCAGCTTTGTAAGTGCTGCTTGTCTCTGCTGTTTGGATAGTTCTGTGCAACCTGTGTCTTGTGGTCCTGGTTGACACCATGTACCTGGTGTGTCCCATCATAGAGATGTTCCYGTGGAGCCCATCTGAGTTTAGTGGGTGGAGGAAAGCACGTTCTGAGGTTCCTGCTGGGGTTCCTGCTGGGCGCAGGTGAACACGGTGGTGTGCMAGGCTTGGGAAGGTCATGACTCAGCCTGAGTCATGATGCTCCTGATACTGCTGTTGGACCCAAGGCCTCCCAAGCCCCRCTGCAGGTTTAACGGGATTGCTGTTAGGAACCTGCAGGAACCTGCTGTGTGTGCCTGGCAGGTAGAAACGTGGTGCTGGGCAAGGCTGTATTCCTGGGGCTTTCAAACAAAAGCTATCAAATGTAATTAAAACTTTGCAGAGGGAGAGGCAGATCCGAGGGGAAAGATAGCAGCKTTGCTCTCAGCTTTATCTCCAAATGGAACTGTTTCCGCTCCTGAAAATACGGCAAGGAGCCCAACGCTGCCGCAGTTTGAAGATAATAACTTTAATTTTAGCTCCGAATTATTTTATTTCAAAGGCAGTCTGACCTTTGACTTGTGAAGTTATTGAATGGCTACATCTGACATGATGAAGGATAACTCAAGAGGCGGGAATCAGAGCAGTTTGTATGCAGGCAAGGGATGCAGATATTAAGAGCATTGCAAATCCTGAAATACGAATGGTACATCCTGGCTGAAAATGAAGCCAGATTCCTTCAGTCATTAAAGAAAAGGTGTTATTTAACTTCCTTTAAAATGTATTTTTCTACTAGCTTATTTCACCTGGCAGTTTGCGCTCTTTGCTTGATTAAACGTTAATCCAACCCRTCATAACAGAGCGCAGCTGCTTTTTATAAGCCCTGAACTTCAGAACACCTACATGAAGGAGAGAGCGGCATCAATCACGGGCGCTGCAGAAGCAGAGGACCGAAGCGAGCACTAATGCAATTAGCACGTTTATTTGTCACGCGTCGTGCGCCAGAGCCCTCCTCGGCAGCGCGGAGCATCCCGAGCCRGGCCGCAACACTCCAGAGGCCGGGAAGCTTCCCGGGGCGGCTGACAGGTCACTGGTGCTTCCCAGCACCCAAGGGACAGGGTCCGTCTGTGGTGTCCCCTCCGTGGTGTCCCCAAGCTTCATGCCCAGCACCCATGGGGCAGGACGGGGCTCTGCGCAGCCCTTGCCCAGCGTGGCCGCCTCCATGCAGCGCACGCTGCCATCTGTTCCTTCTAATGAAAGAGCTATCCATTTGTTTCACCTGATTACTGAGCGCTCCAGACTATTGTTGATTGCTTTGTTTTATTAATTACTCATTTTGACATGCCGTAGCTGTCCGCTTTGTTCGGAAAACAGATGCTCTTGTTTTCCAGCCCYGTTACTGATGGTTTTTGCTAATACAATCGAGCCGCAGCCCCCACTTCAAATGAGGACAGAGTGCTGTGGCTCTGGTTATTGTAATGCTTGAAAATCAGTSTAGCTATAGAGCCTAGATGGAAACCACACTGCTGCTTTCTGCTGGAAATATCTGGAATTCAGATATTGCCAGCTCCGATTTCAGAACTCAGATTTTTCAAGTTATTGGGAAAGTATTTGTGGAGTTGGTTCTTAACAAAACGCAGTGTCTTATTCTGTGTCAGATCCTGCTGCTCACATGATGTTTTCCTTGTGCTTATTCCCAGCTCCGAGCTCACGCAGTGGATATGAATGGGAACAAGGTGGAGAATCCTATTGACCTTTACATCTATGTGATTGATATGAATGACAACAGGCCGGAGTTTATCAACCAGGTCTATAATGGATCTGTTGATGAAGGCTCTAAACCAGGTACGGCTGAAGAAATTCTTAAGAGTTGTAAGCTTTCAAACATGAATCTGACCCAGTAGCTTTGCTTCCTTCTGAAATACAGGACTTGTAGGATTGGTTTTGTGTTTCTGGCCCTTTGCTTTGACACTGATGGAAATTACAGTTATTCAGCTGAAATCTCTTTGGGTAGAGAAAGTGCAGACTTGRGATTAGAAGAAACCTAAACTTTTATAATCTTTTCCTGTACGTGTAATTTGCAGCAGCAACAGTTCTGTAGAGCAGTTCTTAGTGTTGCCCCTGTCAGGTGCATGTCGCGTTTGTTCTGTGCTGTTAACTSTAGCTACAAAATCCTGAAATAAGGAGCAAGTTCTCAAAAGAAACCAGCCCAGCGGTGACCTCTGCCTGGCCGGGTGCCCRAGATGCTCGATATCTCACTGCTTGGTATTTAATCCAGTCGTTTGCAAGCTCAATATCTGGCACCTGGTCAAACTCCAATAAAGGCTGTATTGCAAAGTGTGAAGAAGTTATTTTCTTGCTTGGGGCCTGGTGCAAACCTACAAAGGCAGCTGGGTTATTCCARTTGAAATTGCTGTCTTATCCCCCATTCCCATAGATATTTTCTTACGAAAGGTGAATGGGCAAAAACCTAGAAATGTTCAGAAAATGTACAGGTGAAAAGATGTGTGTGTCATGCACAGAATTCAAGTTACATTAACTTGCTTATATTTTTGGAAAAAGGCAGTTGTTGGGACCTTTAATGTTTTCTTTCCAACTATATTGCTGAATGGTTCTTGGAGTGCAGCTCAAACTATTCCATTTGCGTTACACCAAGGAGGTTGTTTTAGCTTATTGCTGAACACAACTAATATGAATGTATCATTATGGAAGTAGAAATTAGATTGTGAAAATTGAATGAGATTTTTCCTAGATCATTTTGGGTCCAGTTGTTTGCCAGTTGGAGGTTAAGGACCATGTCATTTTTGTTTCGTGCGAGCAGACATTTATCACGGCCTCTCTGCTGCCAGAGGTGTCATAGAAAAGTCTCGAGTGGCCCCTATTTTTAACAGTGAATCACAGTCGTGATTGATGGTCTTCTGGCATTGTGAGGAATGGGCTGCTCTGGTGACATGTATTGGAGATGCAGCATGACATTATTCTGGAGGAAGATATAGGTGCACCTTCCTTCTGGATATGCTTTACCTCTCCCAAGAGGATTCTTCCTTCTTTCAGTTCAAGGCCACTTTGGAGCACATCAAGGTTTGAAGCCTGAAACGCCTTTTCCATAACAAATCAAATTTTTTTTACATCTTATTCTAGTCTAAATCAATATTCAAAGTGTTCCCAAATGTTTTAACTAGCTCTGCTCGTTTGTGTGATAGAAGCAGTAAATTGCATCCTCTTCTTGTCTGAAATCCAGATAAGCCTTTGAGCTATTAAATCAGAACAGGATACATTTGCCTACAAAATGCTTGTGCGTCTGCTTCTACCAGTGCTTTTTGGTATTCTGCATCCCAGACTGGAGTGCCTGCCTTTAAGGCAGGTAGGTAGAAACCAATCTGTTTTTATTCAAAAGCAATTACATTTGTCTTTGATGTATTTGTTTTCTCTCCCCTTCCTGTTTAATCAGTATTCTTTTAAAGGTTTATATTAGTATTGAATTTCTATTCCTTGCTTCTGTRGAGCCTCCTGGGAACACAGGTATCGGAGGCCCTCGTTCCGTGTACACGGCAATAATCAGGATGTTACATCTTGGAGAAAATGATAGGAAGGTCACAGAGTTACTGCATGTGCCTGTGTGCTCATTTGCTTCCGAGTAATGTATCCCTGTTTTATGTAGAGACAAGTCGAGATAATGTATTTAGCTAAGCATCGATCTCGCAGAGATTTGGAAGCTTCCTTTATAGTCCAAGCTGCTTCCGAATATTATAGTACTGAGGAGGTGCTGCAGCAGTCTTTGCAAGAGACAAATATGCAGCCAGAATTCATAATTATTTGTTGCAATGATCGACAAATGACAGCGCTGGTATAGTCTGAGAGGTAGCAGATAGCACGTATTGATGCAGTAAGTTTTATATATATCTATGTCTATGTACACATTTAGAAATATATGTGTGTGTGTATCTGTATAAAGTACAAATTTGCCTCAAGCCRACTAAAAAGCTGGCTCTATGATACAGGAGTTCAGCATCCAGCTTCAYCTCTTTGCAGGGACTTCCCTGGGAACTGGGAGTCCCTCCCTGGATCCCATCCCATAGGATTGTTATTTCACACATACACACCCCTGTAGAAAGGCTGTGGTGAAAGAGACAGTGTTTTGCAATTACCACGGTGTCTGTGATACTTCTAATTATTTTGTTTGCTTCTTTTGAGGAAAGTCACTAGAGTATCCCAAAGAAATGGTAGCTCTGAGGGCAGCCAGTGCCCATTTGAAGGGAGCAGGAATTTTGCCTGCTGGGAAAGAGGACAGAATGGGGGAGAACATAAAGAGCTTGGGCTCTACCCATGGAAATTTCCCAGAGCAAAACCATCAGAAGTCTGCCGTTGAGCACGGAGCGAGCAGAGCGCCCTGACCTTGAGATGCCCATGTGAGGCTGTTGAAGAGGATCAATAGAGCAGATCACGTTCAAAGGGAAYGAGAAAGGGCCCCGCGGGGCCGGGTCCTTGCGGTGACAGGCTGGCCAAGCAAGKTGTGACCTGCAGACCCCAGAGCCAAGACCCATGGGGACGTGCCGTGAACCAAGCAAACGGGAGCGCAGGGAGGGCCGGGTGCTCCGCGCTGGGGCCGGAGGAGAGGGGCACTGCTGGGCACTTAGCCTCCCGAGGAAGAAGGAAGCTTATTTTAGCCCACAAGTAACCTTCAATGGGCTGTTTCCAAGAGCAGAAAGATTTGGCAGCAGGGTGAGGAGACTCGCTGGAGACAGTCGGATACTCGTTTAGGAGAAGCAGCTTCTCAGCCCACGGAGCACTCCAAGTGCCCGTGCAAGGAGAGCTCTGCACATGCAAGTCACCTTGAAACCAGCCCTGGATAGGAAGAAGAAAACAAACATCAGGTATTATTGTTATTATTATAGTAGATTGTTGCTGCTAGCCAGGATTATAATAATTGAAGTAGCTTCTCACACCTGTGTATAGTGTTTTTGAAATCATGGGCTCATCCCTGCGGAGTGGAGTTCTCCTTAATGTGAACATATGTGTCTGGCCCCTGTGCGCYTTTAAATAGGGGCTGGCTGTGGGGTGGAACTGCTTTGCTTTTTTTCCTTTCTTGATACTCTCTGGAAAACTTTTTGTTGTATTTCCAGTGTATCTAGCTTAAGGTTATGCAACTGGACAGTTCAGATGTTCAGACTCAGGCCTTTCCAAAAATGAAGAGCATCAGCAGTGATGCAGGATTTTCTCTTCCCCGGGTCCAATCTTCCCTCTTTCTTCCCCCTACAACTTGTTTTGATTTAATGTGCTGCTGTTTGAAAGTGTATCTTAAAAGGCCGTGTTTTACTCGCACTGAATAAYGTTCTGCTTCTTTGAACTTTGCCTCTAGATGAGGAGCAGAGCCACGTTTTAAAAATGCAGCTGCAAGCTGGAGCTGAAATCCCCCTGCTCCCCCCGGCAGCCTTAATCAGCAGAGTTCTCTGCTCACTGCAGAACTTTCCTGACAAAGAGCTCGGGATCACAGGGCTTCCTTGCTGAACCCCATCYGTGTTGCTGCCGGCCCTGAGGGTTTATGGCAGAAATGTGTTAGGTTTTGGGGTGTTTTTTATCTTTTTGCCCCATTGTGCAGCGCTGTTTGCTGCCTGCCCTGGCCCTAGCCAGTGCAGCTGGGCTGGTAACATCCCGGGTGTAGCCCTGGGGAGGAGCAKGAGGGCTGAATCCACAGAAATTCTCTATAATTCCCCCCAAAATACACTACAAAATAGAATAAAACCACTTAAATATATATATATATTAAAAAATGATAGATTTCTAAAAAAAAAAAAATACAGGAAAAAATATTTTGGTTGCTTCAAAAGTTTGGTCTTGGTAAACCCAGCACAAAGTTTACCTTGCGTTTGAATATGGATGTATCACTTAACTGATAAAGCCTTTTGGCTCTGAAAAGGTCACTGTGAAGCACTCCGTGATGACCGGAGTGCTTTGCTCTGGGTTGTATCTGCTTTGTTTTAACTGAAAGATTGTCAAAAATTAACACATCTCTCCAAAACCATTTGTTCCTGTCAGATTGGCCTTTTCCATTCGCATCCATCCTTTCCGCTTCACTAACTCTCTGGATACATCTCGAACCTTTTCAAGTCAGTAGCAAATTCCAAGTGACTTCTTTTAAACTAAGATTTCAGCCATCTCCTTTCTTCTCAGGGTATTGTGTAGGCAGGAGAGTTTTTTCCTGCCGCCCTCAAAGTGAGCGGTGTGGAAGAGTTCTATGTATGGCCAAAATAAATCCTCCAAAATAAAGGAATATTAGCATTTCATGTATGAAAAATGGGGTAATTTAAAACTGCTCCATCTCCTCCTGATTCCATGGAATTCACGTAGAATAATTGTTGGTAGTGATGCCACTTAAAAAATGAAATAGCTGGGAGCCAAATCTATATGTGGCAAATTGAGTTAAAGAAATCTCATAAAAATAAGCAGTATATATAATACCAGGGATTTTAAAAGCCGATTATTCTATTAGTGTCCCAGTTTGTTTATTTTATTTCTATGCCAGCAAAGATTTCCTTAGAGATTAAGACCATGGACTAACGCACAGATGGGGCCAGAAACTTGAAAGTCATCTGAATATTAAGAATTTAAATCTTTAGCCTCAGTGATTTGAACAGAAAGCCAATTATGAGGCTGAATTAGTTTTTAAATTAAACTGCAATTTAAGGCTTGTGAAATTAATCTTTTAAGGCGTATCGTTGCGTTTGTATATACATTCACGTGAAGAATTTGGATTCTGCATTTCTGACTCCTTCCTCTTTTTTAAGCTGGTAGTACAGTTAATAAAGAGATACTTGGGGTCCTGTAGGTAGTTCTTTCAGTGGAATTGMGAGGGGGAGCGTTGTTGCAGGATTGGAAAATTGCAGGCAAGGGAGGAAATGGAAACGGCAATGCCTGAATTCTGGAATCACTGGAAGAGCTCTGGAAGAGCTTCACTTTCAAAAATGAGTAGGACTCTGTGAGTGAAAACCACTTTCTTCCATTGTGAAACATTCCAAAGAAGCCACAGTGATGCTCGTAATTAAAACATTTAAGATTGTTTTACCAGCTTAGAGGTAAACTGGAGCTCGTACGCTTTGCTGGGCAAGACCCTCATTCAAATAGGCGCCCACACAGGCTCACAAGTCTCGGCTAACTCAGGTTGTCCAAGGGGCAGCTCTCCTGGCACAGTCCATGGTGAGGGCCAGAYAGTCTTCCTGATAGTGCTAGAACCTACTGGGTGTAGAAATAACGTGGATCTCATCTGCTGCAGAGAGACTGTGCAAGGATAGAGTCTCCCTGTGCCAGGCTCCATTCCCACGGTTTCCAAGGGTCTTTCCAGAGCTCCTCATAATTTGGATGTGTTCCTTCTGCAGTGGTCACAAGCCAGCGTACGTAGCTCAGCATGGTGCCATCGTCTGGAGCACACATGGATGTTGGCCTTCTCCTGGTGCCTTGCATCCTGTGAAAAASGGCCCTGTCCAACCCGACACGGCGTTCTCATTCATTACATGAAGAGTACTTGTAATATTCAGGTTCAAGTTCCTTTGCTCAGCCAAGTACAGTTTAAGGATAAGAAACCATTCTGCAGACGCTTGCTGTTAGTGCTTTCCGTTGTGTCTGGAGGTAGATGGATGAAGACTTTGCTCCTCTTCATTTCTATTACAGAAGCACCCAGTCCCAATAGCAGGGATGTGAATTATAGGTCTGTGAGATAAAAAATGCAAATCCCAACTGATAYTTTTTCCTTCCAGGAAGAATGGCCAATTTGATGTAAAAAAAAATGTGGCAAATAATGTTCAGAGACCACTCTAAAAGTGAGTTATAGCACTACAATAGTCCACAAGACAAGGGAAATTTTTTGGACAACTTTGGAAGGGGATGAAGGGGCATCAAGCAAAAGTCCCTCTTTTCTCTAGGACATCCTGTGATGCTTTCTGGCATTTCACAGTGAATCAGGAAAGCGAGTCAGTGCTGATATGCCCCAACTCCGTGTTTTCTTGTTGTCTTCTTCCTCTCCTCGTTCTGCGCTGTACCAAATACTGCTTAGGATAAATTCTAAATAGTTGATTTCATTAACAGTCTACAGATGTCCCTCAAGATTTCACACTGTGCATTGAAAACGCTGTGAAGCTGTGCTATGTATCTGCATGGCTCTTACTCCAGCATTCAGTGGTTGAATTCAGGCCTTGTGAAAGTTGCATTAAGCCTCAGATTTTGTGCAGCCCAGTCTGCATAATTTCACTACTTGCATGTATCTTCAGTTATGCAGAAGACCTAACCRTATTTTTAGGCGCAGTTTATTGGTGGTGTTCAGAATATCTTGTCCTAAACCTTAGTTTCTCCTCTTTTTATTTTTTATTTTTCAAGTTGCCTGTGGGAATCAAGAGGATTCATCTCCGGGAGCTCGGCTGAGCTGAGACTCATCGATTTGCTCGGAGGCTGAATCTGCTTTTGCCTATCTTCAAGTTTTGCTTCTGTTATTTCTCAGAGGTGCTCAGGGTCTCAGCAGGCTGCAGCTGCTGTGCAAGCGTTATCTGCAAAGCTGGGCATGCCCCTACATAAGCCACGTCTGCTGCCTTCATTTATTTTCTGTCCTGAGATGTTGATTTTATTCTTAACCATAAGAACATGCCATTTCAGTTCCAGGTGACAGCAGTCTCTCCAACTTGTTCAGCCGTCTCTCCAGACCCGGTTGCTCTCTTTATTCTCATTAGGGTGTCTCTTGCCTTGTTTGAGGCTGAGATTCTGATGTCTCTACTAATTAAGAAGTGACATCCTTTATGAATTAGGTTAGCCGCTTGAAAGGTCAAAATTTGCCAATGATTATAAAAATAACAGTGAAGAGAGTGACAGAAGCAATCACTTAGTATGGAAGAAGTATCATTTAGAAGGGGAGTCCTGTTTCTCCTTTAGTCTTCTATCTGAAGTGCATGGGATGCAGTTTAATTCAAACATATTTGCATTTTATTACATGTACAAGAGTGTTTTGAGCATTGCTGACATCTTGGTATCTTGTGCACATTTCTATTTACTAAACCGAATCCAATGAACACTTTGGGGAGTCGACTTCTCATTTGTCATTTCAAAGCCTGATTATGGGCAAATGCTTCCAGTCACCTATCGAATACATTTCTTTTTCTGTTTGAAGATGCAAGTTTGTTCATTGATACGTTTGAGTCTTTGATGCTACGRCAGCTCTCTAAATGCTCTTCTAAGTTCAGTTATTTGCAAGGTGAATTTACCCCCGAGGAGCTCTGTGCTCTGACATCTGTATTACAGCAGCACCCCGACCCTGGTCTCTTCTCCCGTCTCAAATGGGAGAATCCCACTCATTTTATCTTTCAAATAAAAAGAGAAATAGCATATGTACACATCTTCATGTTTATTAGCAGCAAAAATCACGTTTTGAAGTGTTTGCTGCCTGCCATACAGAGGCGATACACAATTAATTATATGTATAATTATAGTACTTGGAGACTTGTAGAGGATCCCCTTGTACTTCCCTTTGTAATTGGGTTTTGCCATCTTTCCTTGCTGTCCTTCTGTCCCTGAGACCTTCCTTCCTTCAATGACTGAAATCACGTAAGGGTGAAGTGCTCCTGGTGTGAGTAGGACTGTGAGATTCCTGTCCTCTCTGTAGAAGACAGCTAATACCAAGAAACTGTGTTGAACCGCAATTTTTTGTTTTTAGGAAACGTTGTAAGTTTTGCAGCATTCTTAGATATTCAATTTTCCCATCAAGAATTACCAGCTTCTCTCTCTCTCTACCATCGGATGTGGAATAGGCACTAAGTGAACTTTTCAATTTGGAAAAAAAAAATATGAGGAAGGGGAGGTTTCCATTAGTACAGAGTCATTATTAACTTGGGTTAATGAAGATCTAATGTAATATGGCCATCACTACATGTCTGCGCATAATGAGTCAATCTTTTTCTATGGGGGAATGATTAAATTAAGTATCTTGTAGGTCAAAATTAGACTGAGAARGTTAACCAACCTTTAATGATTCTGCAACCATTTACCAGCCATTACAAAACATAAATTGTGAGATAAAGCTCAATGGAGAACCACTGCTATCAGTGAAAACTAGATGAAGATTTAGCATTTCTGTTTATATCTCAGGAGCAGATAGAAAGGATTGTGTATTTTATAACAGTATGCGGTTATAAAGGCCAGAGCGAAAGGTTTCTTGTCTTTCCTTGCTTTAATTTGGATTCATGATAATTGCCCATTAGCTCCTTCTTTTAACATGCATTAAATATAACTAATGGATATCAAAGCGACTTAAAATATGGCAATTATAAAGCAAAAGTTAACAAAGAGCTTGGGAGCGCAGCGGAGCTGAGGTGTTGTTTGTAGGCCATGAAATCCTGGTTTCATTGGGAGATGAGGCTGCAGAGACGTGAGAGCAGCGAGTGCAGGCTGCGAGCAGCCTTTGGTGTGCTCTGGTGCCATCTGAGCTCCAAAGAATCACCCGGTTCTCGGGTTCCAGAGTGATTTGGGGGAAAATTTTCTCTGTGACTCTGTATTTGTTTGCTCACGTGTAGATAGGGCAGCTGTCTTCCATCTTGGTTGGCGGGGAAGATGTGGGGTTTTTTTTAACTCACTATAACTCACATAAACTGTGACTTCAGATCCAGTAAGATACAGTGAATCCAAGCAGATTGCTATTTTCCACTCTTCTACMAGAAAACACAGTTATTTTATAATTGATCAAGAATCAAAATCCTCATATACAAATAAATATGATTCCCTGTGCTTACTTTTCCCCAGGTTCTTTCGGTGATTTTTTTCCTTGCCAATCCTGTAGAAAACCTGACTAATCCGGTAGGAATATTTTGCAGCAGGGATGCATTCAAGCATCTCGCTCGTATGTCTTGACCATCGTTAGTTTGAAACAAAAATGTTGCGTTTGACAAAATAACATATAGTCTTTGGAAAATAACATGGAATGCATTGTCAAGTTCATGCTCTTGCTGTCTTGTCTTTTATTGATAGATCTGCTTTGTTGTGCCATACATTAATTTTAACACAGGTGATATATGAATTTGGCACATTAGTTAATGAAAAGCTAATGCACAGTAATCTTGTCATCACTAGCTGTGCATGATAATTCAATCTGTTTCTTGGAAGAGCTGTTCAGCGTGCAACAAATTTGATTTAGCATTGACATGATGTACTAGGTTAGGTGTTTTATTTAACGTACCATGTGCTTGATTTGATGAGGAGTGCTTTCCTTTCAACAGGTTATCTACCTGAGTTAGTAGGCCAGATTTGTGATTTAATGCAGTTACATCAAAGACCCCTTCTGGATGGCATATTTGTTATATGATGCACTGCGTAGACTTGGTCAAATTCTTGACTTTCAGTGCTTCACACATTCATTATGGTTAATATTTAGATTTCCCCTGGATCTATACACATCTTTCAAGTGAGTCTGGGTGGTCTGTACAGTGTTGCCTCCTTTTTTCTTATACCCTAACAAAACCAGATGCACTTCTCAAGTGCATGAGAGCTGTACACTCCGCCACTGTAAATGTGCCTAATTTGTGTAGTAATGGAGCAAGAGATAAGGATGTGTTTTCTTTATTTTAACATGAAATATTTGGAAAGGAATCCTCATACATAGGAGATAGATACCTGGTGTTATTTACCTTAATAATAGGTAAGTCATCACTGATTGACTTAGTGCAGTGGGGGACTTTCTGTAGTACCCAGAAGATGCTGGATGCAGCAGATCCACATTGCTCTGCTTAAATATTCTGCTGCCTGGATATATGTGTTTATACCAACCACTGCAGCACACAGGCATCTGGCAGGATCTGCGCTTTGCTTAAAGACAGCCTAAATCTGTGTAAAGTGACTGGACCATGCACGGTTAGTCCGGCCAACCCCGCAGCGTGGTCCTCAGGGACTCGCAGCACGGGTAAGAGCACGTCCAGTACGGCTGTTATTCCTGGTTCAACACTGTGGGCTGGGAATCGTGCAAGTGAAGGAGCAGGGATGCACATAGCGATTCTTCCCAGCTGCCTTCCAGATTGCGGAGGGGAAGAAATAATCTGCAACTGGCTCAGAGCAGGCTGCGGTCGGGCCCTGGCCCCGGGGAGCAGTGGGAGCCATGGAAAGAAGCCACTTCTTAAATGGCACAGCGTGCTGCAGAGCGCCAYGGCTGCTCACGTCCCTTTGCAGGGGACACTCTGTTAAGTTACTCGCTAGTAACTAGTGGTGCAATCCCCAAACCTCTCTCTCTCTGCTCTGAAGTTGGGTTTCATAATCAGAATTGTAGGCATTAGAGACAGACAGGGAGGAGTTGCCACTTGAGATGCAGCAGCCTGATGCCGAGGTCACAACTTGAGAGACATTTGGCCAATCCCATCTTCCCTCAGGTCAAAGTCCTTATTCCTAGAGTGGCTGTCCTCATTCCAGCAGTCAGAATGCTCCGCTGCAGAGAGCCAGCCGGAGCAGCAGGGAAGCACTGGGAAGATCCCATGTACACCGTGTGCCCTGGGCACTCTAAGCTCAGCCTTACCCGCCACCCCTGCAGCCCCTTCCCAAGCTGGGAAGCAGCTGGTTTCATTTGGAAAGGTCCTGGAAAGTCCTGCATGGGTGGGGACCTGTGAGGTGCTGCAGAAGGGGCTTGTCCTCCTTCCCATGTTGTATCCGGCAACATCCAGAGTTCATCAGTGGAGGCTGGGACACCTGGCAAGTCTGCGTGGAGCCGTCCGCGCTTTTGTAAGGAGCTGGTTTTTCTCCCATCTGAACTTAGTCCCACTCACTTTGCTTTCAGAGCTGTTCCTTGGACTAAAACTGAATCATGAAATACCACCTGGTATTTGGAGTATGTCCTAAGACTGCACATACCCTAAAATAGATTCTGTTTTCCTCTTCCACTTCTGTTTCCATTAGCCCCAGGTTTTGACATTCTGTTCAGAGATATTTTCAGTAAAGAATGCATTAAGATAACATAAATTCCAAATCAAGCATCTCCTCATTCAGCATATTTCCTATTTAATTTTCTCCTGTACATTTCTCCTGTACTTATCTGAGGGATGGCTTCTTTATTTGTATCGGTCGTCCTGTGATAACTGGTTTTGCACAAAAGGAATGCTGCAGGAGAAAGGAAAAACCTTGCACAACCTTGTTTCAATTCAGTGTTCCTTCTCTCTGCTGAAGTTTATTGATTGGAAAAATGTTGAAGTTGTTGAATAGTTTGTTTTCGTTTTGCAAATGTGAATCAGGATTATTGCAGAAAGATAGGAATGCATTCATCATTAGAATTTGCCTTACACATTCATTTATTTTTTAATCTATAATTCTTATTGAACTAAGGAGACTCTGAGAACAAAAAGAGGCTGATTGAGCCAGATAAGAGGAGTTGAGCAAAGATTTTTCCACAATGCAAAAAAGACAAATTTATGAGGCCATTTCTTGAGAATGCTGAAAAATGTCGCTTTCCTGAAGTCGGGGGAGATGCTGGTGAGGTTGCCTACGTGCCAGCGTTCTCCTTGGGATGCTTCAGTCTCCTCCAGCCGGCTCATGAGTCCCCTCATCCTCTCCAGAGCTCCCCAAGGGGCCAGACACAGGCAGCACCTTCCAGCCTTGCCTTGGTGCTCATGAGCTGTGTTGGTCATCAAGGCAAGGCCGTGCCAGCTTTCACTGCCTCTCCTTGCTGCCAACTCCTCCTTTTTGAGTCTCATCTCATTAGCTGTAGACACTCTTGCAAATGGCTTTTTGTAAGCAGTGTGTGTCTGCCCTTCTAGCCCTTCTTTCCTCCCAGTATAACAAGTGCAAAGCTGGGCCCAGCGAGCTCTGGGGGTCACAGGACCACGCAGCTGCAGGAGTCCATCCAATCAAGGAACATCTTTCGCCTCATAATGATAATTTCCCACTTTAGCAAAACACCCTGCTGCCAAACTCCAGTGATAATGAGCCTGTCAGCGCATCAATGCACTCCCAACAGTATCTAGAAAGTAGAGATCTTTTTTATTATTTTTTTTTGCAAGGCAAATGAAGACCCTGATGATTAGGAAGAAACAAACCAATGATTCAATACATTGCTGGCCACACATACCAAATCATTGATTTTCTGTCCTGCTGGGCAGCAGCTGTTCCATTTGCTCGGCAGGAATGTTTTTTTCTCCACGAGGAGCTGAGGGGTGGACGTCTCTACAAGACCCGGAGGCAGCAGATTGCTCGCTGCACTGGGCACGGGCTTGTTGATGGGGCCCTTCTGAAGCCACTGAGAACTCGGAAGGGCTTCTCGCTATTAAGTTCTGCAAATACCATTGGATGCCTTTAAATGCAAGGACTGGTAGATGGGAAGAGAATCGCCTGTGAGAATTTTCATGAAATTGCGCTAAAACTTACTGTCCCTGAAAGAATTAGAAGTTAACTGCAGATATGCACATATTATTTGTCTATATACCAGTTCCGTGTAACCAGTATCCTTATGATTTGTTGCTGTTTTCATAATCCTCGCCCTGTCCCCCTGGCATCAAGGGGACATTGAGCTCACGATGTTGCATGGCCTCGAGTCCGTGTGCTGCCATCCGCAGTGCCCTCTTGCTCATATTTTGCCTTCTCTTGCTCCAAGGAACCTATGTGATGACGGTGACAGCGAACGACGCAGACGACAGTACCACGGCCAATGGGATGGTGAGGTACCGAATAGTGACTCAGACCCCGCAAAGCCCCTCGCAGAATATGTTCACCATTAACAGCGAGACTGGAGACATTGTCACGGTGGCCGCAGGACTGGACAGAGAGGTGAGTCTGAAACACAGAATGCAGTTTCCAGTTGCTAGTTCCTAGCCTGTGATGGCCAAATTCTGTCTCAATACAAACCCTCCCCAAGCCTGAGTTATAAGGAACATTCGTGGTCTTTGCTGCTCCAATCGAGTGCAGATTTTTTGCCCCAATTCTCATCAATCAGTGAATCTCTGGGAGAATCTCCTCACTTGTGGTGCTGATACTTTCCTGGTGTAAATTTATACAATTTGAAGTACTTGAAAATACCTCAGAAGGCAGGGAAGGAGGTCGTGGATTTGTATTATTTTCAGAGACATCAATTGGGAACAAGGTGGGATGCAGGTTTTAATCAAATCAGAAGCAAAAAACAGCAGGCAGTATATATAGGGGAAGAGATAGGGCAGAATCATAATCTTTTTTCATATATTTCTCATTGTGAAATAATTTTAAAACTCGTAGGGAAACCATATACGTCATGTTAGTTCCATTGTTGCATCTGGAATCAAGGCAAGTTAGCACTTCATATAGAGGAACATGATGTTGGCTGTCACAGAGCTTGGGGACAACCACCTGGGCAAGGGACAAGGAACAGGTGGATTGAGGCCAAGCAACCAACTCTGGACATAATCAGAGTGTGGCTGCCCTGAGMCTGCAGGACATGACTATTCCCAGAGCTTTCCGGAGCTTTTCAGGCTTGCATCTGGATTTGGAAAAAAGTTTCTGTTTTATTAATATAGAATTATACTAGGTAGGTCTAAACTGAAAATGTGTTTAAGCACTTGTGTAACTGTACCACAGATTGGCTTTTTGTTTTTATTTGTTTTTCCTGAAATCTGGAAGAAGCTTTTGAGGAGTAAATTTGGTTTTGCTCCTGACATTTCCTTTTTGTTAGGAAAAGGAGCCGAAGAGCAGGATTTGGAATGCAGATTTGTGTAAATTAAAATGTTAACAAATCTGACCTCTTCAGCTGAAACTACTACAACCAAGATAAATTCCCTGCAGACAAGTTATTCCTCCAAATGCTTATTGACACACTTATCAGGGCCTGTGACACCGTTAAGCTAAATCGCRTTGAACCAGAACCAGGTTTTCATTTCGAGTTGGAGTTTTCCACCTTGCTGCAGTGCTGGACAGGTGCCTCAAAGCGGGTGTGAAAGGATCTGTCAAAGCTTTYCTGTAGCAGAGACAGGTCCATATTCCTGAGCCAGCATTTGTYTTAGAGGGGAGGAAAGGCAGTTGAGAATGGGCCGGTTTTAGTTCAGCTTTGCTGTTTTATTTGCCCTTAGCATGGCTTCCCCATGACCTCAGCATCTCCACTTAACTTTTGGTTTCTTACCTTATGCCCAATTCATGGAGCATCCAATAAACTGGACGAAGCTTTCCAGCTTAGCTGTGTCATGAGAGCTGTTTCAGTTAACTTGCAGGAAACCTATTCTGAGACAAATTTGTGTAGTTTATTGCTGTTCCYAAACCCTCATTTCCATAAACCAAGGAGGAAATTAAAAACAGCCTCTAAAATGGTGCTGGTTTTTCTAAATGTGCCTGACATTGAAGACAGCAAAATGAAAAGCCAAGGTATTAAAATATTGATGGCTTTAAAGTTATCTTACCTGGTTCCCATTAATCTGGATGTAAATATGGTTACAATGCGCTCTGTCCATTCACTCATTACAACAGCGCTTAATTGAATGGATCCCCAAGGAAGATAAAGATAATTGGACTGCACTTCATAAAAATTATTAAAGGAGGACAGTTTAGCAACAGTCTGATTTAAGCTCCTGCCTACATAAGGCTGAAAAATGCCAAGGGTGGAACAAAGGAACATCTATCCCTTGAGCTAATAGGGAAAAATGATAGGGATTTAGCCCATGCTGGAGTTTCAAAGGTGTGTTCAAACAGCAGGCTGAGATGAAAAGGTTAAAAGTAGATACTTSCTCTAGAACAGGGAAATGGGGGGGRAAATGCAGGGAATTTGTAGTTSAATTAATAAAACCAGGAGGAAGAAAAACAGATAGTGGCTGAAGCAGAAAATGTATGGATTGATAAGGATGACTGTGAACGGGAGGAGGACAGATTATAATGAAGTTCTGGGGAGGAAAACCATGCTAATTTATCTAATTTATGGCAGACTGCTGCAGAAATGGGTGGTGTTACTAAGAACCACTGGCCAACTGCTAGTCRTGATGCCCGCTGAATTTAGCAGTATATCCACATTCCAGATTGTTCTTTCTTTCTGCCTGGGARTGAATATCAGAGGTGAAAAACGGGTCAATTGTCCCCAGCTGGGGCTATTAAACAGGCCGAACTTCTGTATTTCTGTTCCTCATTCTAAAAAGCATCATTTCTCCTTGTCACCATGCAGAAGTGACCAGAAATGTCCTGCTTGTTGGGTCATTTTGTCCCAACYCTCTGTGTGGAGGCAACCAGGGAGCTCTTGGTGCAGGGATTCGATGCGATCGGCTGCTTTGATTTCTGCAGTGGCAGCGTGTCTGTCTCAGCAGCAGGAAACCTGCACGGGGGCTATCACATAGGCAAGATCTTCCTCTGAAGAGCTTCCACTAAATATTTTATGAACAAGGACTTTGAGCAAGGAAGAAGGGGAGGGAAAAAAAAAAAAGGGAAAGAAATGAGAGGGAAGGAAGTCGTTGATTCCACACACTGCAGGCCAATAAGTGTCGAGACATCTCAAATGTCGTCCAGGCTTATTTAAGATAATAAGTATTTTGCCTGTGCAGGGTTTGCAGTGTGATGTTGCTGACTTTTGAGCACTCCTTTAGAAAGGAGGCCCTAGCCARCGCGTTCATCTCATGTTAAAACAGATAAATAAGTAAATGAAGCAAGTCAGGAACTCTCGAGTTGTTTCTTCCGAATTTCTGTGGGTTTGTGTTTCTTTTAGAAGGGATTGGAGGGCAGCTGCTGCAAATGCTTTTAAAAATACATGAAATCCAATTCTGTGATTACTACATTCGCCTTTCTGAAAACGTGATGTAGCTCGTTTTTCTCAAGTGAAGGGAAGATAAAAGGCAGTGCTTGCCAACAACCAAGTTAGTGGCTTATTTTATTTATGAATGAAATGGCAGAGTTTTAGTGGGGAAGTGCAGAAGTTCTTCTCTGTGGCGGGGACAAGTCTCTCTTTTCCAGCACTGTAGTTTTGCTGCAAGTGTTTTGTTTCTGAGAGTGCAGGATTTTCAAGTGTTCTGTTAAGAAAAAACTGCAGTATTCTGTTCTCCCAGAAAGTATGATTTATTTGTGCCATCAGTAATAACTATTTTGAGTGCATTTCTCTCTTGGTAACTACAGGTGTCAGTTGGAAACCTCCTAATTCCTTCATTTCCAAATGTTGGGGCTGGCTGAGAGTAAGGCAGGCATTACACTGGTGACGGCTGRGAATTAATTTAACTATTGCTCCTGCTATGATTTGTCCTTCCCGAATAGTCACATGGATGCCAATACACTAGTCTGAGAATACACAAACCCAGTGTATTCAGTCTGAGATGTTTTTAATATTTTTTTTTTTCCCCAAGCAGGTAGCACACTTTAAGTATAGCAGTCAGATGACGTASACCTAGCCTTGCTTTTGCACCAGGACATTTTCCTCCGAGAGGACAGTCCAGCGGCCTCCAGTCCTTTTTTTACGCCCCTGCAACGTAACAAAAGGAATTTATTCTGTTCTGAATTATGRTTCCCTATGTTAATTATTTCCCCTTGACTGCGTATCAATGCGAAGCGCCGCGGAGCTGCGGAGCGGGCTGCAGCAGCAGCTGTTGCGATGGGACTCTGAAGGATCCTGACATGATACRAGTGATAGATGAGTGAATCTGCGCCGATTATCAGTCGTGTATGTGTGCTGACAAAATACAAAGGATGAGCGAAAGTGACATCTAAATGGCTTGACTGCATCATAAGAATTTCTGTTCCCCATTTTCCTCGCTCAAATTAGCCATCTCCAGGGAGCAGCGAGGACTAACGCAGAATTGGTACGAGTATGTCACCTTCTGACAGGCACAGTCTTGCATGCACAGCGTTWGCTGTTTGTATTTATTAAGGAGTTCTGTAGATTGAGAGGGATTTGAGGTTTTAGGGTCTCTCTTATTTTCTGAAGAACTGAAACAAGGTTATTTGGTGCTGCTGAGCACCAGCACCGTGTGTGTAAAGACAGAGTTCTAGTGTCGCTGCATTAAAACATATGCAGAAAGATGCTTCCCAGGCCAWCCTCATGGGAGGAGGAAGAGAGTGGGGGATTTGTCATTATTTTGCAGCAAGGCACATGCGTTTCTGTGAATTTGGACCACAAGCCTCTGTGTTCAGCTTCTAGACTCAGGCTCCCAAGGTATTTTTCTAAGATTGAGATGATTAACTACTGGAACAGGCTTCCAAGGATAAGTGGATTTTCCACTTCTCTCGGTCTTCAAATAATGCTTGGAAGCCTGTTTGCAGCACGTCTTGTAGTCAGACATAATTTATTCCCCTAACAGGGGCAAGCAGGTAAGATGCTACCGCGTGTCCTGTGCCGCAGATCAGGCCGTGTGTTTTGCTCATCCCTTCCAGTTTTAGCATTTGCAGAAGAATTTTGCTTTGRTGCTATGGAGTTGTCCATGGCACAGCAGCCTGCCCGCGTTGGCTGCCGGGCTGCTGTCCTCCATCCCAGAGATTTGTGGAGCACGGAGTTGTTCTGGGGGATCAAAGCCACTCCATAAATGCCATTTGTCACTGGATAGAGTATTAGTCCTGATACCTTATAATTTTTTCAGGTCCATATAACAGAAATGTAAATACTGAAGCTTTATATATTAATATGCCTAAAATCATTACTTAAGGCTAAAACTGGTTAAATTATTCAGTTATAAAATTATCCCATTTCCACAGCAGCCTTTCCTGTCAAAAAAAAAAAAGAGCTGATTAGCCATAAGCTGAATGTAACCAGTAGATTTATGCTTGATTCTGGTTTATGTTTCCACATTGTACGTAGAACTCATCTGAGCTTGCTCCATCATTCCAGCATGCATTTCATTTTCTCATTATAGGCTCAAATGACCTTTTTCAGTAAATTCTGGCGAGGAGCACTACTACTCATCAATGAAGAAGGTTCATTAGCCCCATGTGCCACATTTGGAAATGTGCTATGCACTCGGCAGTGGGGAGGGCTCGAATCTTCTCCAAGTGCTTTTGGTCCCACCTTGCTCAGCACATTCCTTGGTTGCCTTGTTGCAATGTGGAAACAAAAGTTTTTAGAGCTAGCATATAAGGATAATTATATATTAATTGTTTTCCCTTGCTAGTTCTCTGATATCTAGATAGGATGGAGCGATGAAGCACTTAAGGACATTGTTTAGCAGGTATGGTGTTGAAGAGGTTGGACTCAATCTGGAAGGTCTTTTCCAACCATAATGACTCTGATTCTMTGACTGATATGTCCAGGGTGCTGAGCAGGGCTGGAAGACAGTGGCATGAGGATGTGTTTTGATTCAAAAAAAAAAAGGAAATTTGGAGATGGCAGGAGAAACTGCTAAAGACCAGAAGGGCTTAGAAACTTTGGGAGCCCAGTGAGCAGAGTGGAAAAKAGCCATGGTATTTACCTCTCAAAAGAATCACCAGCAAGATGAACAGGGCACAGATGCAACGGGCTGAAGACCACCTGATTGTACAAATTGCGAAGGTCTTTTGGCACAGTTTGAGTTGGAGTTTGTGTAGCCGATAGCTCAGTCTGGCTCCAGTTCCGTCTAGGCACATTCACTCATTATCCTCCCCGTGCTTAAACGCTAATGGCCCTGTCATCACTGGGGGGTTGGAGAAGTAAATAACATTGACAAACCAAGATAAACACTAATAAAGAAAGTAAGTCAGAGCAACGCRCACACATTTAATCACGCAAGCTGGACAGGCAGAGGGTGTTTTATGCTAGGCGGTGTTGTTAATCCTTGGCTGACGGATGGATGACATTTAATCCTTGACATCTCTGCTGCTGGGGAGAGATGCGCGCTGGAGAGCGCTTTGCTTGCTCCAAAACGATGGGGCAGAACAGTCCCTTTTTAGCAAAGGGCTGTAAAGGGATGTGTAGATGTAGGGGTTGRTAGTTTCCATGAAACCTCATCATGTCCGTCCTAATATTTCAGTGTATGCAACAGAATCTTTGAGGGATTCAGAAAATGGTGGTCAGCTTGTCACCAGAAGAGCAGTCCTGCAGGGCGCACCAATGGTTGCGTTATTGCTGGTTTTGAGCTCAGTGCTGAGGAACTTCTGCCTCGTGGCAGGTAGTGCTGAGGTGCCTTGTTCACATCATTAGGGCACGTTGTGTCTTTGTTGCCACTCCAGAGAGGAGAGCACTGCCCTTGAGGGATGAGGAGGGACACTTGGCTTTGTGGCCGTCCGTCTGAGATGGCCTGGCATTGGGCAACCAGTTGTTGAGGAGGTCTCATCTTCTCAGATGAGGAGTTTTATGCRCAAGGTTGACAGTCCCATTGGTCCAGGGAAATGTAGCTGTCATAGGAGCTGACAGGGAGTTTCTCTGCAGTGAATGTTCATCAGGACAACCTGCCATATGTGGCTCACATGCATCCTTGTGCCTGTTCCTGTCCTGGGGCATTTCATCCTCCATCAGGCAACGCTTTTAATAAAGAGGATCAAATAGAGAAAAACTGGGGCTTTTTATGTAGCTGATTATGCTGTGAAGAGGTGCTTCAGCTCAAGTCCCCGTGCATTTTGTCCTCCCTGAAGATGAGTATAGGAGAATGGTCTGRCCACACAGTAGAGGTTACTGGTGTTCAAGAGTGTAGCCAGAGCCAGTTTACATCCCCATGTAAACTGTAAATCATCCCCATGTAAATCAATCTACCAAGATTGATTCCCACAGTTTGCCTCAAATGCAAAGTCCGTTTGCTTGGGCTCTTATATCTACCTGGCTTCCTTGAAGTATTTCTCAAGTATTCCTGTAAGTGTGGCATTGAGATGCTACAGGCTGTGAAGGAGAATATATGGATTCACATGTTAAACTGTAATGACATTTTCTTACTCGTATTTGGGCAAGCTATCAAAGAGATGTTACCAAATTGAAAAGCTACATGATTTGGGTTTGACCTGCTGAGATAAAATAAACCTTTGAGTTTAATTGGTCCAATTAGAGAGTCTCRACGAGAATAGGACTGATTCCCAACTTAATCAGTTCTCTTTCTTAAATGCGAACATCTTTAGAGCCACTCCTGTAAGAAAATCTCCCCCACACTAATAGTCTATAGCTGCTTTTCTTTCTTCAGACACATTTTAGTATGTTCAGAGAGTTCTGGTACGGTCTGGTTGCACTTGTTTCAAGTTGCTTGTGAAATCCCACCTCTGACTGCAGTGGGTTGGTTTATACATTATTCAATAGTAAAATCCCAGCTGAATAGAGAGAAAAAAAAAAAGTTAAGTATCGGAGTGGAAAGCTCACCAGGTCCTTAGCATAATCTCTCTGGCTCAGACCTGCATTTCTTTTTTCATTTGAGCTTGTCTTACAGTGGAGAATAGTGTATCATTCCAATTTTAGTTAGAAGACTACCTGCTCAGCTCAGATTTAAAGTTTTTCCTCTGGTACATCACATACTTTCCAGCAGCCCCATCCCCTCTCTAAAGGGATTATTGTATAAAGCTGCACCAGGTCAAGAGAAATAATTAARCACAAGCTGGCTCTGCTAATTAACTTATCCCTAGACCACTGTCTGTTATTAGCGTTTTAAAGAGAGACTTACTTAACTCTTTTCTTTCTAGACCCAATAGTATTTTTTTTAATAATACAGCCTCTCCCTATGCTTAAGGCTATAGACATCGCAATGTTTAAGGATACGTAATTAAAATAGAATCTTTGGATATATTTTGCACTAAAATCTTATCATGGACACATTTCCTAGAGCATGAGTGAATTTACCACGTGTTTAGGTTTGCAGCAGCTGCTTTCCTTAGCAGGGCCTAAGAAAAAAGCAGCATAAATTCTGGAGGAATGTAGCTGCAAGACAGGATTTGAAGAATGCTGTATGCTGGAATACTCAAAATGGAAGGTTATCAGGGAAAACAACAGAGATGTTCCTATGTGCTTTGTGAAGCATAGTTAAAATGATGATCTATCTGGTGTCTTTGTAATGTGCATCTCATCAGGAATTGGGATAAGCACTGGGATCATGGCAGGTGTTGTTCCTGGGGATGTGGTGCTTGCAAACAGGCAGAAGTGTGTGCGCAGGGAAGAGGTGTGAGAGCTTTGCTGTTCTGCTCTGTCAAATTCCTGGAGTCCTATGCTAAGTGGTATCTAAGAGGAGAACAACTGTTCTTGTTAGACACTTACAAGCAATACTGGCCTGGCTAGAAATAATAAACAAGTATTCAGATATTGAGACCTGAAACTCTCTCCATTGACCACAGGAGGGTCTCTTGGGTAAGCCCAGCAAGTTTCATGTGTGGGTAAGGAGCTGTGGGCTACTTAGAGCAAAGTATCTGGGTCCTTGCAGTAACACAGGAACGAGAGACTTTGTTCTTTTGTCTTATTAACTTCACAGTCTTTTTTTTTCCTAATTTGTAGGCTCTTTTCATTGTTCTTCTGTTATTCCAGCTTTTAAAACTTGCATAGGTTTAATGTAGGAAATGCTGATAGTAGAGTATGTGTCTATTCAATAATGTTTTATTCAAGCTGCTCTTTTTTTTTTCATTTAAAATGCTTTCTGTTTCAAATGCTTTTCTGGAAAAAATGCTTGTATTTTCAGTTAAAGTAAACAAATTGTATAGAATAACCTCAGATCTGAATCCTCAGATATAAAAGGGGAAATGACTGGATAAAATGGGGTAACTCGTTATCCAGGCATTTAGTAAGTTAGCTTTTCCAGTCTTGATTGGTACACCTCTATTAAAAATAAATAGATTGCATTTCACATTCATATCAATGTGGAATGCATCTCTGTAAGAAGAACCTCCCTTGGTTAAACCTTCCTAAAACACAGGTGCTGTGACCTGACTGATTCCTGTTGCCTGAGGCCCTGGGGCAGGGTTTGGAAATCAATAGCTTGTGAGTCTCGTGGAATCGGGAAAGCTTTTCTGGGAGCTTCATGCTTTTCTTAAGGGAGGATTTGATACCCCCAAGCAAACGTGTGCCAAAAGCCTGCTTGGAAAGCCTTGTCTTCACCTTCTGAAGGTGAATTTCCGTGACATAAAAAGAGGAGTTGTGCATCCTTCTTTCTTTAACGCTTTGCAAACCTGCGGTTTGTTTGCCCAGCCATGGAGATCTGCAGGGTTTCAAACACCACACAATATATTGTATGTTGTAAGCCTGCGGCAGAGCTTGTGCTGAGGTGAGGTAGCAGATGGGAGGATACTCCACGCATTGCTCATTCTGGAAGTGGTTTGTTTTAGAGATGTGCCTCTTTCTGCAATTATTTTGGCCATTAAACTTCAGCCCTGCAAAATGCTTTCATCTTGGCCGATTCCATCTTCCTGTGGCCGTGGCAATGCAGAGGAGCACGGCGGGAAATGCATTATTAGGTTTGTAAATGATGTGCATTCCCCCCCACCGCCACTCACCTTGATGTGYGATATCAGAAAATGTTATGTTTGGCAGAAAACATAATGAACAGTATTTGCTTGTAAATCAGCAGCAAGGTGTGTTTCGAATGATACGTATTTGAGCATTAAGAGAAAATCTGAAAGAGCTCCTGAGTCTCAGAAATGGGCCCTGTGGATGACAGGCAGGCAGCTTCCCCCTGCATGGGTTGGAGAGGCACCAGGTGACTGCAGAACTCCAACATACCATCTCTTCACAAAGAAATCCTCCCTTTGCCCCCAGCTCATATAGACATATCTAAGCTAGCTTTGCACCAAGTAGCTTCACTAGTGCTAATAAAATTGCTTGAAGACGGGGGAAATCTGCAGCGCATGGGATGTATCCTTGGGAAGTTGGCCCACCTGAAGCTGCCTTTGTCATGGCAGCCTTTCTGTAGACACACGGGCTGGAAAGCTCAAAGGTATCTCAGCTATATCCGTGTGAGTAGAACATGAAACGACAGCAGTCAAATGTGTAGATGATCCCGAGGAGGCAGGAAATGACCCACAAGAGTTTCAAAGTCCTAGATTAAGACAAAATAATGAATTTTGCAAAGCATAATTACCCATCAGAAAAAAAAATGGAGAGAATCAACATTTTTATTTCAATAGTTGCAAAAATGTCACACTGTTGTTAGCCTGCAAGAGTGATTCTTAGTATTCTAGAAGATCCACTTAAAAAAAAACAAGTTATCTCAAACATTTTAAAAGGCAGTGTTTGACTATATTGAAATTTAAAAATAAATTCCGAGAGAGAGGTTTCAAATCCCCTTCCTTGGAAGCAGTTTCACTGTTAGCATCTTCTGATGAAAAACCACTTTGTCATAATACTCTGCACCAGTTTTAGTCCCCAGGCCCCTTCAGCTCTATATGGTCTCTGCCACTACTGTCATTCTACCGTAGCAAAACGGGTATTTAGGGATGTTCCACCAAAAGCTAATTCCACTGTTCGCAGTAAGAAGCTGTTAATGTAACTCCGAGTGACCATTGCCTGCAGGATTCACATCTTCAAAGGCTGCCTGGCAGATGGGAGAAACGGGGTTTGCGTTTTTGTGCCCACCGCGGGAGCGGTGCCGGCGCCGGCCCGGAGCGGCACGCGGGCGCCCGGCATTGCTCACCGTGTCCCTTGGGAAGAAGGTGGACTGGATTACGTAGCTAATCCCGGGTGTGCAAGGGAACATCCAGGGAAAACTCATGGAAACATCTTGAGAAAACCCACTTAAAGTTATATACATTATTGTTTGTGTTTTAGTGGGCAGTTACTTTCAAGTCTAACCAGCTGTGTCAGGCTGGAGTGGCCCTAAATAAACAGATCACTGCATAAGCACGTRGTTTGTTTGGGGATGTTTTTCTGGTGAGGTCCAGCCCCTGTTTGCTTCTCAGTTTTGCAGACTATGAGAAGGAGGTGTYTGAATTTCAGTGGGATACTCTGCCTCCAGAAAATCCCATTTTTAATACGTTTTGTGTTTCTAGACGTTAACAGTGACAGGTACCGTAAAAGAAGACACAGTAAATAATAYAGTACCTATCTGCTAGACATAAGTGAATGTAAGCAGACAGTCCAAGGAGGTGATTACATTTCATTTAACATTTTTCACCCCCTTTCAGCACAGCGAAAGGGAAGCCGAGCCCGGCGCGCGGTGATGCGCAGTACGTACATTTTGCTGACAGGAGCACGCGGGTGCGCCGCTCGTTCRGCAAGCTGGATTATTGCTGTGCAAGGGGAGCTGTGTCCTGGTCCCAGTGACAATGCTGCTGCTCGTGCACAGTCGCCTCACAGGATGCCATTACCTGGTAAACGGGGATGCATTTTGCAGCAGGGCACTGGTTAGGCTCGCCTGGAAGCTCAGTGCACCCAGTTGGCGCTGGACTAGATGATCTCTAGAGGTGCCTTCCAACCTTAACCATTCCGTSAGTTAATCTAGTGTTTGGAGGTTCTCAAGTGCCACTAAAATGTGCTGCAGCAGGGCCCTGGCTTTTATCAATAACAGACTAGTTGTTTTTGTGCCACCTCTCTTCCAAGCGAGAATAAAACATGAAAGGCTAATGTGAAAGACACAATGATTTTTTATTGAAGGAWTAATCACAGAGTCACTTATCAGAATCAGGAAACCTGCTTTATCCTTTGTTGCATTATAAATAAGAATTATGTTTGTTCTTGAGGAATCACATCTAAAGCACACGGCAACTYGTTATTGTGAGTGAAGTGCGGAGAGCACCTGCATAAACACAGTCTGTCTGCTCTATTAGCTGGGTTTGTTCAGCTCCTTATGCTTCTCCTCCCTTCCTACCGGGAATGAGCAGCTTTATCCTTTAGAAGTGCAATCCATCTGTATATGGGGTCGCTCCTATTTGTGCTGGGGATTCAGGGTGCTGCAGGGAGGACCCCGGCGTCCACACGATGCTGGGGAGGAGGCGGGATGTGACGGGAGGCCGKGAGCCCCCGACTGTTCCCAGAGTGCCTGGACCTGCTCCCTGCRGAGGCCAAACATGCAGCCCAGTGCCCTGCACCACTGGGAATGCTCGGCCACCAGCAGCTCTCATAATCACAGAAGGGTTGAGGTTGGAAGGGACCTCTGGAGATCATCTAGTCCAACTCCCTGCTCCAGCAGGGACACTAATTTTCCCTTTTTTTCTACTGTTTTTGTGAACGCCACCAGGGATTGTAAGCTCTAGCTTTAGAAGGGATATAGAAAATGCCATTCGAGGTGGGACAGTCCACGTAGCTCAGCATCCTCTAGAGATACAGACACCTCAGAGCTTTGGGTGTGAGCTCTTTGAACTGCGTGTGATGTCTCACGCCAGTTGATTAGATGTAAAATTACACAGTATCAACCTAACTTGGAACACAAAACCACTTCCCTGCTCTGTCTTGACTTTTCATACGTTTCTTGGCAGAAGCTCGTGCAGACACCAGCTTTCAGTCCTTTCAAATTAAATGTCAGCTGATGGCGGCGGCGTTGTCAGCAGGAGCTTCCTGCTAATTCTGCGCTTTCCCGGCTCTGAAGAGCAGCTCGGCACCTCGTGAGCTCACTGATGAGCAGCTCATCTGGGAGCAGTTTCAAAGTAGATCTTTGACTTTCTTTGGCTTCCCAGAGGAATTCATAATTATTTCCTACTTTATCATAGAGTGCAGCTGTAGACTCCCGCTCCATTAGAATTGCCCGGGTAATTTAACCGTATGAAATTTACAGCAAACAAGGGACATCAACGTTAAATAAATTTATGCAACAGCAACCCTCACCCAAGTCATTAAAAGTGTGTGCAATTTTTAACGGGTGGTTCAGTGTGGCATTTGATAAGTKTGTTCATTTCTTTTTCCCGGTCCTTAACACATGCGTCTGCCTGCCCGTGCAGGAACCTTCTCCTGACAGGAGTCCCAATAGACACTGGCCGTGGCCTCGGGTGTCACCTCCTTGCAGCCGCTCTCACGTGGCTCCCATTCCACCAAGAGGCKGTCGCTGGAGAGCGGATTTGTGTGGGTGGGGATCTGTGCACAACTCAAATAATCCAATTGAACTCTGTAGTGATTCTGAATTATGTCTATTTGAAAAGACAGGATATCATAAAGACTGCTAATATGGYGGAAAATTATATTAAGCTGAGACAAGACAAAGTTGATTATGTGYGAGGCTTGTGCAGATGTGCCTGGCGTTAGTCGTTTATGCATATTGATTGATCTTAAATATAGCAGAGCGGGCGGTGGGAGTGGGGTTTGTATGGATATTGATTTGGTTTCAACTCCTTGGGCTGTCATCGTAAGCCTTCAGATCCAGCTATCTTGACTGATAGACCTCCTGATTAGAGAGCTCGATAAGAAAGCAGGCAGTAGGTAAATGTCCTAGCCAAAGAAATGTATCTGTTGTGTGTTTTTAGAAGCAGACTGCTGGCCTTATTTCRTGCAGATATTCAGAAACATGATGAATTTCTATATGAGCTCTCTCTTTAGAGCCTGTTTGGGAAATTCAGTGGGCAAGTGGGCTTCAGTGGCAGTGGTTTTGGACTGACCTTCGATTTGATGGCTGTGTTGATCTGGGCTGCACATTAAGCAGGCTGAAAAAGCTCACGTGGGTCAGTTTGCTGCTAGATAGGCTGTTCTTCAGTTGGCCGCGAGGAAGTTATTTGCTTTCTTAGCTGATTCTTTCCTTTCCAAAGCTGCTGCTGCAGACCCGTGGGTTCTGCAGCTCTGCCGCGCTGCCAGCAGCCGAGCTGCTAGCACGAGGCTTCCAGCACCTCGTGCTGTCCATCCCCGCGAGTCCTGCTCTGTTCCTTCCTGTTCGAAGGAATCCCGTAGAGGCCACTGGCCTCTGCCACCCCAAAACCTGGCATCCGGGGGCTACGTGTTTCCATGAGGCTTGAAACATGTCCAAGTAGGTGCCGTTTTTCTGATAAACTAAGTGTTTGGGAGGGGAGAGAGAATTAGACCTTAAGTGGTCAATAAAATGGATTTGTGGCTGTTTACTCTGGGAATATTTTTACTACCCCAGTCCTGAGCATTTGTGTATTGAGAGTCTGTGTATCTGAGCGGTCGTGTCTCTGTTCTTAGAGGACCCTGGAGCTCCATGCAGAGGAGGAGGCTGCCAGCACGGCCGAGCTGGCAGGATTGTGGCTTCCTTCCGAACGGGAAATTGGGAAGCGTGCTGCTGAGCGCACATCCGTTATTTTGATTTATGTTTGAGCGAAGGTGGAAGAACTCTATCCATGATTATAGACATCAAAGACAATATATTGAAATTCAGTTATTATAATGTACACACCATTTATCAGATCTCTGCCCAATAATGCCAGCAATTGCTGTACAGAAAATATAGCTTGATGGATTGCTTGCCTCTCGCCGTCTTTCTGAAGGCCGAGGAAGGCAGGCACAGAATTACTTTAGAAGTGTCGGAGTCGGGCTCAGGCTCTTGCTGGCTGGAGAGAAGGAACCAAATCCAAAATCCCCAGGGCAATCCAGATAATATATAGGCAGGGTGGGAATTTCAGAGCCCTTGCAGTCCTCAAGAGGAGGTGACTCTTTGATTGCTGCTTTCGCCAGTACCAGGGGCAGGGATGTTGCTCTCACCACATGCAGAGCCTGTATCACCTTTTGCAGAATTTGGCCTGTTTTCATGCCTGCTCTTGAACTGCTGCTGATCTAAAAAAGAAGAAGCTCATTTTTACATCTAAAGCAGCAATGATCTGCATTTGGATCCAAAATAGTCAGTTCTTTCCTGGGATCTAAAAAAAAAGGCTTTAGATTTTAAATATTCAATTTGAAAATGGCAGAAAAACAACTGCAGAAAATACTTATTTCTCACTGAGCTTCTATTGAATTCCTGCTTCCTGTTTGACAGCGTAACTTATACTTGGGCAGGAAAAAAAGGAAGCCCGCAAACATAATTGCAACCATGTCTAATTAGGCAGAGCTATGTAAATTTAGCGTTTCTACATGATTATAAATGTCAGGAGAGCCTTAGATAAGACATGAGAGTTTTGAGTATCTCTTGTGTACCTAGTCTAAAATGTCCTTATTGCTAATCCTATTCATCTGGAGTCGCTTCCTAATTAGAATATTTATGGGCTAATAAGGAGGTGAACAAGACACTCCAGTTCTGTTCCAAAGGTGAGAGTAGGGATTCATTAGACGCAGCGTCTCTGTTTTGATTGCTGTACAATGTAATTAACATTGTGCTAGACAATCATTTTAGATTTGCCTTAACAACAAATATTTAAGAAGATTCCTGTTGTTGTTCTCTCTTTGAGTCTAGGTCTGCTGAAATCAGGAGCAGTTCATGTTGTCAGCTCTGCCTTAGAGGAGATTCTAAGGTTCCAAGATGGATTTTTTCCATTTTATTTTGCAAACCGGTTTGACCTCTGCCTGTCAGTTATCGATGCTGCTGAATGTCCTGCTATGCAGGCTGAAACGGAAGGTCTGGTTTGCATATCTTATGAATGTGCATTATGTCACTTTTAGATATATTTTACTGGAAATGCCTATTTCCCTTTTTTTTTTTTTTTTTCCAGGATTTTCAGTTGCATGTCTCTATCCAGGGACTTGATTCAAAAATAGTTTTTTGAAGTCCAGGACAGCTTAGGAGCTTTTTGGTTACACTGCGGTGGTGGGAGGGCGTTTCCTCACAGGGCCTTCCTGCCAGGAGCTCTGCTGAGCGCCCAACAGCAGAAATCCTTCCCCCATCCCAGTCCAGGTGGACCTGAGATCACCAGGGTGATCTCAGCAATTCTAGCCTGTGGGGTACAGGCCTGCAGGATCTGCTGCTGGAGCAGAGTGAGGATCTGGATTCCTGTCTGCCCTCCTGGGTTGCAGAGAGCATCTTCTAGCCTTGCTTCTATCTTGCTTTTGCATTAAAATGTCTTTTTGCTGCCAAAGTTCCCATTTTGAAGGACTCCTGCACATAGCCCAAGGAGAGACATTCTTCTCCTGAAGCGGTAAAGACCATTGATACCAAACTGTGGTCAAGAGATGAGGTGGGGGAAGCCAGGGTGCAGAACCTCAAGCACAGAGGTATCTCCCGTTAGGTTTTGGAAAGGACCAAGTGACAGAGCTTCCATCCTTCCTCATCTCCCTTCCTTTGAAGTCCTTCTTATGGCTGCCTTGGACATAAGTTCTGCAAAGAGTGTCCATAATGTACAGAAATGCTAAAGTCTTCCCGAAAAGACTTTTGCCAAGCTGTGGTCCATCTGAAAATCAACTGCTTTTCAAGACTAAGTGCTCAAACAAGGTCTAATGGTCTTGAACTGCTCTCCGGTCTTCCCTCCACGTTCTGGGAAGCAGAGTCAGTTGCCAGAGAAAACAACATCCTTTGACTTTAAAGGTATTTTTGGAAAAGTTGTTAAGACGGCAGGTCACGTTACCGCAAGTCTTCTCTGTATAAATTACAGTTAGGTATAAGGATCTCCTAGATAATGATAAATATAGCATCATTCTGCTGCTGATGGAGATCATTATCAGCCATTATCAACTTTAATTAATATATTCACATTATTCAAATACGAGTAGGAGACGTTCTTGGGTGTCAAGGCTGCGACGGTGAGGCTGGTGGCGTCGGTGCCGTTGGGGACGYGCCTGGGGAGAAGCCCTGGGGAGGGCTGGGGACGAGGGTCCCCCATGCCAGGTCTCGTGGGGGTCCCCGGGGGCCCTGCTGTGGAACAGGCGCCGCACGATGCTCACTGGAACAAATGTGCTTTGCGATGAAGGATGATTGAAAGCAAACAGAAAATATGGGCTAAATAAACGTTGGCGAGTTGGAAATGGAGTGTTGCTCGGAAATTTCCATTAGACCTTCGCAGCTCTCTGAATAAATAACCACCCCGTCCCCTTCCATCTGAGAGCTTCCATCTGTTGATTTTGTTTGTTTGTGTCTTGCCTTTACGCACAGAAATACCAGGGCCTGATCCCGCCTCGTGCTGGGTGCTCAGCACCGCGGAGCAGCCGGGGCAGCTCAGGCTCCCCTTCCTCCAAAGAACTAAAATCAACGTGAGATCTGGAGAGCCTCGGAGGCCAAGTCGCTTTGCAGGAAGCCTGTCTAGACCCCAGGGCTTTCCAGGAGAGGCAGAGGGATTTCCTGCAAGCAGTTGTGCCCTGGGAATAGGCTGAGAGCCCCCATGGAGCTGAGGATGCCGTGCTTGGTCTCATATATAGAGTGGAAGGAAGGAGAAAGGGACAAAGCGAAAGGGAGGAGCAGGGGCATCCTCCACCTGGGATTCTCTGTCCCGCTGCACCAGCCTGTTGGAAGCAGGATCTCRGGGCTGGGCATGGTGTTTTCCACCCCTGCTCCTCCAAAGTGACAGCACTTGCTGCGTATGGGACAAGCGCCATCATCAAAATCGATGACTCCATGGGCTCATGGTTTTGTGCGAGACCCTCCGGACTCCAGGCAGGGACCTGTTACAGCTCCTTTGAGTTAGCACTTTGTTTCTGCTGTCAGATAATACGTTTCTAAACCTAGACTGCTCTGACATTTGCTACAAAGAGAAATAAAAAATCCATACAGCTCCCATTAACCAAGAATAAGGTAAACACTGCAGTTGGTGGGATGAGATAAAACCTTTTCACCTCTGGGATACAAATGCAAGCGCAGCTTATGATAAAATTAAATACATTTCGTGATCTCACCTTAGTCCTCATGGGGAGTTAATCCATCTCATAAAATCTCGACGCGTAGTTTATCACGACCTGCAGCTTTCTCTGAGGAGAGGCCATGGAGCGGAGTCCGAAATCCCACACACCGGCCCGGAGAGGATGGTCCCAGCAGGTCAGCACRGAGCCCGGTGCAAGAGCTTCTTGCTTGCAGTCAGGTCCATCAGCATCCAAGCCCTTTATTTTCACAACAGTTCTGCCTGAGAGGTGGAGGAAATGAAGTGCACAGCTAACACTTGTGTAAGTTATACTTACTATGAGGTTGTACAGCACCTCCACAACCTGGGGTGAGAAGCTCCATAGAAGGTTAGCATTATATACTGTCACAAGAGCAGCGGCAGAACCTGCTTTCTTTACCAAACGTGTTAGTCTCACCAGTACCTAGGAGAGCATTAAACTTACAGTGCAGTCCGTCCTTCCTAAATCTGCCACAGAGGTAAGATTTTAAACTAGATTCTGAAGAAAATACTGATGCAGTTTTGGAGACACTTCCCTCATATCATACAAGGGATTGAGATTATACGGCATGATCCTGTTTCCATATCCCAGCCAAAGTACTTAATTTGGAGGCAAAGATGCTATTGTCTTTTATTTGACAAAAAATACCAACACTGGAGTAGGAAAGTAAGCTTGGAAAAGCAGCAGCTTCTCAATGATAACCCAGAGCAGGATGAGTCCAGCTCATCTCAAGTCTGAGTCTCATCTCAAGGATGAGATAGCTTRTTGCAAGTTCACGAATGCATGGAAGCAGGTACTAAGGAATGGCTGAGGCTCTGTAAAGCCAGACCTCAGCTTCTCGCAGAATGAATTTTTTATGCACTTATATCCTTAGTCTGCAGTTAAGTTTTGCTGGGCTAGTTCTGTCAGTTAAGAGAATCAAACAATGAATTGCTGCCAAAAAAAACGTGCAGTAGACTGGTTACAACAGCAAAAAGAATCCTTTTCTGCCATAACTAATTTGCCCTGGAAGCTGGTACTTCTCAGCAAAGCAACTTTCTTGCACGTATAAACAGGTCTCTGCTGGAGGGTGGGGAAAAGGAAATAACATTGCCCATATGGGTTTGATCAATACAGCTTGTGTGGATAAAAAAGGCTTTAGACTGTATCCAGCCTCTCAAACTGGACTCCCCTAAATAATGAATGACTCCTCTTACTTTCTCTCTGTTTGTTCCCCACTTAAGAACTGCGGATAATTCCCAGTTCACAGAAGTTTAATGAGGAGGAATTTGTCAATATTTATGCCTATAAAGAAAATAAATTATGCTGGCTGTATTTTTAGCATTTCAGTAAGCTCGTCAGCGCAGCATCATACATGATCAGGTCATGGATTAACAGGGATTAATTATCTTGGCAGAGTTATGCTTTACAGTCATTTCAGCCYGTTACTTTTGAATATCTTAGAATTTATGCAGCAAAATTCAACTTTAAAATTCAGGKTCATCTTCCTTCTGATATGAAATTTAGCTTTTCCATAACTAAATGTTTTTTAAATTGAAATACAGCCAGAACTGGAGAAAAAAATGAAATACTGAAACTCCCTCTTGCAGCTGGTAGCCAGGGAACCACTACAATTCTCTATTTTTATAACTATGAAAGTCGTATTTTAATCACATCAAGATGGTAAGCTAGTTCCCCTCTCACACCTAGTGGCAAAATGAAGTTAATTCCCTATCTCAGGAATCTAGGGGGTTGTCAGAGGGGTCCCTACAGTGCTGACTTCTTTATAAAATGTCCCCTGCTAAGAGTGAAAGCTGCTGCTGGTCACTTAGGAGCCTTTGGCACTTACAAAGATCCAGTGCATCCCTTAAATGGCAAAAAGCTTGGAAACGAAAATCTGCTTGATTAAGGCTTTGATCTGAGCAAATTAAATTCTGCCTTCAGTTATTGCAATGACTCATGGCTACTGCTTACTCCAAGTTTAAAATAGTCACCAAAAAGGGCCTCATTTACCTTGCCAGGAGTCTCCCTATGTGGTTGGGACATTTTAGGACTGAAGAGAATCCTTCTCAGTCGAGTCTCCCTTATTTCAAATTAATATACATGCCCTCTTCGCTTGGCACTTTGTATGACAAGAGGCTTCTTGTGCGGTACTTACCCAAACCTCTTGGGACCAGACTTTATTTCCAGCAATTGGAGTGCAGGAGTTTGGGGGCTGTGTTGATTGCTCTTCTCGTAGTCTCACCTGGACATACATTGACCCCGCTAAAGGAGATCTGATTAAGGCTGACAGGCCCAATATGGGAAAAGAAAACATCCTGCTCGTCACGAAGATTTCTCACAGTTGCAAGGAGCCAGGGCGGCATTTTCATCATTTTTTGGCACCAGGAAGCTTTTTCTTTGCATCAGTTTTCAGAAGGGCAAAAACTGACTCAGCCAGCAGTGTAGACCRTCCACAGCAGTCCAGGTCTCTCCAAGGTGCCTGTGAGAGCATTTTTGGGGGCAGAAAACAAGCTTGCGCCTCAGGTACAGTGTTAATGATGACTGAAGTATTTGCCTGCAGGAACTGGAAGGGCATATCCCTCTTAAAAGACAAGGAAACAAAATCATCTGCATTCCAAGCCCTTGCTCCACAGAAGTCCCCATTAGCGTTTCTGACTTTGCAACCAGTCTGAGTTCCCTTTCCAGCAATCCCRTCAATCACGTTCCCGCTCCGCAAATTGGCATGACACGACCCTGCCCATACTGCATAAAACGGCTCTTAGGAGAAACACAGTGGGAGCATCTCGCATTCCTCTCTTCTCAGTTATTTGACTGTTTTCCACCAACCTTTCATTCTGCCAAATGTGATTAAACGGGATGCTTTTCCCGACTCCGGCCCRTTCCCTCGCTGTTCTGGATGTTCCCACTGACGCACACACGATACGCCACTAACCGGAGCCTCGTGGAGCTGCTCGCTCCGAGGGAGGGAATTCTTCCCCACCAGGGATAACAAGTGACACGAGATGAGCTTCTTTTGCCCSTGCGGTCAACGCGCTCCAAATCCCCTTGTGCTCCTGACTTCTAAACCCAGCGATCCTGGCACCATTCCCGCTTTGTTGCACAGGATGCTGTGCAGGTATCTAGARGGAACAGTTTGGAAAAAGGGTTTTGATTTCTTTTTATGGCTTCCTCAAAAGGCTTTAGCAACCCGGCTGCTCCTAAAAATAAAGGGCCTGACTCTAGCATTGGTGCCACGAGCGGGTTATTTGCAGCCTCTCTGCAAAACCCGAGGGGAAGTATAAATTATGAGCAATATTGTGAATATTTATTGACCTACACTGATGGCCTTGATGATCTTTTTCAATCATCCAGCCCCACTGAGCTGAAAGAAGGAGGCAGTTTTACCTGAATTATGGAAGGTTTCTCTTCCTGGGTTTAATCAAGCCAGATACAGCAGAAAACAAATCAGGCCGATAAAAACAGGAGTCAACCCTATGAGGAAAACAGCTGTAACAGCTAAATGGCTTAAAGCAGAGAAAGTAGGAAAACAGCATGTGGGGCTAATGATGGGTGGTTTTCAGGTTTCAGAATACATTAAGGCATTCTCTCTGTTTATTAAATTGCTCTGGCAGCATTTGACAGCAAAGGTTTTGCAGATTATAAGAGCACAACGGACAGAACTAGGATTTTTTTTCCCCTAAAGCCTGGCCTTTGGGTAATCACCGAGAAGTTACACACCATAAAGAAGATTCAGTTTGCACAGGTCCAGAGAAGGTCAGCTTTTTAATTTAAAAAAAAAAATCCTTTTCTTTCTTGAGTAGTTGTTGACTTTCCCTTCTCTGTGGGCTCTGATGGGCATTTTTGGTTCTCCCCTTTTCTCTCTCTCAACCCTGACTACTTTTGTCAGGAAGTGACAGACACAAACCAGAAGCGGCATCAATTTAATGCCGGCATATTTACCGAAGGGCACGTCTCGGCACTGACAGCTGCTCAGTGACCACCTACATGTCAAGCTTTTACTTGGCAAAGAAAAGCCCGACATAATTTCATGCTTTTTCCAAAATTGCCTCAGCCCAAAGTTGGGAGGCGTTCTCCTCGGCACTGCTTTCAAGTGCTTTGTAAGATGACCTAGAATTTCTGGGGCAAAAAGCCTACAAACTGTTGACATCAATAGAGATTGGTGGCCGGGTGTGAGATGCCTCTGCTGAGATCCTGAGGAAGACTCCGGTCTGCATCGGAAGGCTGCCGGTGATGGGTTCTTGTGCTGTCCTCACTGCACCCAGGTTCTCTGGCAGCTAATGGATTTTATTCTCACGATATCACTGTGAGATAAGAAAGTGTTTTCATTTCGTTTTGAAGTGTTATTTTCAATTTCTTTGTGGCACGGAAAAATTAAATGACCTACCAGAGGTCACTTGGGAAATGTTTGGGAAAATGCTAAAGAAATCTGGGTTGTCTAACCTGCAGCCTCCAGCCTTAATCACAAACTTGCTCTTTTTTGGCACTGACTCATTGGATGTAGTCATAATCAAAATATATTATCCACGATTCATCATATCTCTTTTTTAATGAAATGTACTCTCTTTTTTAATGAAATGTACCTATAGCTCATGCCACCTCAGTGACACGTCCATCTGTAGTGACAATCAGAAGCATATATTTCATTTTCCATATTCCTGTTCTGCTTCATTGTGGACCTACCTCTGACCTATAATTTTCATCATGGAAGAAGGAGATATAACACGTTTCTAATGAGCCTGGATTCCCATTTTGTCATTATATAAGAGAACCATCCAAGAAGCTTCTTTGCTAACAGTCTTATCTAAACAGAGAAGACGGTGCTGTCTGGAACTAAAGTGTTCTCATATTCTCTTTAAACTCATTCAATCAAATTTGGAGTTGATCTTCCTCTTTCTGCACGACTTKGATGTCCATCCATAGTGCCTGGGTAGCCTGAATGGTCTGTGCACATCCCAGGTGCCTTTATGAGAGTCCTTGAGGTATGGAAACCTGTTAGGTCCATCAGTACATATAACCTTGGCACCTAACACGTGCTGTATAGCTCCCTGGCTTCTATTTGCTGCTACTACTGCATTCATACTTACCTGCTGAAAACAGCCTGGCCTTTATTTTCTCCTTGGTACAGGCTTGGTGTCTTATTTGCCAGGACTCAGTCAATAACAAAGAACTTGCAATGTTACAACTGTGTCATAAAACCTCTGGAAACTAGAAAATACTGTCACAGTCTTAAATACAGGGGCACAGTCTTTTTGTGTGAACTTGAAAGAATGAGTTTAATTTTAAAGCACTCTTTCAGATAGGAAAAGAATTCTTCGGGCTCCAAAGTTCCTCAAGCAGCTAAATGCAAGTTCTGACATGGTCTTGTGCAAAATTCAACTGAAAAAATGGTGACCTCTGATCCCCGCCCTTTGCACCTCATAATCTAGAGCAAGTACCAGGTAAAAAGAACATACTTCACTATTAACCTTGTATACAGCAGTCTCCAAAACATGTTGTTGCCTGAAGTGGTGGCCAGCCGGGGTCAGAGCACGACAAACACTCGCAGGGCATGTTTGGGTGACTGATTTCTCTTGTTCTTGTGTTTGTCGGAGAGTCCCCTTCCTTGGGCAGAGGTTGCTTCTCTGGAATTGCTAACGTGTCCTGCTGCGATGGGGTTTCAGCTTACCTGCTTTTTGAATACCATGAGAACCTAGGTTCAGGGGGTGATACCTAAGAGATAAAACTCATTCACCCACCAAAAAAATAAAACATGTAGTTGCAGTATATGACATTTAAAAGCATTTCTGCCTCTGTTTGATACCCTTCTTCCTATGCAAAGCGTTGCTGCCATCGGGCATTAAGAATGTGAAAAGCTCATGAAGATGATCCACAAGGCTCAGAAGTCTGTTGTGAGAAAACCCCTTTCAAGTTATTTTGATTTGTCTGCTGTTTTCTTCTGTTCTTGTGTTGTTGGTGGTGGTTTTAATGTTTGCTGGAGCAAAGTCATGACTCACAGTGAAATTAGGTGGATGAGCAATTCTGTTCAGCTCTCAYATCTTCAGCCTGGGAGGCTACAGGGAGGCAGAGCGAGGAGGYTGCGAGGCCACAGGAGCTGCCCTGCACCCAGTGAGTGCTCAGAAAGGTTTCCACTTTCACAGCTTTCCCTGAAAAACGCACAAAAACCGACCAGGGACAAGAGGCACTGAACCATTTTGTCTCGCAGTACTAAGACAGAGCGGCCTTTCTTGCCTTCTTTCATTTTATAACCTTTCTGGGATAAAAAGATTGCATTCACTCCCCTTCGGAGAACTTTTCAATACTCCTCCTGCTTTTGTAGCAAAGCCAAGTTAACTATTGCAGCAGCAGTTGTTCTGCTGTCAAGATCTACCCCATACCCCAAAAGCACTCACTGATCTGGAGCAGCCCAGATGTGCACTGGCACGGGAGATTTGACACCCCCCCGGGGAAAGAGATATTTGCTTGTTCTGAAGGGGTTAAAAGCAAATCCTAGCACATTAAATTACTTAAAGTGCAGTAGCTTAAGAGAGAGAAGGGTGAGGAGGGTAAGTGCAAGATCACACACGCTTTTGGGGTCTCAGGTGCTGAAAGGGAGTGTTAAAGTGTCGGGATTGCCTGGGTGGTAGCAGTGCAGGAGAGAAGCCGGCGCAGTGCGGGTGGCAGCTGGGGTCAGCGCGTGGCCTGGGCACCTTCAGCCCTCTCATTTGGCCGGGTTGCACTGGTTTATTARGATCTGTGAAGCACTTCTTGCAGTGTGGTTTTTGTGGGCAAAAACCTTCTTTGCTTTGGCCAGTGATTCAGAGCAAACATTTGAGTTGTTCCCGGAGTGCTTCCTAAGTAAATATTTTCCTTCTCCCTGTTTATGGGTTGCACAAGCTCATTGGTGCTGGCAGAAACCCTCCTCCATGCAGAGGGAGAAGCAGGAGAAGCTTCTTTMAATTGCATTTAAGTTAGGGAGGTAAGTGCTGTGTGAGCCCAGGATGTCCCTGGCCCGGGGACGTGTTTCACCCTCCGTGAGCAGCGGAGAAAGGGAATACACTGAAGTGCTTTGCACATCCCCACATCCTCCTCTTTGCTAGGCACYGAGTCCTGCTGTACCAGGAACCCACGTGCTCCAACCTGCGTGTCAGGAGTCCAGGATATTCCCACTGACACCTTTTTTAAGGTGAAAACTCGCTTAATTAACACATACCRGTTTCCAGGAGAGCAAACTGTGCATTGCTAGAGGAAGAGCGACCCAAGGTGCTGCCACGCTCCAGAGTGCAGCTGTAGCACAGAGCAGAGAAAATAAAATACACCAGGAGAGAACATGCTTTGCTGGGAAAGGAAACAAATAGAACTCCAGAAAATAAACTGGTTGCCTCAGGGCTTTGCTGTTCAGGCTCGTGTGGCTCTAAGTGGCAGGGTTTGTTTTCAAAGCAGCTTTGAACCTGTCCCTGGTTGCAGATGTGTCCCAATGATCCCTGGTGCCCTGGGATCACTGGGATGGGTGTGATGTCTGCTGCGGTGCCAGGATGCTGCACTGGGTAAGGGATGGAAAGGTTCGGGATATCAGAGGCTCTGCTCCGGGCTGGTGCACGAGCGACACGCGCCCAGCTGTGACCTGGAGCAGCAGGCAAAGGGTGGCTGCTGTGGTGGTCAGAATGGGAAGTTCTTCTGAAAATCTGTTTTTATTTCAATGCAGGTAAGCAGGGAATAATATGGGTTAAGTGTTTTAAAAGCATTCCTTCCAACTTTGCTTGAATGATGGTCTGTTCAAATGAAATATTTCCACTGGAGCACATAAATGGCAGGATGAGGATGCATGTGTCTATTGGTTTGCAATTGGACTCTCCTGACCCTCGTGCAGTATTTATATTACCAGCATCTTCATGGGCAGCCAGGTGACCTGAACTGTCTTCTTCCAACAAAAGTGAACATCGTAACTTCATTGGCCTGTAAAGAAATGATTTAGGAAATGAGGAGGAGGAACTTCCCATGCCTTTCTCATTGGCATTCACCACTACTGCTGAAGTGAGGGGAGATAGCCAAACACATAAATATAAAAAAGAAGATAGAAGCATAGCCATGAGAAGAAAGAGGATTTTTTAACAGCGTTAGATTTTCTATCATCTCCTTTGCYAATAGATTCCCAGTCAATGCATCCTACACCAACATCTCTGTAGCCCTATTTGCTTTAACAGGAATGATGCTAAATTTAGCTAGTCATACATTTCTCAGGAAGTGGTAATTAATTGGACAATATTTGTACAGAGCTTTGAAAATGTAGGACCTAATTTTGCAAACCCTTTGTCCATAATGCAGATTAATTTAATCACGTAATTACCGCGTTTCTGGAYTTTGGCATGCAGTTACCCAGTTCATATGTGAGTTATAATAATTTTCTGTGTAAACCAGGAACAGTTGTATTCCTAAAAATACTGTGTGCGCACATTTGAAAATTGGGATCACAGATAGCACCTCATTACTACAGTTTGATTTAAAAGGTATCTTGCACTTTTAGACCTTCTTTCTGAACGTGATCTACTTTTGCTTATAACCTTTCAGCAGGAATTTGCACAGCTCAGTTGGGTGTTTGGAAGGGTCTCCTAACGTGTTAATCTCTCTCTTGATGGGGGGAGCTTTTTGCAATAACTAATTTTATTTGGGGCAGCTGCTGCTTTCTTTGTGGCTGTGTAACTTGCTGGCTCAGTGTTATTGATCTGTGTTAAGTCTTACGCCATCTTCATAGGAACACACTTTGCTATGTGAACTGAAAGGGCTTTTATTCTTCCTCAAAAATTGTTTGGGCATAACTAGRCCAAAAAGATTTTATACTTAATTTAATTTATTATTTCAAATATTTTCCTCCCTAGGCCCTGCATTAGTTAGTTGCTCCAGCACCTTGCAGCTTTAGCAGTGAAGGACCTACTAATTTCAGCCTAAATTTATTTATGGCCACTTCATACCCATTTGTTCTTGTGTCAACATTGTCCTTTAGTTTAAATTGCTCTTTTGCCTTGCTGTGTTGATGCTGCTGCTGTATTTATAGCAGCAATCATAACTGCTCTGAGCCTTTCTGTGCTGGACTAACCAGTCAAGCCCAACCATCCTCCGTCAGAGCAAACATCTAGTAACTATTTATCGTAGCAATTTCATTTCTCTGCTTTGGTCCATTTTTTGTTTCCCTACTGTAGTTTCTGCCCCTGCTATTTAAAATGTGACTTTTATTAAAGAAAAAAGAAAGGGGAATAAAAAGGAGAATATGAGAATTATTCTGCACGATGAAAACCCCATCAAGAAAAATGTMTCTTATGCTTGAGGGCGTGGGGCTGCTTGGTTTTTTATAAATGGTCATAATGATAGCAATAATAGTAGGATAACAAACTAAGATGCCCCTGGAGATGTTGTGACAAATTGGAGAGACATGTTGAAATTAAAATTGATTGAGTAGTTCAATAAAATCAGCTTAATGCACAAAAGCAAAAAGGTTAGCTGGAGAAAAGCAAAAAAAAAAACCCAGTAATTTCGTATCTGTTGGGGCCAATCTGAGTGAAGATGGAATTAGATAAAAACCAAAACAAAATACATCGAGGTGCAGCTCTTACATGCCCAGGCTTGGCGTTCAGTTGAAATTGGACATGGATGCCAACTGCGTGCCATAATGGCTTGACAAATCCCCATCTCCTCTCTTGAAGGTGTTTCTCTGTTTTATACAACTTTACATTACAGTCAAGGTAATGCAAAGTCTCCATTTCAGTTTGCATTGTGAATAAGCCTTTTGTGGCTGGTATCATTTGTACATAACTGATTTGGGATMTTTTCATTCTTGGCTGTGTTTGCAACAGGCTGCCTTTTATGCTCTTCCTTAAATTTAAGAGAATTGTAAATTCTGGCTTGGTTTGGGGCATTTGATTAACACTGGGCCAAGATACTCAGTGAAATGCCTTTGTTAAATAAACATTACAGCCCCGACGAGATTAATAAGTTGGGGTCTTTGCATGCCCACACATGCACAGGCATGTGTGCCGTTTTTATATATAAAACCTCATATTTGTTTGGTTATTTATTTACGGAGAAAAGTAGTGCAATTAACACAACTTTCAAACGAGGCTTCCTCGTGCTCATGCTGCTCTTGTCCAAGATGATCCATTTCCCACTGCGAAGGAGCCCCATGTAGATGGAGCTYGACCTTCCGCCAGGTCTGCACTCCCTGGAATCACTTATATCGCTCTCCTAAAGCCCTAAATCCTCTAGAGGTAGAGATTGTGTTCATTAATAAAGGTACATCAGCCTTATGATTTGCCTGTGCTTTACAAATAAAGTAATGAGTAGTATCTTTTTGTGTGGTGGAAACGGGATAATGATCGTTTCCTCTCTCATGTTTTACTATRGAAGGTGACAGGAGACATAAGGGAAGTGCATTTCCGTAATATATTCTGAATGCAAGTCGCTGATGGAGTTTTATGTCTGATGCCATGTCATTTAGCAGGTTAAAATCTGTCAATTAAAAGTCCTGGAACCAAGATAAAGCAAAAACTGAGGAATCAGTGTTATTCCAGCAACTCAGCAAGTATTAAACTATTCACCRCACTATGAGAATATTTATATAGGAGAACGAGATCTAATTGACCCAATTCTCACATTTTGAAATGTCAAAGGAGCTACACGTAGCGTCGGGAGAGGAAAGGAGCAGCTTATTCTCTGGTGTCTGAGCAGGATGCCAAAAGCCAGATGCAACACAGCGCACCGGCGGCTCCAGCAAAGCCTTTCCTCCCATTTAACCCACCGGCCATGCTTTAGTAAAGCTTTTCCTACATCACATTTCTGCCTCTACTTCCACATCCTTCAGACTGGCCCTGCCAGGTGCCCTGCTCTTCCTTCTCCGGCCCTTCCTTGCCCTAAATCGGACTGATTTTGCTGGACCCCTCCTTGGTTCTTTGCACATCACGTTGGCTGCTCTTATTTCAGGACAGGAGCTGTGATTTCCCTCCTGCCTTTTAAGTGCCTGGTGTGCTATTAGTGTGAGGCGGGCAGGCATCAACACTAAATTCTGCAGATCCAGATGAAAATTTATGGTCAGGGCCAGTTAGGAGATTTTTCTCAGTGCAGGCAGATATTCATAAGTAAAGAGGCATCCCAGGGAGATTTACACACATGCAAGCTGAGATGTTGCTCTCTCCTATTTTATTCAAATGTATTTTCTGGCTGCATGGACATACAGCATAAGTGTCTTTTATAAGAGCTTTAGTGTCTGCTGGTTTGGCTTTCTTTGTGAGACTTTTTTCTTTGATAGCCAACTTGGTTGGGACATTCAGGAATTTAAAATAGTTCAGCTGAGCTTTTGTCTRTTATATTTGAAATTCTTTTTCATACTGGACTTTCAGCATTGAAACATGGGGAGTGTTACAAGCATCAAAATGCTTTCTGGGCATCAARCTGCGTGAGCAGAGCTAGCTGAAAGACTGCTAGGCAACGTTGCTAGCAATTTGTGAGTGCATTGCTTTTGGTGCTGTTTTCAGTGAAAACAAATTAGTCTTTTTTTACCGATTTGAGGAAGATGGAAACTAATGTAGATTAAAATGCTTAAAAGCTGGCCATAAAGTCTTCTTCAGCCAAAGATTTTTGCCCATAATATTTTTATTTCATGTAAAACCGGTGATACCTGCATTCCATGCAAAAATGCCTTGCAGACTATGATAAACAATTTTATCTGTCTTTGCCATTAACATTTTGAATCTGAGTAACTTCCTAGTCTGCCTTAAGATTGGATAGAGGGAAAAAAAAACAGATTTTTTTACCAAATTCATTTTAGTTTCTCCTTTTTTTTTCTTTTTTCCAGAAAGTCCAGCAGTATATAGTGATCGTTCAAGCCACGGATATGGAAGGCAATCTTAACTATGGTCTCTCGAACACGGCCACTGCGATCATCACGGTGACGGACGTGAATGACAACCCGCCCGAATTCACCACGAGCACCGTAAGTCTCGACACATGAACCGGCCGTGCGCAGACACACGGGGTGTTTGCAGCACAGCAGTGTTTGTATCACCCCTCTCTCTCGGCCGCCTTGTCAGGCAACGGGAACTTGATGGATAACTCTGGAACAAGGGTTTTCAGGGAGAAAAAAAAGGAAAAAAAATGATTCATGAACTAACAAAACTTTTTGGTGACCARTTTCACTGAGGAGCTAAAATAATGTGGCAAACAGACTATGTCTGATTGCACCAAAGAGGATACAGTTGTTTCACAGCAATTGACTGTAGACATATTTGAGTTATTATTACTTACGAGCAAGATCCTGAGCAGTAAGAGATTTGGGGAGTTTAGTAGCCTGGATACAATTTCAAAGAAGCAGTAAATACTCTAAATGRGAACGGTTACTCAGTAAAATTTATATTTCACTGATCACTCTAACAGATGTATTTGTGTGCGCCGGCAGTAAATGTGTAGGCATACTTCACTACATGTGTTTTTAATCAGTTTAAGGTCTTTCTAATATGAGTACAATATTTCTCTCCTCCATTCTCATGTGCTCCAAGTCTTTATCACTGGGGAAGAAGGAGAGAAAACATAAAAGGTTGCAAATGACAAACTCTGGAGCTGATGAAGGTGATTATGAAAAGACAGAAGGTGAAATGATGTGGGTTGTTTCTTTGCAGCCACATAATCCACAGAAGTAGAGCATCCTAAATGTAAATGATACTTCTGTATACCATTAAACAGGAATCTATATGATGATAAATGACAGCTCGTTGGGTATCCACAGTCCTTATTTACATAAAGGTTAACATGGAAAGGGAAATGATGTATTTAAAACTGCTACCAAACCTCTAGAAATGCAGAAAGTCAAACTGCATTATGTTTGCCACTGAATATCCCTTCAGAAATATGTTGTTACTTACGTTACTCCAAATTTTCGTTCCATATTAAAGGTTATACAAGTCCTTATTCCTATAGTGGCAGATTTCCCCTTGGTTATGCCCTTTGCATCAAAGAATATTCAATAAGACTCAAGGAACTGATGAAAAATCCAACTTATACCCCATGGCTCATGGGGCCCTGGGCTCTGTCTTGGGACATGCCAGCTCCTGAGCACTGCCAGCACCTTGGATCTAGATTCTCAGAAAGARGGAAGTCCTGAATTCATCCCAAATCAGATAGAAAAGGGCATTTGTGAATTGGGACCTCAGTACAATTGAGSTGGATTGCTCTTCCAGAGGGCTTACCTTGCATTTTACAGCCACATGTGTGCTCTCTAGCGCTCACGGTGCCTACACTGAGCTTTACATTCTACATTGTCCTTAAATATCTCCCAAAGTACGATCCTAGAAAGACATTAAAATCTGATAGGAGCCATGGTCCATATGGTCCTTTCTCCTGCCAGCTCAGGATATTCCTCTGTCCTGAAAAATTTGTAGTGGTTGGTCCAAGTCTCCAAGCCCTGACACCTTCTACTGCCTGCAGTCCATCTATGTGCTCCAAATTGGGGGGACCTGTTTTCTGCCAGGTAAATGCTTCTTCAGCCTTCACGTGAGTGAAAAAGTMATGACATCTAGTGGCCATGTCATTTAAGCACAGGTTCCTTGGGGTGACCCTGGTTTCCTGGTCCTTGTCCCCAAATGGAGCTGGAAGGGGAGGCTGGAGATACAGCACTGGGATGGGTAGGTTGGGTTGAGCACACGCTCCCCCATGAGCTTCCAGGGGTATGGTATATTTTTAAATCTTTCACATTTTCCCAATGTGAAAATGTGGGATCTGAGGGAAGGTGAGATCCAGCAAATTTGCTTTCAGGTGAATTCTGAATATTTAATGCCTCGGAACGTGGTAGAGCTAGAAGGAATAAAATCCACCAAGACAATTACCTACAGAATCAAGTTAAATGGATCAGAAAATGCTACTCTTCCTCTAAGCAGGGTTGATGTTTTCCATTATTTCTCTTAATTTCAATCACTGAGGAAGATTTTTTGCAAGGGCCAAAGGGCTTTATATAGTAGCACATGGGACTTTGAAACCCAAGGACATTTTCCAGCATTATTTTCTGGTTCTATGGAAACAACTATCTTTGCTATACTCCCAGGTACATCCACAATGCAATTTTACGTGAGTGTGAATGTATAATATAGTTTTTCCTGTGATGGGCRTAGAGAACAGCATCAGACTAATCAGTCTCTTTAAACTAAATCTTCTTGTTGTCCCCAAATAGTCTGATCTGCATTTKAACACCTTTAGAGAATAGCCAAAAAAAATTATTTCCAAGAAACCCAGAGTTCCTTGCAGGGTAAGAAAGCAAAGGTTCTCTTGAAAGACTCAGAGCTGTTGGAGGGATGCGGTGTATTGCTATTTAAAATATTTCTGTATTGAAATGCCCTTGTAAAAACAAAGCCAGCTGAATAAGTGAAATAGTGGTTTTTTGGAAAGTTTCCAGGTRAAAGGAGCAATACCCAAGCACAGGAACATACACACGCTATCGTGTGCCTAAATTACCTGCCATTCAATCAGAGTGAGTTTAGACTTAATAGTTTCTGGATATAAATATAGCTCAGGAGGACACCGCACCATGCTGGTGCCACAGCTCGTGTGTTGAGCAGCAGGAATTAATGGTACTGGGTAAAACTTAACAACTGGACAAGAGAGGAAAAAACAGCCACAGGGAGGGACAATAATGTCCGATGGGCCCCGTAGTCAGCGCCCTGCTCGTCCATCAGGCTGGTGAGACAGTGCATGGAGCAAATGAAAGCTCACAGACAGGGAGATGATGGTGCCAGAATTTCCTGTCAAGGGTTGTGGGTGACCCRTGGAGATGTTTTGGTTAACAGGCGTCCAAAATATCAGATTTTCCTGTGATAAAAATTCARTGCTAGATGAGAAATGAAAAAGGAGCAATAAAAGCACAGGAAGATCCTTAAATGTACCGACTGAAGGTACTCCAATAAAACTCAGAAATGACTGTTTGCTAACATGACAGCAGATCGATAYGTTTTTCATATTCTTTAGTACCTCACTTGAAAGCCCGGGGAAGGATCCTGTACCAATAACAGGCGAAGAAGAAACTCTTCAGAAACAAAGGGTTCTGAAATGATATTAAAAATATCACAGTCTCTAGAGGAAACAGCATTTTCAGCTAAAGTCAGCATTAAGTCTCCGCACAGAGTCCTGCCTGCACGGAGAGGCCACCATCAGGCTGGGCTTTTCTGCATCGAGCTCGCTGGGTGCGGTGGCCTCCTCCAGCCTGCCCAGGCCTGGCTTTCGTGCTGGGAATATGCCCTGTTTGATGGGCAAATAGGCTATTTGGTGGTGCTGGGAAGCATCAGAGAGCCACCAGTGGTGAAATGTCCCTTCCAAGCAGTAAACGAGCCCATCTGCACAAAAAGAGCAAAGTGTGAAACATTGTTAGCATCACAGACTGTTCTTTTGGGCAATTTGGATGATTGAGTGTAGGGCTGTGGCCCAGGGARCATTCTCCTGGCTAGTTAAGGGTCTGAGCAACTCTCATCACTGGATATAAAACCATGAAGTTTTGACTGAACTATTTCACAAAAGTCTTGTAGGGAGTTTTAGTAGAAAACTGGCCCAGAGACTGTTACAAGATACTGGAATCAGCAAATCAACGTGCCCCCTGTTATCCATAGCCCCAGTTACTCCTACCAGGGTCATGTCCTCCCCCATTTCTTCATCATGTGAAAATTCCTCTACCCCCCAAATACTTATCTGCTGTGCACAGACAAGTTGAAAGGTTTTTTTTCCATATTAATATAGATCTGTAGCTGAGCTGCTATCCAGATGCTCACCTCAGATAGRGAGGCACACACCAAAATTAATATCAGTGTTTCCAAGATTAAAAGTCAGCCGAGAYAGGGCAGTGTGGCTGGTCTCAGGTGGGGCTCTTGGCCAAGTGGAGGCTCCTCTTTGCTCTCTGAAGAGCTGCCTTTAATTCCAGGGCAATCTTTGGCTCCTCTCAAGCAGGATGCCCTTTCCAGCCTGACCCATGATACTGTTAATAGCCATCCAAGGGTTTCCACTTTATCTAAGGAAATGCATAATCAGAGGGGAGGAGAAGTAGAAGAAATCCATGCCTACACTTGACTCATATAAAGTCTATTTTTATCGTATTCAATCAGGAACAATCAGGCACAGAGAGGAGACGCAGATGAATTTGCATGATCAGACTTCTGTGTCTTAAATGTTAATTAAAAGTTATTTTAAATTTGCCTACTGTGCAGAACTTGTTTTTATAGTAGCCCATGCAAGGGAAATATTATTTCGCAGGACTGAAGTGCCCATGATTAGTTGAGCTTGTGGGTTCTTGGGAAAACCTGCCTAGCAATCAACCTTTCCTTTAAAAAAATGAAAGAAAAGGGGGGAAAAAAAGAAAAAGAAAAAGAAAACTGGGCTATTCAAGTTCTTTAAGCTTCTGAGCCTTAGGAGGTCTTATTTAAAGCTACTTTAAAATTTGCCCTTTGGCACCGCTTTGAGAATCTCTTCTTCCGAGGCTGAATCCAGTGGAACACATTTTAAAGAGCCAGCTCGAGGAGCGCCTGGCAGATGGCTGCAAAGTCGGAGCAAATCCGCTGCCGCAGAATAACCTCGGCGAAGGTAGATGCCCTTCTTCTGGAAGACCTTCAGGAATGGCAGTTCCCATTCAAATTCCTTCCTTTTGCCCAGATTTGTATATAGTAATCCAGATGGGATTGATGTTGTCTTGAACAAGAAAACTGCTATTTTGAGGGTTCATTTTTGCCTTTTTCCCAGCCACCGACTGCAGTCCCCGTGGTTTACTTGCTCTGCAGACTTTCCAAAATGCTGTGCAAGGATATGCCAAACTTTTGTTCCTTACTCTGGGTTTGTTCTCAGTGTTTGAGGACAAGAGKCAGCTGTGCATCAGGCAGGGAGAGCACACAGCTTCCCAGCGCTGCAGAAATTACTTCAGCTGTGAAAATATGGTGACTTTTTTTGCAAGTAGCAAGGATTTGGGTGAATGCTTCACTCGGCCTCTAACTGCCTGAGTCGAATCCTGCTGAGCTGCGTTTCTAGGAGTGAGCTCAGAAGAGCAAATGTCAGGGAAAACCAGCAGCTTTTCGGTCAGACTGGCGAATAGTGACTTTGAGATGGTTACGATGCAAAAATGAAAATAGGCCCCATTTTGGGAGTCGGTCTGGAATGGTCGTAGGAAACCAAAGCCGGAAACCAAGCGATCTCGCTCGTGGTTTGGGGTTTCCTAAGCACATTTACAGCCAGATGTATCAAGAAGMATTCACTACATGTGAGTATTATGGGAAATCCCTTTTACCTGCATGTGAATGTTTTACAAATTAATTTTAGATAGTGARGGGAGAAGCCACCAGGAATAGGACTTTAATAGACTCTTTCAGACAGAAGAATTCCCATGGAGAAGGATAACTATYGAGGACTGCCCCTGAAAGAGCTCTTTAAGATGGCTAAGAAAAATCATTGGAAGTGGATAGCTTGCTGCCTTTTGGATTCTGGGCACATGTCCAGAGCTGGAAAAGCAGGGGCTTCAACTTTGGACACTTACATAGTCGTGAAATAGTCCCTTTGCCCATTCACAGCACTTTCCCTGTCATTATACTCAACGGTTCAAAATGCCTGTAATTACATTTCAGTATTGATTAGCCTGGGCTCCATAGTGTTTTAAAATCATTGAAATGCCCAGGCCGTAATTCTTAGAGGCCGTTGTCACAAGAGCTGGAAATGAAGGTGCCAGCGTGGGGCAGAGCTGGCAAGGGGAAAGCCCTCGCACCAGTGGGAGGACAGTTACAGGACTATGTTATTCTACCACCAAAGACACACCCAGGAGTCCTGTACGGTCCTGCGGACAGGATTTAGCATTTGAAATCAGCTGTGCCTTCATGGAAGGTCCCAGGTGAGTGTGCTGCCTTGCTCATTTTCAAGTCAAAATGAAGCTGAACCAAGCTGCACAGTGAAACTTGGGCAGTTATAGAGCTGTCAGCTTCTAACCTGGATAAATTATTATATTCAAGTGACTCCAGTACGCCTGATAGTGCTTGAGTAAGTGAGCATCCACCTAATTCTGTGTGCGTTCCAATTAAATGTATAGTCGGGGAAGTCCAGAGACTACAAATCAGTTTGGTTTGCCTAAGTAAGGATTCATTGTTTATAAATTGAAATGGGCTTTCCGCCTTTCATTATATTGCAGGTCCTGATGAAAACCTCTGTCATAAGCAGTGAATTAGAATAAGGATGTTAGGTCAAGAAGTAGCAGTAATAAGTAGAGCAAGCACAAGTGCAGAAACCGTTTTCTTGTCTGCTTGTCTCARCCTTGCTGAGGACCCTCCACGCTAATGCCAGGTGGCTTTGCTGCCACAGGCGAGCAGATTAGCCTTCGTTTGCATGTTATTTACATCTTGATGGRAATTATTTACTTCTTGATCTGTCTCTGGAAACAGACTGGCCTGTATGAGAGAGGGAAGGTGCAGTTGGATCTGGATCTCTACTTAAACAAACACTGARTCCATCCAGCAAAGCCACAGAGCTGTGAAACCTCCACGGGTTGGAGCCTCATGAAGCCCTTTCAAGGCCATCTTATGGAAAGCAGGGTGATTGCTAGCTTCTTGTAGATATGTCACTTTAGTATTTGATTTTATCAGCRCTTTCATCTAAATAGAAGTCATTTCCCAGCTTATGATAAGAAAATAATTCTTCATGTCTTAATGAAGAGCCTCTCTTCTGTCATTCCTATTCACTCTTTACACCCGTGGAAAGGATGAAATACATCCAAGGCTGTTTGACGGGCTGCTCAGGGCTGCAGGCTGGATAGGTCGATACAAAGATATACATATATTCAAAGTTAGATATCTAGATAGATGCGACGCAGAGGTAGACATTGATATAATGCAAACAGCCATCAAAAAATACACAAATCACTGCTCCTAAATAAGCTGTAGTTATCTGAATTACTCCATTGCTTTTGTGTCTGWGTATATATTTATTAAAACTACAAGGGGTCTGCTTGATAAAAGTCTCTTGCTAATAGCCCCCATTAATCAAATCCTAAATTTACAGTAGCTTCTCCTTTGTTTATTTCCTTTCAGTACATTCATTTTCAAATTATCACCAAATTAATCATCTACCGTGTTTTAAACCAACTGCCATTCAATGAAGCAGCTCTGGTTCCTATCCATTACACTGAGCATTAGTTATCAAGGCGTAGTTCAAGGCTCTGTTTAGCCTGATTCTGTCCTGTATCTAATTGGAATCAGCTAGATCATTCTTTGTAAATGGGTCAGTCACACAGAAAAAAAAACATCAAATGTAATCTTGAGATTGCAAAAGAAAGAAGAAAGAATGTAATTTTATTTCTCTTCATTGATACCTGCCGGATGGTTAAAGGAAGGATTAAAATGAGGTCATTAAACTTTCCTTGGAGACAAACCCCAGACCTCAGTGGTAATATGATTAATCAAATATAAAAGTGAAGCTACCCTGAATGAATAACTCATTTTTATAAAATATCTAATTACTGAAATGTCGTCTGCTGCAGAAAAAGAAGGGGGGAAATTAATTGCAATAACAATTCAAGAAGATAAAGTTTTTCTGAATTAGGTCTACACAAGAAGCTAAATTGAGTTGATTAAGTAATTTTGGTCTCAGGAACACCCTTGATGGAAGTTAGTAGTAATGAATTTTTCAGACTTCGGAGTTTAAAATTGCCCAAGACCAATGCATTTAAAATATGGGGGGACGATAGTTTCATTACAGATTTCAATTTTATGTCACACACAAAAGAAAGAGAACATTGGGGGGAAAAAAATGCCCTATCGGTCTCTCGCCAATCAGACACATGGAAGGAATGGTTTAAAACCAAACTCATGCAATTTTGTGTTTGCTCATGGAGAGCCCAGTCCCTGCCCATTATTGCAGGGCAGGCAGCCAGGAGGTTGAGCCCGGGGACCTTCCTGCATCTCCCAATTCCAGATTGCTGGAATCCGCAGTGTCGGCCCAGCCGCCCGGTCCCGACCACGTGCCCACCTGAAGGACAGCCCRGAGCGCTCCCGCATGGAGCTGGCTCCGTGATGGGATGAGTGTCCCGTCCGGCTCCGATGCCAGAAGCTCCATAACGTGTCTTGGCGTCAGGTCTCGGCGCCTGCCGTGCTAAGCTGGGTCRTGTAGTCAGGTCAATGTTGTCAGAATTGGGGTAGTGCTGGCGAGAACACACTCGGGTGCTCAGGATAATGCCACGCACCGCTCTGCTGTCACCCTGCCGTAACCCATTTGTCGTGAGTCATTGCCTTTGCAACATCTGGCAGCCTTATATCTCCTAGCGTGATGTCTCATTTAACAGTGACTTCTCTCCTCCTCTTTCTTCTCAGTTTAGTATATATGGGATCTGGAGAGAGAAGCTGCAAGTGGCAGCGTGGAGGAAATGGAAATGGCCGGTGCAGCAAACGTGCTGCAAAGCTTGAGCTGCACGTGTGCAACAAGACGTGACACATCCAGATGTTGCTGATGCAATGTCCATAGCTAAATATAATGTCCACAGTAAAATGCCCACCCTTGCTGTGCTGTGGTGTGCTGCAGTGGGGATAAAGTGGTCCCCATCCACCTGATAGTGTGTCTGTATGGGAGACACCACTCCTGTAAAACGTGGTGCATTTGCTTACTTTCAAGAAGAACATGATCTATTAATGCTCACGTATCTACCTGGCCCAGCATTTCTTCTGTAACACCCAGCTGGAGCATTTCTCTCAAATCGGGGGAGTTTATGAAGATTAGATACCTCGCTCTGCGTTTGCATCCATGCTTAGGATCCTAGTGCTCCATGAGGACACCCCAGAGCCTGTGCCCTTCCCACGGGATCCAGCACTCACAATGAAGAACCCCAAGACCCCACTGCCTCCAACCCACTGCTCTGCCATGTGCTCAGGACAAGCACCTCCTTGTGCTGGATTATTTCATTATCTTAAAAGTCCACAGGCTCTCGAGCATTGATGGGAGGCAGAGAAATTCAGATGCAGGCGGTAACTCCCTTATTGCCAGGCGTGGAGATAAAGCTTTGCCTGAAATTTGCTGCCTAGCTTGGGAGGGCAAGGTTTTAATTCCTTGCCATGCTCCTGCCTTAAAAACAGTTGCTTCCAAAGGATGGCTTTTTAAGGGGATATGGATCTGAACTGTCATTAAGCACATTTCAGTTAGGAAATCTGCGGTGACATACTATAAAAAAAGAAGAAAAAGAGAGGGACTTAGCAGAGGATTTAGTAGTGCTGTGAATTTTCTCTTATCAAATATGACTAACTGTCCAGGATGCCTTAACGCCTCTGGTTGTAGAAGAAAGGGTCAGGATGCTGCATGCAGCCAGAACTAGAAATGCAGAGATTTCATGTAGTTTTAAAGGCTCTGCATCATTTTTTTTCAARCATGATGGAATTTTTCAAACCCTTCGGCTTAGAGCAATAGTGTTTTAATAGCCAAAAAGCAGTGGAGAAGCAATAATGTTCCCCCTGCATGGCGTGGTGTGGCCCAGGGTACCTCTTTCACATCTCAGTGCTGGGATATTCAGTCGCAGAACCCTTCAAACGCTCCCTTTCCCAAATATCCGTCTTCAGATCCCAGAGGCACTCGAGCAGCTTTTATATGCCTTAAAATCGGGAAAAATTAAATTAAAAACTCATTATGTGAAGTGGGCAGTTAATAAGAAAAATCCTAAAGCAGATTTATCAGCTTAAGGCCGTTTCTCTGTGAAACTTTATTACATTTCAGCCTCTTCGGTACATGTTTCACCATGAAACCACAGGGGAAGCTTTTGCCAGCAACGGACTCGTGCTCTGTCACACACTTTTTGTTGTTCTTACTGGTTCCTATGAAAAACATTCCGCTGGGGCCCGTGCAAGCCCATCCTCCCAGCACCGCATCGATGCATCAATGTACATATAGAGAGAAATACAACTTTCTTCAAGAATTAAGCTTTAGTAAGTATTAAAGAATAAGGCTTTGCAGGCAGTTCCAGACAGTTTCAAACCTATGCCTTTCTTTAAGAGATAACATTGCTAATTACAGCCGACGATCAAATCGGCAGCAGAAATGTATCGGCTGCCTCCTCCTGCTGTTTGTTCTGGAGGCAAGAAACAAAGGTAGGTTAGACAAGAGAGCAAATGAAATGTTCAAAGGATTCTTGTTGAAAACCTGAAAATAAAAGGCTGCGCTATCAGATCGGAATTTTAACATACACTGTTTGCATTGGCTCCTGCGATAAAATCTTTTATTGTGGAGTATAACCGTTGTTAAAGGTCACTGTTGCAAAGGCTACACCATTTAGACGAGATGAGATCCCATTTTGGATAAATTCACAATTTTTCTTCCTAACAAGGAGATAGGATCAGGATTTGAATGTACAAGAGTGCCAGGTTACAGATTAAAGGCTTTTGTGTTCTAGAAACCACACTATGCCAGATTTCATGAGTTTCAGTGAGACGTGCAAGTCCCCAAAGTCAAGTAGGTTGATTAAAGTGGTTCTTTATAGGCTTTGAAATACAGATAAAGTACATCATTCCTGCACGGGGTTAATGTAGATTTTTTTTTCCTTGGCAAGACTATATTCCTTTCCAAGGACATAATTTTAATCTCTTCTTAAACCTTTCATATGAATGTCGTAAAAAGCTTCTTTGTGTTGTAATGCATTTTTATAAAATACCTAAGTTTCTATGCAAACTTCAAACCTCATTTCAGGAGATATATTTATCTGGAAATGGTTATCTTGCAGCAAAGTAGTACTTCATGTCATCASTTCTGTGGCATCTTTTCATCCCGTCACAAGAATGTAACATCTGATAGTGAAAAAAAATCAGCGCTCATTGTCAGACTTGCAAACTCCTTTTTTTTTAATATCCTTTTACCTTTACGTCTCTTGCCTCTGAATCCTGGCAAGTTCTCTGAGAGTCTTTGGACCAAGGTTAAGGCTAGATCTGCACATTTCTTTCTTGAACCTCTGAAGCAAGAGAGTTTTCTGTTACTGGTTCTGGAAGAAAAAATATTCTTCTCTGCTAAGAAAGAATATTCTTTTTCTCTGATGTTGCATTGCCTTCTTATTCCAAGAGTAAATCTTGCATCTTAATCCAAGCTAGCTATTACTTGAGATTTTGAGAAATACTAACTGTAAAGAAAAAAAGAGCAAAGCCCGAATGGTTGTCATCAGCTGCAGGAACAAAGCGGATGCTGCCTGCACCCAGTCGTAAAATGAGCTTTGGAAAAGGAGAAGTTCCAGGTTTTTGCTGGTTTTCCACCGCCTCCTGGCAAGGAGCAAAATCATCAGCAAAGGGCCTTGCTTGGAGATACTAGCTGGAAAAAAAGGCAAGCAAGGCTTTGGTGAGCTGCATACGGAGGGAGTGTGGCCACCGGTGCTGGGAAGATGATCATCGTTCGAGCGCACAGGAGAGTGAGTAGTTMTTTAATAAAACACAATAAAGAAATTAGTATTTCTAAATCTGATTTGCACACAAAACAGGATCGACTTTGTGTATTTGAAGAAATTTTTTTGCAACGTGGAGATTTGAGCAAGCTGGTGATTGATGTTTGTTGCACAGCGGTGCAGGTGGAGGGAGATGCAGTGTTTTACTGACAGCCAAAGCTGACCCCGACCACTTGGATTGGGTAGGATAACTTACAGACTGAGTACAGTCATCCATACAGCAAATGATATTGGAAATTAAAGGTCAGAGAATTGATGGTAAGGCTTAAGAAAACAACAATTAGGCTGCTAGGAAGAAAAGCTAAATTACCGGTAGTAGGAGTAGGAAAAAAAATAGAGAATTATTGATCTAAATATCAAGTTGGCAGATACACAAAGTACAATCTAGAGGTTTTTTACACCTCTGGGCTTATTCAGCTTCCACAATAAAAAATGCAGGCCTATAAAGATGGAATAAGAAGCAATCAATTAGGATGGCATTTGGTTGTTCTGCGCTGCAGCTGCGCAGGCACATCACAATTAATGATTTATTAGGAGATTTTTGCCTTTTTTTTCCCCCATTTACACAGATTGCTGCAACCAGACTGCAGTTGTTTATTAATTTGCTCTCTAGTCAAGCATCTTTGTTAAATATTGGGTGGAAAAGGTAAACATTTGGCTCGCATGCCAGCACTTCATTGCGAGTATGCCCTTAAGCGTGGAAAAGCTGTGATTTGCTGCGAATTCGGGGTGAGTGGCTGCTCACACTGTTGACAAGGGCAAATGCAGCGCGACGTGCAGCACTGGGTGCCCTGCGTGCACTTGTTTGCCCTCCAGTTTCTCCCTACCTAGAGAGAACACACGGTGCTTTGCAGCAGCCCTAGTTGCTCTGGGTGCAGTAAGTGAATGGAGATGCCCTAGGAAATCCGTACTGGTCAGAGCGCTCTATTTTTCTAGGTAATCCAGCCTCCATAAACTGCTTCTGCCGGTAACAAATTCTGCATCATCATTGTTAGGAAGTCTTAGAGATAATGCCAAGACCCTTCTTGCAGACAGGCATGCGGAAAAGGCTTTCCTTTCACAGCTGGTTATGAAAAATGGCTAAAAAAAAGCATGAAAGCAGGGAAAAAAAAAAGGAACTCCCTTTAGAAATAAGCCTGAGTAATTATCTTTGTGTTCATCTATCTCAATTCAGCACCTCCTTAGGAGTGGCTGCACGAGCTAATTGGTTTTACTCTGCAGCTGCCTGGGCCGAGCTCTGGATTTATGGCACTCCGGAAAGTCACCGTATGGATTCATCATTTGTCCCCTGCATCAATCCCTTTTGCTTTCTGAGTGATATTTGTGCACATGTTTATATGCTCTCAGGGACCGAGTGAGACTCTGAATTAAATGATTTTAGTGTAATGCAATGCAGCTTGAAAATCCAAATGAATTATTATTACCTTTTCAGCAAGATGTAACTTCACACAGGCCCGGTCTAGAGGAATGAGAGGAGTGCTCTCTCCCAAATGCCTTTATGGGAAGGGGAAGCATAAGGACATTTGGGAATTTAAAAATCTAGGAAGATGGCAGGTTCAAAACCAGTGCAAGTCTCCAGAAGGAAACAGAGTTTGCAACAATCAACCCGTAAACTATTTGTGAATGGTCTTAAAAAAGCACTCTGGAAATTGCAGACTTCAAATGCAACAATTGAAAGTGAAATTAAATAAATTACAGAGGAATACAAGTAAATGCTACAAGTGTGGGTCAAGCGCTGCCTTATCAATCTTCTGTTTATTCCAGCAGCTCCTCCGCTACCATTGTTTTACCTTGTTTGAATAGATAATGCTCCTTTTTAYTTGAAAATCAATTGTAATCTTATGAAAGAAAACTTACAGCATGGGGAATGCTGTAAAGCAGCAGGGTAAAAGATGGCAATTGTTCATTATCCCAAATTGCTGCGGAGTAGGGAGGGAAGGACATTAAAGACTGTACTTAGCTTCGAGCTGCCATCCTTCCGTTAGTAGATGGAGTTTAATGTCAGTACTTAATTTTATTTAAGGTAAAAACAACTGTGGACAATACGTGTTACAGCATTTATTTAATATTAATGGTGTTGGAGGAGTGTTAGAAGGAAAGCGGGGCCAGGGTTTGGATTCCTGGTAGCTGCTGATCCGGCGCTGATAAAAAGCTATTCTCTTCTTCATGCTTTATCTCTCAAGATGTGCCCCTTAACAAGCATGTCTTTGTGCAGGTCTTTTGACTTCTGTGCAGCTCTTCCCTTTCCATCAGATAAATATTTGGCTGTACATGCAGAGCAGACAGTCCACCGACTGTACATGCATCCACCGACAGTCCTCGGTGCCGTGCAGGGCCACTCGTTTCCTATTTGTGCCCGGTAGGCAGCACCCCGAGGAGCTCCTGGCCTGCTCGGGCTGTGCACAGCTCTGGAATTTGTCTTCTACTGGAAAAGCTTCCAACAGCTGCTGTGAACCTCCCTCGACCTCATCTTCGCGGCATCGGGTAGGATTTTCCATGTAACCCGAACTCCTCGGCAGCACCTGGGTTATGAGCTACCCAAGGATTTCAGCAGCTTGTAGGACTAGGGTTCTTAAAAGTCTTAAATACAGCTGGTGAGAATTAGCTGAACGAGCTAATTCTGTTGGGTTCTGCAAGAGATCAGTCTCAGATARTAGACAAAACTGTAGTTACACTCGACATTCGAGATGATAGCTGCATAAAACGCTTAACTCCTTTGAAATTACAGTAAATATGATAGTTGTTAGCAATGCAGTCATCTCCTGAAAGAAACTGGGAGCCCATCAGGTTGTTATTGCTGACATGACGTACAAAATTAATCTAATCTAATGGGCGGTAACTCGTGTGGATTTAGCGAGAGACGATCCCGCTTAACTAATCTCCCCGAGTTCTTTGGAGCGGGTTTCAGACAAGATTGATAATAGGAGGGTGCACATGACATAATCTAATGGATTTTTCAAAAGGCCTCTGACAAATTCCCATACGATATTTCCCCTGCTTAAGCTGCATGCGGCCGACATCCCAAATTGAGTGAGAGAATGGGTAAAGAACCAGTGAAATCAGGGGAATTAAAGAGAGAAGAGCTGTAGCATAGACTGCAACTGGAATTATCTAGCAGCTTCCCACTGCGCTTCCACGCTACTCAGCATGGCTGGAAAGAGATGCCATCTGCATGCGCTAATGAAAACTTGTTTAGGACAGGTGCATAACAGAAAGGAGGGCAGAATGCCATTAAAGTTATCACTAAAGGGCAAATTTAAATTTACGTTAGCATAAGGCAGATAAATATTTTTGCTGCCGGCAGTGAAATAATATATACTGGCTGTAGGCACGCAGAGCTGGAAGACTCGAGTGAGTGGATGTTGGTTAGTACTGGAGAGGGACTTTTGAGCTAACAGAGGAATGATTTATTAGCATTTACACAACCTGGCATTTGTGCATCCCAAAAGCCAGGTTTTGCGACGTGCTCTGTGCCTGCAGTTGGGGCCAGGATTTCAGTTGCAGACWCGGAGCCAGCCCCTAGTTTCTCCAGTGTTTAATTTGCCATATGTCAATCAGGGTGTTGATTTGCAAGTGCCGATAATAGGTGATGTTGGGAGATGAGCGCTATTGAAAATTTGGGAATGTGTCTTACTGGCAGCTTTGGAGTCCCTAATGCTGGAAGTATTCAGCAGCCAGGTTCCCTGATCAGTCGTATGATAAATCAAGGGCTCGAAAGCAAAAAAGAATGCAGATAATGCATCAGAATATGCTTAAACTGGACATGCTCCATGAAAATCAATGCTAAATGATAGAATTAAGCACCAGGAAAGGCTATGGCAAAATCACAAGAAACACTTTACATAATGAGGCAAAATCAAATCAAAAGAAAGAAAATGGAATAAAATCACTGAGGAAGCAATAAAATGCCATCACTGAAATCTGAACGAGACAAAATATCCTATGTCAAAGGGACAGAACCATCAGAAAGATGCATGTTTTAGTCTGCCATTTTCACCTGCCCTCGATAAGTAATTCTTAAGAGAGAATGAGAAGCGTTTTTTGGTTTGTTTGCTCTGTGCAAATGTGGCTGGGTGGTAGCTGGGTAGTTCTTGCTTGGGCTGAGGGGTGAAACTAGATGTCAAAAGGGATGAAAAGATATTGCAAGCAAAAACCAGAAGTGAGCAAGGGACATATGTCACCCTTGCAGCCCCAAGGTCCTGTCTGCTGGACAGGTTTCCACATGGCCATGCTGCTCGTGGCGCTGTGGATGTGGCCGTGATCACCACACGTGCTCCTGTCTCTCCTTTGCAGTATTCGGGGGAAGTTCCTGAGAACAGAGTGGAAGTTGTGGTCGCAAATCTGACGGTGATGGACCGGGACCAGCCGCACTCGCCCAACTGGAACGCCATCTACCGCATCATCAGCGGGGACCCCTCTGGCCACTTCACCGTTCGGACGGACCCCGTCACCAATGAAGGCATGGTGACTGTCGTGAAGGTAAGGGGGAAGCCACAGCAGAGCCACRTATGTCACCATTCTTGCTGGCTTGATCCCCAGGGATACTCAGAAGTCTCCAATTATTTTGTGTCTTCCCTACCTGGGAGGGCAAGCTTGAACTCTGAAGGAGTTTGCAGCAGGGATCAAGTTCTCCTTCAAGTCCCAAGCAGCATGACTTTATCTTCATTTGAGAGTTCGTTTCCCATTCAGTTCCCCAAGACCAGCAAGCAGGCAGTGCATGCTGCTGCAGTAATTGCATGCAGTCAGAACATAGCCGAATTCATTCAGCATTCAGAGAATCCCTTCCCGGATAAGATCCCTATGGATGTTCCCACGGACTACCAAGAAAGTGAAGGAATCATGAATAGGCTGCTGCGAGCGGTAGGAGCTTGTGCTGCACGCACTGCGCACGGCACCTGAAAAGAATAATACGTGCTGGGAAGAACAAAGGCTCTATCTTTTGAAAAATCTGACCTTCTCCAACAAAAAAAGTTTTAATCAACTACTTAGGATGAAACACTAACGTTTAAAGAGCAATGTGATTAAAGAAAGCTCTGTGGGGAAAAAGGAAAAAAAAAGAGCCTTTCTCCCTTGTAGCTAATAAGTTGCAGTCRTTTTTAATGCATACAGTTCGGTATTAGGAAAAATGACATTGGTGAAATGCCGTAGAGGTTAGGCTGCTAGCAACGTGTGAGCTCGTCCTGTTCTCTGGCCCTTAGGCTGTCTGTGTGTGCTGCAGATGCCACTTTGTTGAAACTTTAAGGGAAACATCATCTTACCTGCTAGATGCTATTTCAGCAAGATCTTTTTATTTATCACTCTTTATTGCTCTGTAATGACAATTGACAGGCTTACCTGGTGCAACGTTACAAAACCTTGTCAAGCTCAGCTGTAGTTCTAGACACGCACATGTACGGATGCATAGGTAGGGAAGCATGCACAAATCTAAATGTGTGTACTTGATGCTCAAAGAACATTCAGCAGAGTTAAATGAAACAATTGAAGTTTCTTTGCCATCAGCAGCCAATCTGAAATCAAAAAGATACTACTTTTACTAAAAGGGGGAGGGAGGACCCTTTATTCTTAATCTAGTAAAGTGTCATGGCTGTAAATTAAAGCTGCATCAAAGTGCAAAATGGGATTTACATGATAACACAAGGACTTTTGCATAATGAGCCATCCTTATTCAGAACTTGCAGGGAGAAAGGCAGGCAGATTTGTCAAGATCCCACTGATGCTGGTCTTGACTTCCCATTGCCGTGTAACCCAGAGTGATCACAAAGAGGAGAACCACATGAAAATCCTATCTTGTCGTGTTGAGCTCAAAGCCTGAAATTGCACTGAATGCCTTCGCTGTATAACCTCACCTGATCCTCCTGGGTGCCCAGAATTTCTTACCCTTATCAAGCCGGGAGGCTTTCTGGTAGATTTTCAGCAAGGAGAATGAGCAGAATTGCTTGTGATTAAATTTTCATGGTGAAGAAGGGAACACTCTTAGGATTCCACCTTCTTCTTTGAAATATTTTGTTCTCAGTTAATAAGTGATTATGCTTAAAGGTGGGGGAGATGTATGCAAACCAAACTGGGTGGCCATTCAGAGCTCAGTCTTTGCAGTGTGCAAGGAATCACTACCTATTTGATCCCAATAATGATGGAGAACCTATATAACGAATCAAGTTAAGTAATGAACCTGCTATGCACAGCGCCTGCRTGACTGGATTTCATGTGGCCCTTTGAAACTAAGTCATTATGAGACTCCTGCAAGGAATAGGGTTCACAGCTGGGCCTGCAGCAAGCCAGAGACAGGACACAAAGGGACATTTGTGAAGAGTCCCCTTGCTCTRTCAGCAGACAAAAGGACCAGAAATACTTCCAAACCAAACAACCCTTTGGTAGTGAGATGATGCCCATAGCAGCAGTTTAGCAGCTGCTCTCAGCAAACCCACAATTGCCGCTCCAGTCCGACCATCCAAATGTAACGTTTCCTTTTTCTGCTCATGCGTTTTCCAAACCATTTCCATAACAGTGCAGGACCCCAATCTTCAAAGGCGGCCGTGATCAAGGGGAGAGAGTCCTTCCCACTCGGCGGAGCGGAGTCGGACGCTATCTCCGCAAGCAGCAGTGGCTGCCCCTTGGCAGTTGGCTGAGTAAAATGTTATTATAAACTCTGCATGGATCAGAGCCGTGAATTTATTATGGAGGTGCTTCCGAAAGCTTCTGTTAGTATTTGCCTCAACAGTAATGTAAGGCAGATTTGTTCCCTTTTAATTAAAAGTACCTTGAGAAAAGACGGACACCTGACAAGCCCTCTGCTTCCTCCACTGCCTCTGGGTAGGGGAAGCTCGTGATGGAGGAGGACATTGAGCACCTGCAGATCAGGAGAGGTTTCAGAGCCTTTTAGGTCAGCTCAGACACTGAGCAGCCMACCCAGGATGGCTGCAAAGATGCTCCCCATTTGGTTGGAGCAAAACTCACATTGGGGCACCGTGTCTTCGGGATGCCTCAGTAGCAGGTCCAGGCACTGCGCGGCAGACGTGGCCTGATTGCCATGCAAATTATAATAGGCAAAATCAAAAGCTGCATTACAGCAGCCTGTAGATTCCTGACCTAACCTGGAATTAATTAGCAGAGGCAACCCCAGCGGCTGACCCACAGCACCATTAACRTCCCACTGCCCACTTGCCTCGGCTCCAGTTTATGGCTGTAACAGGCATCTCCTGTGGCAGGTTTTTCTGGGCACAACCTGTACAAATGCGTGTGCTTCTTGAACATGAAATAAGAAAGGAGCTGGCACGCCAACACCTCCTCCTCCTAAATGTAACGGCTCCGTGAGCTCCTGCTCCTGCTGTCACCTAATCGATGTGCAGCCTTTCCAGTGACATGACTGGGGACGGGAAGTGTTGGCGCGGGGTGAAGAGCCAGGAACACTGTGTTCTCCCTGCACCTTTACCCTCCRCTTTGGTCTCCTCGGAAGGAGGCAGCTCTAGGGAGCAGAAATGTCAACTCTCCTGCTAGAAATGTGTGAAATAAGCCTGGGTAGGACTGGTCTCCTGTCCCCAGCCCTGCGCTTCGAGTGCAGGCCTGGCTGGCTGTGCACAGCGCTAGCAAATGGGCCAGCATGGAAAAAAAAGTGACAAATGAATGAATATAAATTAGAGGGACAAGAAAGAAATTCAGGAAGTGCATTAGTCAAATTGTCTCAAGGCCTTGAGTAGTATTTAAATGAGAACTTTTACCATGCATCTTTTTTGAATGCATTCTCGTCCATGAGTCAGTGGGTGTACTGGGAGTCTCTGTGCTTCCTTTTATTTATTAAATGTTAGCCCTGCCTGTCAGGAAACCGTTTAGCGCTAGAAACATTTGCACTTCAAACAAATAGAGATTCTACTGTTTTACCTTTTGCCCCTGAAATTTGTTTCTCTCTTGTAGCCTCCTATGATTTGATTTGTCTCCTGATAATACTGTTTTTTAAACAGAACATGGGCCCCCGGTCTTCAGCTGATGCAAATCAGTATCGTGCTGCTGAAGTCCACGTAGCTGTGGCATTTTACACCAGTGAGTGTCYGCCTTGCAGGTTCAGCGCCGGAGAAGGTGTCAGGGAGAGTGGTTATGCTTCTAAAATCATAAATTACAGCAAAGTATTTTTGAACAAGCAGAGGTGTGATCCTGCATAACTCAAGCCTCCCCGCCAGATGATTAGCGACTTCCCTCATAATAATTAGTGGGATGGTTTAGAGATTATTATTACACTGCAGTTCAGTCGGTTGTGCCAACTAAYGCTCTTCACTTCTGCAGCTCCTAAGGCACCCAGGAGAAATCTGTGTGCGCTCAGCAGCAAAACCTACCTGCAGCCATAAGACATGAGGTACCAGGCGAGAGGGCTGGAGGTCCCACCTGAAGGCCCACCTGATTAGCAGAACCAAGCGCTGCTCCTTGCAGCTCAACCCTTGCCTGTAATCTTCCCTAAGAGGAAAAATGAAGGACACTTCAGGCTCAGGAGTCCACGCAGACTGACCCAGTTACTTAGCAGCTCTAAATGCTAATAGCACCGTTAAGTACTTGTGCAGTTCCTCTGAACAGGCTCTGCCTGTTGCATTTGTAGCTGCTCTGGATGGATCTGCTCGTTGAATGCTCAGCTAAAACACAGGCATTTGCTTTTTACTTTTTTTCCACTTAGCACTGGAACAAAATATACATCTAATGCTCCCTAACACTTGCAWTTTTATTTTGTGTTTTTGTTTTCTAGCCTCCCAAACAGCGGAGGACCAAATCCTAGCTAGGTTTCCAGAAGTGTGACTGCACAGTGGCACTATTGATTAAATTGCAACTGGTTCGGATTTATGCCTGCAGGAGAACAGGGTTCAAAAAGAAATGAGATGAGACAATGATATCATCTGCCTTCTAAATCCTCCAACTTTCACCCAGCAGGTGGAATTTATTCTCTGCGTGGATCTATCCTTGCCTGTTTGTTTGTTTTAGGCAGTCGATTATGAGATGAACAGAGCTTTCATGCTGACAGTGATGGTATCAAACCAGGCTCCACTGGCGAGCGGGATCCAGATGTCCTTCCAGTCTACGGCAGGAGTCACCATTTCCGTTATGGATGTCAACGAAGCACCGTATTTCCCAACCAACCACAAGTTAATCAGGCTGGAGGAAGGGGTGCCCACAGGGACGGTCCTGACAACGTTTTCAGCTGTGGATCCTGATCGCTTCATGCAGCAAGCAGTAAGGTGGGAGACCAGGCAGCCAAATGGAGTCCTGTAGGATCAAGAGGGGGATTTCAGCTGCCAAAGTCTGGGGAGTAAAGCAGCTGAAATCCAATTCATAAACTGTCTGATATGATAGCACTAAAATGCTTGGCAGGTATTTGCACCCTTGGCMTTACACTTGCAGGGCACTCTGCAAACGTGGCACGAGCAGCTCCCTCCTTGCAGAGGGCAGGAGCTTCTCTGTTGCAGATTAAACCAGTTGGTAGCAAGGCCTGCTCCCCTCCATAAAGACGAGGATCAGGGCTGGCCTGTGCTGCTGATTTCATCTGTGCCTTGTCAAGGATGCCTCTGCCTATATAGTTTAAGCACTATATAAATACAGCACACAGAGAATTACTGAAAGACCGTTTTGTCATTTCTGTAATACAGAATGGGAATGGAGGCACCTAAAGGGTTAGAGGACATATTTCCAGGGGGAATGACTGGGACTTTTAATCATGCCTGGTGTTGCTTCCAAAGGTTTTAGCCCCAGCTTCAACCTGTCTTAAAAAAAAAAAAAAAAAAGGCACACTGAGAGATTAGCTGTCAGCCTGTTAAGAACAGGGCTCGCTTGTTTACAAGTGGCTGCTAAACAGCTTCTGGGATGCTCTGTAGTTAAAAATTGCCCAAGCAGTCGGACACCCATGGGCAGGGCGTCTCGGCTCGATCCTGGCTTGTGCGAGCCAGGTTTGTGTGACCTTCACCTTGCACCTTCAGAGCCACTGCCAAACTGATGTCCCTGACACCTGCTTTCCTGGTGGATGGGATTCAGCACCCACAGTTTTAGTCTTCTAAAAGTTCAGTGTCCGTTTTAGCAGCCTGAGACCACAGAGGAGTCTGTGCTGGGGCAAGAGGCTCTGTCACTTGCTGGGGTCTATCCCATCCGAAGCTCTGGCCAAGCAGGGGCTGAAGCCACATTTGAGATCAAGCAGTGAATCACAAGCCTCCCCATGCAGAAACACCTTGGCACCTCATTTCCTGCTAATACACAGATATTTCTGTGTCCATAGAGGTTTGTTTTATCCCGAATGTTTCAGGACTGCAGTATTTTTGGCAAACAAGCCAAACGTACTGTTTGTACTGTGTGACCACAGCYGGGGCCACGTAAACTTACATCAGTTGTGACATGTCATGTCAGGAGGAGTTTGAAGTCCTTCACCTGGCACAGAGCTGTCTGCTCTAGAAAATAACTGTTTATTCACTGCCTGGTCTTGTAGTCTTCAGACAGGTACTGCAGCATTTAAGGAGAGAGCCTCTCCTAACTAACAAGCCAGTTTTGCTTAGTTTCTCTGTGAAATACTGCCCTTTGAAGGGGCTTTATTTTCCCTGACACTTGCATTAACGCTGCTTGCAGAGGAAGGAGTAGCTTGTGCTTGATCAGATGCTCCCTCTGATCTGGAGGTGGTTGGACTGCAAGCAGGAATGAATATTAGGGAGAAGGATGGGCTCCACAGGACCATTCCTGCCATCGCACAGTGCCTGCATAGGACAATCTGTAAATATGAGCAGCAAATTACTTGAGTTGCTGTTTTTCCTAGGGCTCCCGGGACACACATTTTTTGAATCCAGCAGCACGTGGTTTCCAAACACAAGTGCAGCGCGCTCTCATCTGCTCTTCATTGGGACAGCCTTTGCAAGAAGCAGTGGGGYGTTGTTAGGCCCCAGAGCAGTCTTTGTGAGCTACACAAAAGAATATTTTGTTTTCTTCTTCCCAGTCGGCGTTGTTGAGATAGGAAAAAAAGATGCACTGAAGGTTAAGCATACAGATCAATGATAAGCAGTTCTCTGAGAACAGGATCCAGCTGCTATATCCTTGCATACGGCTTTCAGAGACTCTCTAAATAGTCTTTGATGAAATACAGTTTTTACAAATGGAAGATAAGGAAGTGGAAGCATCTCTCAGCAAGGCACAGCTTGGCCTGGCCAGTGTCACACCTCAAATATCTTCATTAACTGCAGACATATTCACAAAGCCAGCTTTGAAGCTGGATCCCTGGTCAGTTAGCAGTGAAAGGGTGAAAGATCAGCAGTAATATTAAAAAGGAAAGAAAATGCCCCATATAATCTAGCTCCATGAAGTGTAATTTTTTCCTTTGGTAGGGACTTTTGCAATTTTATTGCTGCTGTCCTGTCCACGTAGATTCACGCAGCTCCAGTTTTGCTTTGAGTTGCGCTTCAAACAGCCTGTTTCTGGAAAGGGATATTCACAAAAAAAMCAGACTTTCTCCTGCATACCAAAAGAAAAAAAGTCATACAAAACTATCACCAGGGTCTGAGATACCCATGAAACAAAAATGAGAAAGATAATCAGAATGTGTTTGGTAGCATGTGGAAGAGGTTTGCCCAAAACTAACTGTACTTCCTCCAGTTTGCTCTGCTGGTTGGAGTAGGGTCCACTGGGCTCTGCCAAAACCTGTGCCGAGGTCCGTGCTTGCTTTTTGAGGATGCTGCCCAGTCTCGAGCCAGGGAGGTGACTTCAGGTATTTAGGGCTTTGACACAACTGTAATGAAACAGTTTGAAAAAGCCTATGAGCAGCTAAGGACTTCCACAACAGCCCTCCCATAAGACAGGGTCAGTGGCCGAGGAGGAGTCAGGGYCAAGAACCACCACAGCCTTCTCCATCCCATGGCCTCCCCAGGTTCTCCATCCCACGGCCTGCCAAATGCTTCCTTTCTTTGCTGTCATGGGCATTGCTGATGCAGGATCTCATGAGATCTCTGTGCTCCAGCGCCTCTCTTCCCGCTTGCAGCCAGTGTCCCTGCTTGGAGCTTGGTGCTGGCCATGCTCGTGTCCCAGCACCGCTAACCACTCACTAACACAGCTCCTACCTGGCCCAACAGCCTCCTCAAACCTCCCCTGTTTATGCCCCTGTCTTTGCTAGTCAGGAACTTATAAAAGTCCTGCAGGAGAGCAGAGCTAAAGCTGCCTCGCTTCTGGCTCGATGCCTTCATACCACTGTGAGCTCCCCTTACGGTTATTACCAAGGCAGTTGCTGCTGAATGCACAATTTTATATAAAAGAGGTGGCTTGGTCAAAGTGATGTTTAACCTGTTTTAAGACTGCCTTTATTTTGCTGTGGAATTTCCTGAAATGTTATTTATTAGGGAAGGATAGTAAAAAGGGAGAGGGCAAATTTGTCCTTCAGTTCAGGCATGGGATTGCAGGGTCATCGCAGCCCCGGCTGCTCCTTCCCTGCAGAGCCCTCGGGCTGTGTCCACTGTCAGGAGCAGGAAGCCGCCGCGTTAGTCTCACTTAATGGGAAGAGAACCCTTTAAAAGGAAGGAAAGGGGAAAATTGAATAATTGTTGAGGTCAAAAACGGGCTACTCAATTAGTATTTTGTTTGTCAACAAAACCAGTTATCCAAAGGTCCTTTGAATCATGCGGTCAGGAGTCCAGAAAAACCCTTATTTCAAACAATATTAAGGATGTGTCAGTGAAAAGACTGCCATGTATTTATTTCCTTTCTCTGTAGATACTCTAAGCTGTCAGATCCTGCAAACTGGCTGAACATTAATGCCACAAATGGTCAGATCACTACTGCTGCTGTCCTTGATCGAGAGTCAGACTACATTAAGAATAATGTCTACGAGGCCACATTCTTGGCGGCTGACAACGGTGAGCCCAGGCTTCACATTGTTCATGCTTCAATAAGACTCTAATGTGATGCATTAAGAGAAATGATGCCCTGACAGAGTTGTCAGTATAAGTTATCTTTTTTTCCAGTTTTTTTATGGTCAAAAATGTGAAAGGGGGACGGGAAATTGCTGGAGTAAATTAAATGTGCACAGTATACGAAGAGTGTTATTAAGGGAAAGGGAGTGCAAATGGAAAATCGATTTGGGGAGTTCAGTGTTGCGGTGTAGGCTGAACTTAAAAAGAAGTAGGAAAGGGAGGTGATCTGTGAGTGCTGGTGTGATCACACCCGTCCTGGTGATCGACCCGAACTGCTGATCAGGGCATGCGGGAAGCCTCCCACCAGGAAAACAGAACTAATCACAGGGGAAGGGAGGAGGATATTAAAAACAAACCAGTCCGTTGAATTGCCACAGCTTTCATAAGAGGCATCTGTCTGTCTGTCATCAGAGCTAATCTCTGTCTGTCCGTTTTCATTTCTGAAACGTCCAGCTGTCATCAGAGCATCTGGATGCTGGTGCACTTCATTACTGAAGTCGCTGAGGCCCGTGCAGATCTGCTCTCTGAGATGCCCCGTTAAGGCTTGCTCTTCTGCAGTCATTAAAGATCACACAGCACTTTTGGTCAAATCAGCCCTGTGAACCTTAGGGCCGACCGTGATTAAGGGCAAGCAATTCATTGATGCCACCCTGGACTTCTCTTCCTAATTCTGATTAGTAAGAGCTGATGACTGTTACAATCGAGGCCTGGATATGTCATTTTACGTGTCGGTTCCTTCAGTTAGAAAATCCTTGGGSATGCTCAGCAGCCTCCATGAGCAAGGGGAACACTTTCCTTCCCCTCTCCCACCCTCACATTCCTCCTGAAGGGTGCTAGGTGCCCACAGAAGCTGTGTACAAACTGGGGCTGTTCTGGAGCATCAGCACGACGTGGCTGTGAGCGCCTCAGTTATTGCTCATACAGCATAGGTGCTTTCAGGACAGTTTGTGCATCAAGCCCTCTGGCTGAAGGGTGCTCTGCATGTGCAAGTAGATACAGTGGTGCCTGCAGYACTAATGAAAACTGCTTTCCTCTTCCTTCAGGCTCTAGCTCTGTCATTGCATCCTGGTTTGCAAGGGCAAGACAGACTCATAGGGGAGCTTTGATGCCAAGTAGCAGTATGTACCAAGGAGCAGATTTCCCCCCTTTCTTCATGCCAGCAGTGGTAGGGTCAAGGTGGTGGTGCCTCCTACTGTCACCCATCATCGGCTTCCCTTGTGGGACCTGGCTGCTCCTTGCAGTGCAGTCCAAGGTGCAAAGTACAACACGAGCGTGGGTTCACCCCTTTCTTTGTCCTTGGTGCTGGTGCTGCAGAGCATCACTGCCTCCACATCCATCTTTCCATGGCTCAGAAAGTGAGGACCTGGGAAAAAACTTTATTTTGAAAAATTAATCTATCTTTGGTATGTCATAGCCATTAGAATGCACACAAAGCAACACCCTATTTAAAAACCCATCTAGAGTGCTGAGGATACCAGCTAAAGTTTCCTCTAAGCTAATAGATTCCTTTTGCATTAATCCCAGTCTCCAGCTTCATCATCACATATGCAAAGCAAGGCTTGGGGCTGGGTTTTGGGGTTGGTTTTGTGTGGATTTTTTGTTTGTTTTTGAAGAAGCAACATTTTGTCGTCTTGTTTCCTTAAATTCTTCTTGCTATTYTCAGGATATGATAAAAGAGCTGTTCTGCTAAACACTCTTTCAGACATTCTSTCTATGGCCTGCACTGCAGAGACGTTCACATAAGAGGAAAACTTGGCTGCAGTGCAGTGGGGAGAGAAAAGGGAATCCTAAAGTGGTTTCTTTAGCCTGTTTTCAGAGGAGAGTGAGCGTCTTGGACCACACTGTGTCTACACGAGTGTGGAGGCTAKTGGGGCCTGAACCCTTCAGCAGGGCTCAGCCAATCCCACAGAGAAGTTTAGATTTCAGGTATATCACATTTCAACAGGTTTCATAGTGTTAGGGTAGAGAAGACATCGGAGAGTCCCCGTGGGGACTAGCGGCTGGGCACGMCGCCGTGGGAGACCTGGCTGCAGCAGTGCGTCTGCTCCTGGTTTCAGTCACCCACTTACTTCTCCCTACTCAAGTGTGGCCTTTAGGGAGATGCCTTTTCATTCTACAGGCACACAGCAAAAAGGCATTACTTGTTAGCCATGAGTTTGCTTGAGCTAGCCCACAAATCTGAAAACTGGCTGGCAAGTGCTACAATAAGTGCTGACCATAGTACACTGTTTTCTTTTTTTTTTTTTTTGCCACCCATGCCTCTTTTCAGCTGATGGTTTTTCCTCTTTAAAAGAGCATTTAGCAAAACTTGGCAATAGCAACTCAGCCCCTTGCATTTCTAGAGCTTGACTAAAGACATTGCTGTAGGCTGCAAGCCTGCAGAATTCAACATCTGCTTTATGCAGGAGAAGAAGACAGAAGAATCATGAGGTTTGGGAAGTTTCAGTAATGTCTGTTAAAGCAGACTATAAAAGTGCAATTTGTCCCCAATAAAGTCTAAAGAGAGAGAAAAAATACTGATTTCTTGAAATTAGAAGGCAGAGAGGCAGGGGACCAGTACCTGGAGTTGTCCTGCCTGCTGTTCCTTGAGTGACGCTCATCAGTCGTGGCTCATGTCTGCCTCTCTCGCCCAGGGATCCCCCCGGCGAGCGGCACCGGCACGCTGCAGATCTACCTAATCGACATCAACGACAACGCTCCAGAGCTCCTGCCAAAGGAGGCACAGATCTGTGAAAAGCCAAACCTGAATGTCATCAACATAACCGCGGCGGACGCTGACATCGATCCAAACGTCGGGCCCTTCGTCTTCGAGCTGCCAAGCGTGCCATCTGCGGTGAGGAAGAACTGGACCATAACACGGCTAAATGGTAAACGGGCAGGCCATCCCGAGGATATTTGGGCTCTGATTCACTAACAGGACCACGTGCAGTTTCAAACTTCCAAACTTTCCTACTTTTTTTTTTTATTCTGATTGGTATTTTTTTAAGCACATTATGGCTGACATTATAGACAAGATAGTTAATCAGAAATGATTTGTATCAGACCTGCAGCATAACTCTAAGAGCCTTGGCACTTGGCTTTTTTTAATGCAGTTCATAATTATGAACAGTTATCAGGACTGAGCAGAGTATAAATCATCCATAATGGCCAAGGGGAAAAAAGCTATTATCAGTCTTCCTTATGTTCCAGTGTAATTGTCATAAGCCACAATCAGGATCAATGTTCATTTCGCTGACCATAATTGCATAAAGGCAGCCTTTTAATTTACCAGGGAACCAGGAGGGCTAGGTAAGTGTGAAGATTACCAGTATGTGAAGGATTTTTATATCACAGCATGCAACCACAATTGGCCCTAATTGGTCCTCTTATTGGTAGTTTCAGCAGAGGATTGGAAGTGTCCCAGGGCTGTTGGCCTTGCTGCAAAGCTGCTCCATCTCACACCCCTCGCCAGGTTCATGCCTTCACCTGCTCAGTCCCTGTACAGTCCCCTCTGCTCCTRTACCTACCAGCTTGGAAGGCAAGGAGTAATGGGCATGGAGCAGCTCCTCACAGGAGATGGGATTCCCATCAGGATGGCTGAACAGGGTGCCTGCAGCATGGCCAGGTGCAATGCAATCCAGAGCAGGGGGTGGGATGCAGCCAGTGCATCCTAAATACCATATGTGATTGCCAACATGTCTCAAATACATTCAGCTGGCTACTCATTTGCTGATAGGATCAAGCTGAGTCAGTGTGGCAGTAAAAAACATGATTTTGGAAAGTGTGCGTTGATTGTTGGCCAAGCTGTAGGAAGTGGGAAGCTGGGGTGTGTTGGCGGTGGCCTCTTCCTTGGGGTTCATCTGCCCAGTGAGACAGAGGAATGGTGCAGATGCAACCATGGGACCCAGGCACGTGTCTGTCACCTGCCTGTCTGTCTCTCTCTCTCCAGGCGATTATGCCCAGCTTAGCTTGCGAATCATGTACCTGGAAGCTGGCGTGTATGACGTCCCCATCATCGTGACGGACTCAGGAAACCCTCCCCTGTATAACACATCCATAATTAAAGTGAAGGTGTGCCCGTGTGACGAGAACGGAGACTGCACCACCATCGGGGCGGTAGCCGCAGCCGGACTGGGCACGGGTGCCATCATAGCCATCTTGATCTGCATCATTATCTTACTCAGTAAGTAGCATGGGAGGTGACACTGCTTGGACATGTCAACCAGAATGGGGCCATTCAAAGCACAAAGGTGCCAGGTGGTCCTTCTCTCAGTTTGCCACCAAAGCTCGCTCGTCGGTGGTGGTTTGGTGGTGCATGGGACTGAYAGCAGGAAAATCAGCCCTAATTCCAGGAGTGCAGCTGCAGTTGCTGCTCTTTTCTTGAACCTGCTCATCAGGAACTTGAAGTGTGTCCTACCTCAGAGACCTGCTTGTTGGTGACACCGTGGTTTGTTTTGGTGGAAAACATAAGACTTAATGCCAAGATATGATCCCACCTTATGCCAAGCTGTCCCTAAAGCCAAGTTCATTTTTCGGGGAGGAAATACTGCAGTATTTTTATCAGTAATGTGGGGATGTGGAGTCCCATCTCCCATAGCGTCCTCCCTCATCCCATTCCTGAGCGCTGTGTTTTTCGAGAGCCAAATTCTCCTGGAGAGACTCCCCTAGACCAAGAGCCCCTCACAGGCAGCTCGGGGTGCCCAGGAGCTCTCTGGGCTGTGGAGAACAGGCGGGGTACGTTAAGGGGCACCTGCAGACAAAGAGCCACCCTGCCAGGCCAGCGGGCACAGAGACCCTCACACACGAGCACGTTGCTGCCCATTGGGTTTTAGGCCATCCCCTTCCACACGAGCATTCGTTAGGGATGCAGGTACCACGATGGAACGAAGCACACGATGTTCTGCTGCATCGTCGCTGTTGCTCTGACGTGGGGTCCACATGTCAGATGCACACAAGGAGAGCAGGGCTTCAGGTAGAAGTTTGGCCCGGGAGTCACAGAGGCCATAAAACCTAAGACTTCTTCTTGCTGCTGTCATATAAACCCAGTGCTAAAATATGATTTAAATAGTTGAAAATCCTATTGACTGAAATTAACTTCGGCTGAAGGACGTTTGATTTAAGAGATTCCTCTTTTCATTTTCAGATACATTATCCCATTTTAAATTATGGTTTTTATTACAAAAGCTTATTTTTACATTTATTGTAATTCTAATTGACTTTTTTTTTTTATCTTTGAGAGCTGCAAAGCACTATATCAGTGATGAAAAATGTAATTTGTGATGAGCAGAGTTTTTTCAGTTAYCTCCTTCTAGTGTTTTGCCTCCTTTAATATCTGTTTTATACGGTGACCTCTGAACACTAGCCTGGAAAAGGCAGATGTGATTTTTTCCTTTATATGTCCATTTTAGAGTCAGCAGGTCAAAGTTTGATGGCTTTAAAAGGAAGAAGAAGCAAAGAGACAGATCTGAGGTGGCTCAGGTGAAGAAAGTTTCTGCCTTTACCTTTACTCCAAGTTTTTTTTTCTTCCTCGAACCTGATGTATTAGCTGCACGAATAGCACATTTAGGAGAAGAGCAATGCAATAAAAAATTGTGAAGGGTGAAGACAATAGATTTCAAGAAAAACTACATGCAGAGTGAAAATGGGTCTAACAGCAGTAATAGCACTTCCCATTCTGCAGAGTGAATAAAGGAAGGAGAATGCACTACGTCCGCTATTGACACTTTGAAGGTCTTCTTTCTTCCAGGTAGCGGTGGTAAAGGCGTTAATGGCACAGTTTTTTCCACAAGCACATGAAAAAAAGTAGCATTTAAAAAAAATGGAAGAGAGAGAGAAAAAATAAACCTTAGTATAATATTGTCTTTGTGGGCTAGGCAGGTATCTTGTTGTGAGGACTTGAAAAGCAAAAGACAAGAAAAGGACTTCAATAGTCTGCTAAATAGCTGAGGTTTTATATTGCAGATAAGAATTACATTTTCTTTCCCTGTCTTTTTTTTTCCTCTCTCTCTTGAATAGCTCTGGGATAAGCATTAAAGAAATGCTGAACTCTCCGAAAACAATTCTGTTAGGGAGCAGGCAGGGATGGCGGCCAGTCGGCCCTCGATGGCAGTAATGGGCTGTCCAGTTCTCTTCCCTTCACTCCAGTGAGTCCTGGCTAGGGATGAACACTTGGGAGCAGGAAGGGAGGACTCAGAGCGTCCATCCCACCTGCTGGATCTGTGTCCCCTTGGCTCTGCACAACCCCAGAGCACCCTTCTCCTCTCCTGCAGTAAAGTGATGCTGAGGGTCCTCAGAGAGGCCGAGGGGAAAAAGTCCCCAGAAAAAAAGTGAGATGGTGGAAAAACAGCAGCTCCTTGTTCTTCTTATGTAGCTGAGTAATGTAAAGGGAATTTGAGGCCTGTGTCCCACTAGAGTCACTTGTGGTAACTCCGCTGGTCCAGCATGGGAAACGGAGAGAAATGGAGTAGAGGGTGAAGACAGTGCACGGAATTCCCAGCTGGATTCCCATCTCCTCCCATACCCAGCTTTTGAACACAACCACAAGATCTGTCTGTTGGCAGGTTTTTTAGAGAAGACAAAGGGTCAGTGGGGATGCCCTCGCATTCCCAAAGCAGCTACCGAGTGTCACCGGAGCAMGGCACAGGGAATGCCCATGGACACGGCCCATAGCAAGCTGTGCACTGGCAGCCTGCACTCCCCTCAGGCAAAGCTGTTTAAGTGCAGAAACTTCCTTGTTTTTTCACAAACTATTAATCCATCGTGGTGGCCGAGTTGCCAGGGCTCGGCCAGCGCCTGGTGTGGAAATGCCGGCATTTGAGCCCGTTTCCAGGTTTCCTCTGCCAGGCCTGCCGCGCTCGCGCCGCTCCCTGCAAGGCTCTCACACCACCTCAGATCTGCTTTGCAAGCCAATGCCCAAATGCACATGCTAATGTCTTGGCTAATGCGGCTTTTGAAAGACTCCCTCGTTACCCAAAAGGAATAGGAATGGGTCCAGATGGGATTAGGTGACCCGGTGCTCCCCAAACCAGGCTGCTTTAACAAAGTGCAGGCAAGTGAGCAGGCGATTAACGTGCCAGGGGCTYGCAGGCGGCGCTGCCAGCGTGGTGCCCTGTTGGCACCGCTCCCGTGGCACAAAGGCCAYGGTCATTTGTCCATCCCCGCCGCTYGGCACCACAGCAGCTCACTCTCCTCTCCCTTTTCGTCATGACCCTCATAGGAATTCAAGATTTAGATCAAATGCTTGCAGAAAACTTGGCGTTTCCACGCTTTCTGTCGCTTTGCCTTTGATTGCATGTTTTACTCCTGGTAAACATCAGCTCAATCAAAGTTGATGATGGATCTTACAGCCTTGTTTGTAGTGGCGGCTTGTCAGACTGTTCACAGCCCTCACTGATCTCTCCTTTAGAAATTAGAACGTGCAATAGGATAAAATCTTATTCCTCTTAATAGAAGCTAGTGAAGTTTCTTCCCCAAACCCGCTGTGGTCTGTAAACTGTGCTAGAAATTACACAACACACGGTTTATTCCACATTTGTTCAGCTGGAATCCACACAGTGACACACACAGGAATTTATTGCATGGGAGATTATTATTTGCAGTATCATAAACTGGCAAGTTTTGCCATTTTAAAGGGGCCGCTCGGCCCCGCCGCGGCGTTTGCCGCGGCTGATGTCGCGTGCTCTCGCCGCAGCCATGGTCCTGCTCTTTGTGGTGTGGATGAAGAGGCGGGAGAAGGAGCGCCACACCAAGCAGCTCCTCATCGACCCCGAGGACGACGTCCGCGACAACATCCTCAAGTACGACGAGGAGGGCGGCGGAGAGGAGGACCAGGTGAGAGCGGCCGGCGCCGGCCGAGCGCTTGGCTCCGGTGCCGGGTTTGCTGTTGGGCATAGAATGGGCATTGGGACAGGGAGGAGGGCTTCCCTGACCCGAGCAGCTCCCCATGGAGGGTTTGGAATCAGGATGGCCCCACTCCAGTTCCAGCMATCTTTCTGCCATTAAACATGCCCATTTTCTGTCCCTCCCTGCAGAGCTCCTGGTAAAACCAACCCAGACCCGTGGCCACGGGTGCTTGCTTTGGTTTGTTTGAGCCCAGGATTTCCCTGGGTTTACCTGCCTTTAATTTCTTTTAATTGCTGTCCCTCATTTGTGAGAAACATCCAAATGCATTTGAGCATTTTTATTTTTCACCACGAAGGTGCAATACCTCAAAGCTTTGCGCCCCAGCACAAGCTGAGGCCAAAGGCTCCCCATGCCCACCCCATGCAGTGCCAGGAGGTCCGAGCATTGCGAACGCGGACACTTGGAGCGAGGAAAGTGCAGGGCAAATAGATCCAGAGTCTGATGTCATGATGTCCAGGGATGATCCATGGATGTCCAGGGAGCCGTGCACACTCAGGAGGGTCGTCTGCAATGGAAAAAGCTTTTCATTTTGCTTCTCTTTTTCTCCTTTTTTGTTTTTTTTTTTCTTTTCACTGACAAGTTACTTATAAATATTGCTCCTGGAGATTCAGTCATCCCCAGCTAAGCACAAGAATAGTTTCACCAGCAGAACAAAGTGTTGCTATAAACATTCAAACTAGCTGAAGTGTCTGATTTCAGGCAACTACACTGTAGGTTTAAATATTTTAGGAAGAATCTGTTAAAAATAACAGCAAAAGAAGAGCAGCAAAACACCATTACCTACTTGAATACATTTTAGAAGAAATATTATCTGGCTGTCGGTCCTTGATAGAAACCTATTCTTTAGGGATTTTTGCAGTGCAGGAAAAACATAATTACTTGAAAATAAAGTCTGAGTGTATAAATGCAATGCACATTCTAATGTTTTTACTTCTGYACAAATTTAATTACTAGAATATGTCTGCAGACATTGCGTCTTTACATTATATTTTGTATTTGATCAAAGATGTTATGCACATATMCATGCACTCACAAACCAAAGCCAGTACACGATCCTAAAGATTTGGACACCATGTTAAATATTGAAAGAGCATTGAGCTGTTTGATTTAACTTACCTCTTAAGATACACCCTGGGGAGGTCAATTTTACAAGTTACCCAGAGATCAGTTTGGTCTATAATTAAGATAGTTAGAAGTGCTACATATGTAGGGATAAGATTTGGTATTGAACTTCAGCTGAAAAAGGGATTAGACCCCTCAAGTTCTTTGTCTGTTGATGTKGTGTGGACAATCTGCATGGAAGCTCTTGGCTTCACCCTGTGTTTTTCCATTTGTAACAGGATTACGATTTAAGCCAACTTCAGCAGCCAGAGACCATGGATCACGTGCTGAACAAGGCGCCCGGTGTCAGAAGGGTGGATGAGAGACCTATTGGTGCTGAACCACAGTATCCTATAAGACCAGTAATCCCCCATCCTGGGGATATTGGTGACTTTATTAACGAGGTAGGTTCCTGAGGGCATCGTGTGCTCCATCCTTAAAGCTGTGGCAGTAGCTGCGCATCAGCTATGCAGCATTTTCAGTGCACATTATGGACCGGGCGATGCTCCTGCCCATGCCAGAGGGAAGCCAGGTTGGCCTCCCAAAGGCACCAGCGCTGTGAAAAGGCRAAGTGCCAATACACAACCCATAATTTCTGATTTGTGGGTACCTCAAGCACCAGCCTTGCCAGCCTAAGGCCAAAGGTGCCATTTGTGGCTCCTGGGCTTGTAATTATTTCACCAGCCTCTGTCTTCTTAGGGAGCTCTATTTSGTCTAAAACCTCAAAGAGTTTGCAGAATAGGGAGATTCTTCTTAGATCACACAGGGCCTCTTTATTTTATGTTAGATTACTGTTGTTTTTTTGAGGAGAAAGAGGGGGTTAAAAGTATATATCCATTTAGTATTTCCCATCTCTTTTGTTTGTTTGTTTTAGAATGAATRATTGTGCGGTTGGTTACAAACCAATCAATGTGTTATTTCCTCGGAGATAAAATACACTCTCCATTCCCTAAGTCAGAAAAATAAATGTTATAGCAATTTAATTCTATTATTACATCAATTTCCTGCTGTGCTTTTTCTCATTTCCATCATTAAAGTCCCTCTTTTTGTCATCGTCCTCCCTTGGCGCGCACACAACCACCCGGCATCTCCACCCRGCCACGCACGTGGATGTTCCCCCTTGCACGTGCTCCAGCTGCTGCTCCCTGCCATAAAACACTCCGGCTCCCTGCGCACGAACGTAGCTCCGGAAAGCAGGAATGCACCACGTTGTTCCTCAGTGCCAGCCCAGGCTTCCTCCAAAGCTGGGCTGGAGGGGAACAGTTGGATTTCGCTGCATCCCGAGGCTGTTTCCGTGGGCTGCCTGCAATGCTGCACAGCGCAGGCAGCAGCAGCAGGGCTGCTCTTTGGGGGTCCCCAGCCCAATTTTCCCTAAATTAAACAGGAGTGGTATTTTCTTTATCCCAAAGGAATAAAAATAATCAAAATAGCTCATTAATGTAATGAGAGAATAGCTGGTAGAAGAGGATGTTTAGGTGGTAGATGAGGAAGAATGGCTGGTAGATGAAGAATGGCTGGTAGATGAGGAAGACTAGCTGGTAGAAAAGGAATAATAGGTGGTAGATGAGGAAGATGAGCTGGTAGGAGATGAAGATTAGCTGGTGGAAGAGGAAGACTAGTTGGTGGGAGTGGAAGAATAGCTAGTGGAAGAGAAGAATAGCTGGTGGAAGACGAAGAACAGCTGTTGGGAGAGGAAGAATAGCTGATGGGAGAGGAAGAATAGCTAGTGGAAGAGAAGAATAGCTGGTGGAAGAGGAAGAACAGCTGGTGGGAGAGGAACGGGTGCTGCTCCTTCTTGCATTGGTCAAGCAGGAAAGTGCAGCCGGCCACCCGAAAAGGAGCAGGTCAACAAGGAATGTCTCCCCGGGAATAACCTGGGAATGGCCGGGAATAAGCTCCACGCAGCAGCCATGGGAGAGCGCAGGGGGCGGCCGGGCTGGGCGCTCATGGCTGCGTTTGCCCCCGCAGGGCCTGCGGGCAGCCGACAACGACCCCACGGCGCCGCCGTACGACTCCCTGCTCGTGTTCGACTACGAGGGCAGCGGCTCCACCGCCGGCTCCGTCAGCTCCCTCAACTCCTCCAGCTCCGGCGACCAGGACTACGACTACCTGAACGACTGGGGGCCCCGCTTCAAGAAGCTGGCGGACATGTACGGCGGCGGCGAGGAGGACTAGGCTGACCTCGCGTTATTTAAGAGAAAAAAAAAAAATAAACCCAAACAAAAAAGGAAGAAAAAAAAAATAAACGATTTAAAAGAAAAAATAAAAAACACAAACCCACAGATGACAACATTAACAAAAAGAGCCGATGCAGAAGCAGGAACTGTACAGATGTGGCAGCTTTTTTAATTGATATCCCCTGCTGACTGTGTTGTTATTTTTAGTGGTGATTTAGGAGGTTTCTTTTCCCTTTTTTTTTTTTCTTTTTTTTCTTTTTTTTTTTAAGACTATCGAGCTGTCTCGCATGAACAGTCGTCTCCGCTGCGTTTTGGGTTTTTCTTTTTTTCTGTTTGTTTGTTTTCCCCCACTTTCTTTTCAATGTCAGCTGGGATATTTGCTCGTTTATCTGCTTTACGACTAAAGAGAGTGAAAGGCACTCTGTCTTAACTTGAATTTCTTAGAACAGAAGCACTGTTTTTAAAATATATATATATATATATTTGAAAGTGCCTTTTGGTGCATGTATCAGATTCCCTTCGATCTCAGGAGTGATGAAAACAAGCATACAACCATCGCGGGCAGCACTCCCTTGACCCTAAGCCAGTCCTAGTTGGGAAGGCGATAACAAAAAGGAACTGTGGAGATTGGTTCAGTTTTTGCCTTTTGTTTCCCTTTTTTTTAATTTTTTTTTTTTTTAGGGGGTGACTCGTTTCGGGGTGCAGAGGATGGGGGGGGTGGTCTCRAGTCAATATCTTAACAGCCATCTCAAAGCCTAAGCAGGTGGTGAACGTAGTCGTCACGTTGTACATAATTCCRTGTTACCAGGTGCAAAACAAGGGACAGGATGGGATGGGGGGGGTCCTGTCCTGGCCGCGCTCCGTGCCGGACCGTGCGCGGAGCCACCCCGGGCGTCCCGGCCCCGCGCTGTCCCCGAGCCTCCCGCGCCGTCCCCAGCCCAGCGAGCCGCTCCATGGCCAGGAGCTCCAGGTCCCTGCGGAAACCCAGGGGCTTCTCCACGTATCCGTGACATCCCGCGGGACCCTGCGGAGAGGAAGGGCAGCAAGAGCCCATCGGGATCCGGGCCAGGCCGAGGCTCCGCGGCGGCCAGGCCCGACTCCACATCACTATCACAGACGGTAGCATACTACCTAGTTTATACGTAGGGTCAGTTTAACCAGTAACAGGTAGTTATTAGCTTTTTTTATTACCTTTTTTCCTTTACTGATTTGGACTAGTGGGTTTATGTCTAATGTTTGTAAAATGATTTAGACTGCATGGATGTGTAATATAAACCACATTTAATGGATTATGAGCCACTTAATTAATGTGCTATGAAATCTTGGATTACCTGTGTTTTATATTCTGCAGACGATTTTGCAGTGGGTTCGCTAAAAAAGAAAAAAAAAACATGTAAAAGTGCTTAGATATATTTTCCTTTAAATCCAAGAATGTTCACAGTATTGGAAGGCRATTATCCAGGGGATAATCGGCGCTTTTTTGATATCTTGATTAATTCTCCGGTGGAATGCTAAGAGTTGCAGGGGGCGGGCGGGCGAGCGCATGCACGAGAGCGCGAGTGAGCCGAGCGAGCTTGGGGGGACGCGTGGACGTTGTCTCGGAGGGTCGACTAGGCTGCAGGATCGTCTCTATATAGATTTTTGAAATGCTCCTAGTGCATTTTATATTCCATTGTATCATATTTTCTATAAAATGCGGTTTCTGTAAATGAACGAGCATTTGAACCGTGTCTTGTATGAAGTGGAATGTGGTAAAAGTCTGCCCGAGGGGTCTCAAGCGTGGCTGGAATATCTTTGATCGCCGAGCACGCGGGTCGCGTCCGCGCCACGGGTGGCCCTGGCTCCATGGGCGCTCCGTGCGGGCGAGATGCACACGGCGCCCGGCCCTCGAGGGCAGCGCGAGCGGTGCCAGAGCCAGCGCGGATGGAGGTGAGTCCGGTGGCCACAGCAAGACGAGATGGTCGTGAGAAGATGGGTGGCCATGGCAAGAGGAGATGGTCATGACAAGATGAGGTGGTCATGGCAAGATGAGGTGGCTACAGCAAGACGAGATGGTCATGGCAAGACGAGGTGGCCATGACAAGATGAGATGTTCATGACGAGGTGGCCACAGCAAGATGAGGTGGCCGTGACAAGACGAGGTGGTCATGGCACGAGAAGGTGGCCACTGCTCATGGGTGCTGTGACCAGTTGCTGCTCAGATGTCTTTCCAGAAGGTCATTCCCTAGCGGTATCTCGGTCACCCTCATGCTCCCATGGGTGCTGGGTGGCTCTTGGCCCTTCTCTTCTCCTCTGTTTCTGCAAGCAGTGACCAAGGGGACTGAGCGCCACCAACACCATGACCAAGAGGTGACTAATAAAAATGCACTGAGTGTTTCTGGCTGCTGACTACACGTCCATGTTTGGTGTCTCTCATTGCAATCCTATTGACTCGGGAGAGGTCTCTCAAGCTGGGGGCTGCATGGTCAGTGATGCCCATGGTGTCCAGCTGCCACCCGCAGCTCCCACTAATGCCCCATCAAACCACCATGTTCCAGCAGGAAGCGGGTGGCCATCTCCTCTCCAGATCCTAGGGCTCTCTGTCCCTGGAGGCTGGGGCTGGGCTGGCGGGTAGGGAAGGGCTGGCAGTGGGATGCAGGAGTGGGAAGAGCCGCGGGAGCATCAGCAGGTGGCCTCACCTGGTGGTTCCGGAGGGTCCAGGCGGTGGGAGCCRCTTCTTCCAGGCAGTCAAGGAGGCACCAACAGAGTCAAACGGGTCCAAACACCTCAAGGGTCCAGAGCACTTGTGCAACCTGCGCCAAGCAAAAACCTGCTGGGAGAAACACGAGCTCTGTGACGTCTTGTGGAGCTCTTCAGTGTCTAAGTGTGAAGAAAAAAATAAAAGTTTTTTGAGGGGGAGATCATAGAATCATTGACTCCTTAAGGTTGGAAGGGRCCTGCAGAGCTCATCCAGTCCAACCCCCTGCACACGCAGGGTCACCCAGAGCACRGGGCACAGGCTGCATCCAAGCGGGTTGGGAAGAGCTCCAGAGAAGGAGACTCCTCAGCCTCCCTGGCAGCCTGTTCCAGGGCTCTGCCACCCTCACTGGCAAGAAATTTTTCCTTAAGCTCCTGCAGAACTTTTGGTGCTTCAGCTAGYGAGCAATGAATGCCTTTACATTTAAAAACAGCAACTGGACAATGTAGTTTTATCCCAAAATTAACACAGTTTCCCAAGTGAAACAAAAGTTACCCCAAGTGCTCAGCAAACCCACGCGCACTCACTCACCGTGTCCCTTGCGTGGTCAGTGCTTGAAGCTGCAAATCCCATAGGGAGAACGTCACCACCCCTGTAGCTATGTGTCACCAGGGCACTTTCCTTGTGGTTGGTTTTGCTCCCGGTTTTCCATGTCTCCTGGGGCGATGGAGCAGCTGCGCAGCGGCCCACAGGACCCSGACTGTGGAGAGAGGAGGGTGCCTCCATTAAACACGTTCCAAAAAAACAAAAACTTTCTTTTTTTTTTTTTTTGTAACCGTCAACAGCACAAATATTTTGTATTGTTGTTTGTACTGTTTTTGTACCAAAAAAAAAAAAAAAAAAAAGAAGAAGCAAGTGAATGTTTTCGGTGTGTTTCCAGTGCTGCTGCTGTCTTGGTCTCCACACTAGCAGCTTTGCCGAGTTGTGTATCAAAGCTGAGCCGGCGCCCAGCTCCCGTGTAAGAAATAAAGTCCCCCTTTTGAATAGTCTCAAGTGCTTTTTTTTTTTCTTTCTTTTCTTTCTTTCGTTCCTACTTTTCCCGCCCAGGAAGGGCCGCAGGCGCCAGGCTGCAGCGGAGGCGCCTGCTCGGGGCTTGCACAAGGTGGCTGCAATTCAGCACAGCCCATTAGGGCATCTTTCCCTGCCAAAGTCCTACCAACACTTGCTGCTGGTGTCCRTCCGTCCGTCCATCCTTCCTTCCATCCATCCTGAGCTCAGGGAGAGCAGCCCGGCTCATTTTTAATAACCACGCCGATGAATGCAAATCCTGCACGTAGCCATTTACTTCCTCCCCGGAGTCAACTAAGAATATTTTATTGCTAATTTTGCTAATTCTCAAGCTGTTCTGTTCCTTGGAATTATCTTTAACTCCTGAATAATGCGACGTGGCCGCATCACGGACGTTAGCTCGGGTTGCCCGTGGCRGTGCTGGGCTCTTGTTCCTACAGCCTTTTAGCCCCGTGCTCGAATTTGACCATGGGAGTAGCTCTTGTTGCTGGCAGGACAGCCGCCCTCTCACAAATCCCTGGAAATTTGTGCCAAAATTGAAAACGAAGTTTGTTCCTGTTGATATCAGCTGTTAGGTCTTATCCCAAGTCAAAGGCTGACCCTAGATTTTAAAAGAAAATTTAGTTTGGGGCAAACCAGACCACACTGAGGGGGCAGCTGTGTTTCAGTTAAATAAACAAAACAAAAACAAACAAAAAAAAAAGTATTTTGTTTCAGATTAAACCACTGTGGTGCTGAGTCTTTTTTTTCCCCCRTCTGTCCGTCCCATCCGTGGCTCTTTCCCACAAGGCTGGTGCATCCAAGGCAGGAGCTGCTGCTCCAGAGGCTGGTGGATCCAGCGCAGAGGCACCTGTGTCCGCTCCAAAGCTGCTCCCATCCCGCCTGGACTCRCTCCCTTTGGAGCAGCCGGCCAGGCTGGTGCTGGGCCCGGAGCAGGACGCTCCGCGKCACCAGAACACGGGATCTGCTGCTCATCAGCTCCGCAGCCGCGGGAAGCCCTTGGGAAGGGAAGTGTCCCCTGCCCTGAGCAGAGGCAGCCGCGTGGGAGGAAATTCCAGGGGACATCCGGGAGCCTTTCCATGGCCTCATCCCAGCTCCCAGCAATGTCCTGCGCTGGGTTTTGCAAAGAGAGACCAGCCCAGGCCAAGGTAAATTCCAGCCCAGGGGAATGGAAAGGTCAGGATAGGGCAGTGGGAGATGGAGAGCTGGGGAGATGGAGAATGGGAGAGGGCAGTGCCRCCCAAGCCACATTCCCACCACATGACCCCCCCCGGGAGCTCCAAAACAGCCTCTTTATGCTGTTTTTTCACTTTTTTCCTGCCTCACCGTAGCTCCCGGGAAGGCTAACCAGGCAGCTTAACTCCTCGCTCAGTTAAACAAACAGAGAAATCATCTCAAAATCATCTCCCGTGCATTGCAGTTGCATACATTCGCTTATCCTATGGAGCAGAAACGCGGGGCCGTGTTTAATTAAAAGCTGTGGGTGTACGGGCTCCGGGAGTGCCGATTTAGCATGCAAATCCGTGTGCTCGGAGCCGGGATGCACACGGAGCAGGTTAATGCCGCGTGCAGCAAGCGCCGCCGCGCGGGGAGCGCCGCCGAGCCCCGCTCCGGAGCTCCCAACTTGACCTGTTCCCAGGGGCGCATCCTGCGGGAACGCCAGGGCACCTTCCCGGTGCATCCCGGCCCCGCCGGCATGGACAAAAGCAGCATTTGCAGCTTGCGTTTCCTGCAGCAAARCACAGGTGCCGAGAATTGCAAAGTGTTTCTCATCCTCACATAAACAAATACTCACCCCCAGACAGGGAAACGCCGCCTCCGGGCTCCGCAGAGCCTGGATGCTTTAATTACTTCACAAAAGCTCCATCCTACCTTCTCTGTTTGTTTTTCCGTTTTGTTTTTCCTTTTCTGCCTCTTTTTCTTTTTTTGTCCTCTGCTGCTACCTTAGGAAAACCACAGTCCTGGCCACCCTGCACGCTGCACGAGGCTAAAAACCTCATTATTGGGGACTTTGGTTCCTAGGGGCCAGGCAGAGACCTTCGCGGTGCCGGGAAAGCAGCACATCCCATGGGAAAGGGAAGGACACCAGGGAAAGTGCTCAACCCCTTAGAAAGCAACTTTTTTTCCCCCAAGAACAAAGGTGCAAGTGCAAATGGCACCATCCATTATTAAAATACATAGTGGTACTGCTGCCTCCGTAGCTAGCACAAAGCGAGGCAGGACAGGGGGGCAGTTCACTGAGTGGTTTTAAAAAGAGCTTGTTTTTCCACTCAAGAAAATCTTTAATGGGAAAAAAAAAAAAAAAAAAGAAGAAGAAAAACGTATTTTTAACCATTGCTTTTAATAAAGCAAAATAAGAAGTTACCCGTGGAGCCATCCAAGGTGCAGAACAAGGCGTGTTGGTCCCAGGAAGCCTTGGGTAGAGGGCAAATAACCCTCGTGCCCGGCTTGGCATGGACTGTCGCTGCAGCCAGTGCAGCAGGATGTAAATGTAACGTTGGCAGAGCTCTGAGTACATAAATAAAACATGCTTACTGCTCRCCATCAGCAAAAAAAGGGGAGGAAAAGGCAAAAGGGAGAAAGGGAGAACGGGCTGTCAGTGTGTGGCTCTCACSCGGCACAGGGCACACGCAGATCCCAGATGCGTTTGAGGCCGTTTTCCCAGRGGGCTTGCAGTTTAGCTGATATCTAATCAGACAKCAAACCAATATGTAAAAKAAGTTCTTCATTAAAAAAATAATAAAATAGATGGAAAAAAAACCCTCTCCGAAGTTGTTCCTGGTTTTGTCGCAGGCGGGTTTGGGAGATCCCGGGCACCTGGAGGCGTCAAGGAGCCTCTCCGGCGGCACGCGGGCGTTCCCGGGTCCCGTTCCGCCGGCACTGGGGCACGCTGGGCTCTGCACYGGGCAGGGGCTGGCGAGAGCAGAGCGGTTCAAGCAGGAGCTGGGAAAAACGAATTCCTCGGCCGCAAAGCTCAGCCCGGGAAGTCGCTGTTCTTCCGAAACCCGACACGGCTGCAGGCAGAGCAGCTGCAGGAGCCTGTCCTGCCTCCCACCTTGGCTCTATGCAGACCCTAATACGCTGCTATTGAGGAAAAGGGGGATGTTCCCAAGGAAATCCCATCTAAGCCAAGTGCTGAGCAGCCTCCTGCGTCCACAGCCCTCTTYTATTTACTCCCATTCCTACTCTTCACATAAAAGCACCTTCTTCTTTCAAACTGTTGTTGTTCTGGGTTTTGAGTTGTTTGCTTTTGCTCTTTTCCCCCCCACAACACATGCTAGTTTTAAGATGCCTTTAAAGAAAATTCCCTACAGAAACACACATTAAATTTCTTTCCAGCTCCTGCTCCTCTCTGTAGCAGGAGCATGTTGTCATACACCAGATGGAGCTAAATAAAAATACCACAGGAGCTCGCGAGCAGACTGATGTGATAGATATATAATAATTAGGATGTGCCGTAGAGGCATTAAGGCTGCAAATCTGAAATATCTATTATATATTCTCTATTTCGCGGTCTGTAGCGTTTTTCAGAGCACGCTGACAACTAGCAGCATCAGTGCTCAAACACCCCTCGCTAGGGCACATACAGGCAGCGAGGCTGGTGTCATTCACGCCAGGTTATATGTTGTCAGATGCTTAAATACTGTGTGCGTTAGATACAGGAATGTAAAGACTTGAGGGATGTGCCAGGGAGGGCAGAAGGAGCAGGACTGCTTCCCCATGCAGCTGCTTTCTGTCCTGCAGCAATAACCGCGCTCTGGCGTCCACAAGATGCAGCCCAGCGCTGTGCACTCTGAAACCTATCRATGGCTCTTGGCATGCAATCGAGTAAGGCTACTGCGGAGCAAACGCTGCAGCTGTGGTTTTGTGGTGAGGCATACTTGTCCCATGCATCATCCCATGCACGGGATGAGCACGGGATGAGCTTGGGGCCCAAGGCAGCGGCTTTGCCTGCCCCGAGCGGGGCTGCAGCACGCAGGGAGCTGGCTGCATGGATGCAGAGCTGCATGGATGCACAGCTGCAKGGCTGCACGACTCCCTGCAGCAGGGAAGCAGGGCGGCCGTGTGGGCATCGGCCCCACGCTGCTCCAGCCACCTCTGGCACCGGGAAAGAGGCGGCCGGTCACACACACGCTGAGACCAAGGGGGAAAAGCACCAAGGGAAGCTAGAGAGGAAGCTGCATCACAGCTACAGGTTTTATGGAGTCTGGGGATACATTAGGTAGGATAAAAGTTATATCAGGGAAATATTATAGGTTTTTATGGGTATAACCTTGCAGTGGCAGAATGAGAGCCTGGGAGCAAGGAAGAAACTCTGCCAGGGGTGAGACAGCCCAGCTGCTACTTAGGGGTGTTGCAGGCTGCTCTACACATTTTTGCCAAAACCCTCAAGTTTCCACATTTCTAAATTAAAAAAGAAGTATATATATACACATATACATATATATATATATATATATAAAGTCATTTTGCCTGGTTGTTGTACCCTAAACCTCACTGCCCCAGGCCCTGCACCAGGGTTTCATTCACAACAGCAACTCCAGGCACTGACTCACTACACAGACCCAGCCCCTCCCTGCGTCAAAGCCTGCTGCAGCACACGGGGCTGCCCTGATTTTAATTATTTCAATTATTTTTCCCTATCTCTGGATCCATCCTCTCTCCCTCTTGCCGTTCTCTCTTCTTTAACACCCAACAAATGAATAATCCCCACTTTGTGTTAAGGAGAGGAGCAGCAGCGGGGCGATGCTGCAGCGCGAGGGGCTGCCCAGCCTGAGCCACGAGCACCATCTGCTGCCCATAGAGCCCCGAGCCTCCCTCCCCGGCGCTTTTGAGGGGATTTATGGTTATTTTCTTACCTTTYGGGGGGGATTGATGGTTATTTACTTACCTTTGAGGTCTGCGGGGGTAGTGGGGTGGCCCACTGGTCTGTCCTGCAGCCCTTGGACATGGGRTCTGGGTTTGGGCAGTGCTTTAATCAGGACCACTGAAGTGTTCACATTAAAAATAAGCATAAGTTTAGGGAAAATGTAGCCCCAGCATTTGGGAATAAAGAGTAAGGATGAAAAAACAACTGTAAAAATGAAACACACCCAGACTTGCCCCTGCTCTGCATCACTGTCAAAGCAAAGAGTCTTTTTTAAAGGCACTTACTATCTCTCAAATTCCTCCGTCATGACTGACCCAGCCCCTCAGCCGCACCTCTTGCCCACGTTCCGAGGACGCTGAACCTGTTTCTGTGCAGTTTGGCCCTTTACTCCACTTCGGGCGCAGCGCAGAGCCTGGCTGCTGCACAGGGACACGTGAGAGGCACCGTCGCTGCGTCTGCTGCCCTTGAGGAGGCTGAACCCGAACAGCTTTGCACCCGTCCCGGGGGAAATCAGGCACRTTGTTCTTCACGCCCCAACCTGCAATAACCGGGCAGTGCTCCAATGTGCTCGTCTGGAATGAGACCACCAAATGCATCACAAGGAAGTCGAAAATGCAACTTTTCCTGGCAACTGAATTCTGACATTGGTTTGAACGGCACCTAGGTGCTGGAGTAAAACCATGTAAGTGCTTTAATAATGCACAGATATTGTGAAAGCAGGATGTGTCCCGTGTTTGTTCCTTGCCCCACGCACTGCTCGCGGGTCCCTCGGCTTCGGAGCAGGGCAGCGCGCGGGAGAGGCCGGGCTCCGTGCGGGAGAGCAGGACCAGCCCCAGGACGGCAGCTCTGCGGCTGCACGGAGCGGGCCGGCTGCCGCGGAACACGAGCAAACCCCTCCGGGACCTCGGAAACACACGGACGGCCACCTAACTCCCAAAATAAGCACGAAAACTTGTTAAACAGCTCAAAAYGCCTACGTAGGGTGCTGCTTGCACAACGTCTTCAAAAGAGAAAGGCAAAGATGAGGATCAATCTACAGCATCTCACCACTCTTCTCTCCATCTATTTGCTTTAAAAGCTTCCTTTGCCCAAGTCCTGACGTGCAGAAATCCTCGCACGAGCTCCGGGACTCTTCGCAGAGGGGATCCCCTCAGCTCACACACACTGGTCTCCGGGCTTGTGTTCCTACAGGGAACCTCGTAGGAGGTTTTCCTGGGAAAACCTGCACTGAAGCTGCACCAGCAACTGGGCAGCCACTCAAGATCTGTCCATCCTACCTCGCTTACCCCACGGCGTTAACATCTTCTCTGTAGATCAGTGAAGAACTGGAAGCAAAGAGTTACGATGATCATCGCACTACTTTATACTTTTAAAAATCATATAGCATTATTTGTAATTTAGACAATCTCAAATAAGGGGAAAGCTGCTTTGGGGGTCAAATTAAAGTCTCCAATAAATTCCTATTGCGAATTGAACAGCATTTATCAGAATATCCCTGCATGCAACTCAATTTATATTTCAATAGGTGCCCKGAGAACAAACCTACTTAACTATATAGCCATAAAAAATGAAAAAACAGGTTGAATTCAGAGTGCCTTATTATACCCTAATTGCCCTGCTTAATTTTTGCACTAGAAGAAGAAAGGCACCACAGTTCAGCACCGYTACAGCTACACACCAGCTAATCAAGTGCATTAATAGGGAGCCACCGAGACCATAATCTGCTGCTATAAAACGGGGTGYGAGGGGCAAACACCCCTGATGCAACAGGGTGGAAGCGAGATGAGAGAAAAGGGAAGCGCCGTGTACTGCAAGAGCAGCGTTGGAGCCACCAGCAGCAACCAGTTGAGKGTTGAGCTCAGTCGGACGCTCTGTGAACCTTGGTGAGGGGCCACCAGCTCTCCAGACTAAGACAGCAGGGACTTTAAGAGCTGGAAAGCGCTGAGCATGCACATAAATAGATGTTACTGAGAAGAAAAACAAGTTACACTCTTGCAGATCTTTCCCTTCTAATTTCATTGGTTTATGTCGCCTATTTCTAAGCTCCTATTTCTATTCAACATGGAAATGCACAGTATATCACAAAATAACTTGTATTTCCTCAAACATTTCTTACCTCCAACTTATTCGATGTAGCAGCTGAAGGTTTGTGTCTTCTTGACATCTGCACGGCTGCTGCAGACACTGTGCTTGCTCGCTGAACGGTCAACAATGCTTTAACATTTACAATAGACATTTTWATAATTAAGGACTTTGACAATCCTTTGGCAAACGCCAAAGTTGCTTCTTTCCACRTARTAACACTGCATAAACATCTGCAATGGTTTAGAGCTTATAAACAACTAAAACATCCAAATAAGGGTGGACGATGATGTCAGGCGAGTCCCCACTCCAGAAGCCAGCSCATTTTTCAGCAAGACCGGAGTCCTCCTGCTGCTCAAGTCATTGCAGGCCCCGTGCCACTCACGAGCAGGGTGCTCTGCGCAGCAGCCTGCAGGCAGAACTGTCTGTATGCAAGAAATAGTGTTCAGATTCATGGGATTTTCCCCTATATCCAACAGCAGGGTCAGGACCTTGCAATTGTGATTTATTTTTTTCTAAATCTATGATGCAGAGAAAAAAAAAACACCTAAATAATCAATACAAAGTGTGAGAAATTCACTTTTTCTGATACTCATGTTCAGAGTAAAAAAATGTGCTCCTGGTTGCATTTTTTAAGTGGKGCTCCAAATTGTGATTTATGTCATACTTTCTACTCAAACCATTGCTCTTAACTGTGTTTGAGGGACTAGCCTTGCTCTCTGTAAACCTATTTCATTAAACCTTTACCAGACCAAAACAAAATGCTTCTATCAACTCTTAGAGGAAGTTTCCCTGCTTRAAAGCAAACGAAAAACCCACCATTCCTTCATCTTTGTCCAAGATCCCCAAGATAATAATGAAGCTTCAAGACTCAACGTTGCACATCTCCAAAACACTGACAAAACTATACAAAAGAAATAAAAYGCATCTTTAGGAAACAGCATCCCCTCAAACAGGCTAGTCATTTACTGTACCAAGAAAAATAAATCCAAGAGGAGAAAAGATTCAGAGAGAAAAATACATTAGCAAATACAGATAAATTTGTTTTTAATAAAGGAGTTAATTTTCTTTCAATCCTATATAAAACAATAGCAATTAAAAACTTCATTTTTGAAAGTAAAATATTTACATATGAACAAGTAACTGTGCAAAATTTACATGAAAAAAAATGGAAAGACAGGATTTCCTAAAAGACAAAATAAAAGGGGTGTAACAGTTGTCAGGTGTTGATAAAAATACTGATCAGCATTCAGTTTACACGCAAGAGAGTTAAATTCTACCATGAGAGTTCACACAAAGAAAGCCAAAGTATTTACAGTCATAAAAGTACTATCAATAGACAATTTAATACAATAACCTCTGAAAATATAAAGAACCAATTAGTATATTTGTAATAAAAAAATAGGTACAAAGAAGGGACTTTGCTCTGGACATCTTTAAAGTAGGCCCACAGCTTGCATACAGTCTTTTAGCAAAATAATTATAGTTTACATAGCCATTTTTATGTTATGTGCCAAAAATTATGTACAATTACTGACAAAATACACCAACCATTTTCAACACTTGATTCACACTGAGAAACAGTCTTTTGATGATTCCTCTCAACTTTGATTTTATTTAATCTAAGCTTTCACTTTAGCTAAAAAACACAGTGCAAGTAAAATATATTTATGCTGAAAAGGTTTCTCTTTTTTTCCTTTTTTTCCTTTTTTAACTTTACAGCTTTACAAACTATAGCAAATAAAATGCATTTTTACAGATGCTGCTAAAACATTCAGAAGTAACCCTCCTTTATGGGATTTCAGGGCCTCTAATAAGCAATAATGTGATTAAAATTGAGGTTATGTTTAAAATTAACTGTATATCCCTCTAGCTTTTTGAACATTTGGGGGGAAAAGATAAATATTCTTAAAAATCAGTTTGCTTTGCTAACTGACTGTTTAAAAAAAGCTAAATGAAATGAGGTCATCTGCTGTAGACATATGCCTATATAATTGATTTAGTTGARTAAAACTGAACTAAAATGCACAATTAATGTCGAAACTGCTACAGGGCTGACAAAGGGTAGCTAGTTATTTGCTAAACGATTCCATCAGTCTTTATATATGGCTTGTTTGGCAAGAAGGCCACTCAATCAAGAGATGAGTTAAAATTTAATTGTCCTTTTATAGTATCCACAGGCCTTGTAAGTATCCTCACTGTTACAGAAATGTATTTCTCTTATACTGAAGAGTTTATTTATAAACAGGAATATAAAACTGTTCCATGTAAAGAGGTGGTTGTTTTTTTAAACAATATCCCATTTGCTTGTTACAAAAAGGCGTAATCTGCAAATATATAAAAAAAAGTCCTCAGGCGGCTCTCCATCAAAAATACCTTGATCTTTTCCATTTTACTTAAGGAATGCTTTATATAGCAATAGTGAATGGCTTGTCTCTCGCTCATTTTCTAAACAAAATATGAGGTCCCTGAGGTTCACCCGCGTTATCCTTTGTCGCGTAAACTGTCTGGTTGTTCCGACTCCGGAGCTGCCTGGGACTGCTGCACTTGAACCAGATCCCTGGAAAGGAGAAGAGCAGGAAAATCAGAACACGTCAGTGGTCACAGGTAAAATTTCTTAGAGAAAACACGTAAGGCAAGGAATAACTGATCATGGACACGAAACTATTAAGCAGTTGAACAGCTGACCAAATCAGAGGTATTTTTAACTAGTATTTATAAATACGAGYTGAATAATCAAAAGTTTCCAGTGAGATTTAATAGAGATATATTCAAAATTAAAAAGCACTGATCTTTTCTTCAAGAAGGCACTACTGACATGSAATCCCACCAATCAAACCAAAGCCACAGGCAGGATTCTCAGTGCTCTTCACCAGGTTGGCACACGGATCCCCTGGGTGGCCTCTGGAATCCTTGAKGAGGTGAGGAACAGCCCTATCTACCTGAGATCTTAAATAGTGGCTTAGCTCCCCCCTGATCTTCATGGCAGGGTGCCACCAGCTCTACCTTCTGGTGGCACCRGCTGCAGCCAAGCTCAGGGTTATATTAGGAAGCAGCTGTTCTGGACACTCTTCAGATATTCGCTAACAACCTCTGAATTCCTCTCTTTCAGCACCACGTTCCCCACGGTACTTGGCCACGCAGACTTGCGAGAGAAGGCAGCAGCACGATGTTCTTTGCCACTTGCAGGAGCAGCAGGACAGATGTTGGGATTTCTTCGGGGGTCTCTGCATCCCTTCTGCAACTGTATGCTGGATGATCACTGAGTTTGCAGAGCAGCGCTGCTCAGTTTTAACATTTGCAGAACAAAAGACAGTTCCGATGGGATGTGTATTAAAATAGTTCTTATTATAGCTGTTAAGTTTTTACACAAGCAACGAGATCTCAGAGCACTCTGAAGACATCAGCCACCCGCAGAGGAAGGAATATCACCCAGTAACACAGGGCCTCTTTCCACGAGGATGAGGCTTTGACCACTGCCTGAGTCCTCTAGAAACATAGATTTGATGCCAGAAGGACCCTGTGCAGGATGCAGAGCTGGAGACAAGCACACGTGGGAATAAAAATRCAGTTGGGAGGCAGCGTCCGGCTCCTCCTGACAGCAGGGTGGGAGCAGTACAGCACAGTCACCAGTAGATGGCAAGAAAAGACCGAAAAGTCTCCTCACAGCCCAATTTTAAGAGTCTGGGATATTTCTGGCAGTTCCCTCTTCCACGTGCGTATCGTGGGGTCACAATGTGGATTAGAGACTTACGTATGGATTGCACCACACTCATATCCTCTGCATGTTGAAGTAAAATATTTATGATCAGTGCACTTTACTGTTTGCAGAGTTGTTGGAAATTMGCATCTCCTGGCTAGTGCCACACTACACTCAGTGCAGCTTCTCTGCTTCAACACAGCTCTAATAATAAAGTCAGACTGTTGTTTCTCAAGGAAAATGTCCACTGAAGCAGAAAACATCAAATCATTAAAGTCTTGTAGTTAGGAGACCTGTTTTCAATGGGGCATTTTWAAACACTTGTACAAATTAGATGCCTAATTTCCATCAATTTCAAAGGATGCAGGATAACATAGGATGCTAATTAAATTTTGTCAAATACTTGCCAATTAACGAGACTACAGAAAGAATGCYTTTTTCAACGTGCAGGAAAAAATATATTAGTAGAGTTTCAGTAGAATATCAGGCCTGGTTTAATAGGCCRTAATATTTTGAACTCAAAGATAAAGTTTCAAATACCTTTTAAAGGGACACTACTATCCCACTCCTGTAGCACAGAAGGAGTCACGATGCTTTTTGCTAACTTTCAATTAACCCTTGGGAATATAAAATTCTAAAACAGACAGCAAGCTTTTTTTTGAATTTTGAAACAGTTACTATTTAGAGGCGATTTTACATGAAATAAAGATTTGGTATTCCTAGGCATCAAAAGCTTACATTTACAAAACTGTGTCTAAGTAGTGACAAACCTTATTTTCCACACTTCTTGTAATATGCCTTAACTACAAACTGCATACAAATGGTGACAAGTGGAGCTCAATTTAAAAATGTCAAGTGACACAGTTGCAAAAGCACAGCTGCGAGTCTATCAGATCAAAAGCAGCTGCTTCTTAATTAAAGAACCAAAAAGATTAGATTTCCAGGGAACCTGTAGTTAATTGGTTAACCAGTGATTAATCTAGGCTAAGTAAATGAGTCAGATTTAGATGAAATACAAACAAGCATTCACAGTAGATGTAAAATAAAATTCCATAGTCCATAATGTCACTTAGGTTATTAGGGTTACACAGTTGGGCACGAGTAAGGAGGAGTCAATGCCATTGCATGAGACACTAACAGCCTTCAGAGATCATATCATTTGTATAAGTTTATCTTTTTACTAATATATCACTCTGCATGTTTTATCTTTTAAACTACACTTATAAACCAGCCTTTCAAAAAATAACTTGTATAAATAAAAGACTTACTCTTCCCAATAAAAACATCTTCGTGGCCTTCAAAACTCAAGATTAAAGATGACCAGGAGGCTTGAATTTCTTTCTTAGATGTAAGATTTACTACTATTAGGATTTTTAAACATTTCTAATCAAGCACAGGGAAATTATTCCTCCCAGTAACTCAATATTAAAAAAATACTAAGTAGTAAAATCTAGGATGTTCAGAAAGTAATAAACGGTTATAGAACTATTGTTGTCAGACAACAAAACTTTACAGTGAAGAAAACTCAGGCTATGGAAGGAGGTTTTAAGCCTTCTTAATGACAATCTGYTAAATGATTTTCCTCTTTCTAAGCATTAGAAAACCCTGCATTTTCACTATCTTCCACATGGAAAGCAATTTGATGCCCTTTACTAAATGGTTTACAAACACAGCAGATAGGCTASCATTCAACCTGAATTTAAATGAACATTAAACTAAATAAAAAATGAGCATATTGATAATAAAGCCAGCAGAGACATTTTTAATTCTTAGAGGCCTGGCTTGACTGATATGGAGAATAAAGGATATACAAGAACATTAAATTTAAACTGAATTAGTCAAAAGGATTGTTGCAGATGTGCAAAACAGCTACGGCAATCTCCTCCAAAACTACAGAAGTTCAGAAAAACGAGAAGTTTGAYAGAGGTGCGATCGCTTCCTAACGTGCTTTCTAACGTGCAGTTCTATGAATACAACAAATGTATTATCCCTATGTCATGGAATTAGTGCTAAAAATCGACCCTGGTTTTGGAGCAAACAAGTTACACTTTGGAATATGTTTCTGCTTCTCAGAAGACTTCCATGAAGAAAACTCTGGATGGGAAGACTGTCACAGAGGCTGATGGAGCAAAACCACAGCACGCAAAGATGACTCCGTACCTCTGTCCCTGATCCAGAACCCGGTGAATCCACTTTCCTTTTCTTTCTGGGACCGATGGCAGCTAACGCAGTCAAGTTGGCATCCCTCTGTCTCATCTGTGCTAGCTCCTGCTGCTGCATCTGTGTTTGCCAGAACAACAACGGTTAATGATTCTTCTTTACACTTTCAAAAGAATAAGTTTATGTTAAGGTGAAAACTTACCTCCTTGGCCTTCTGTTTCAACCTAAGCTGTTCTGGATCTTCTTGTCTAGATCGAGACTATGGTGATAAAGGATGCAGGGAAGGATCAGCAGAAAAAGAAGAAAACAGTTACAAAAGTAGGTAAAGATGATACATTTAGCATAACTTTTATGCCAAACTCTATTGCCTAATAGTATTAGCACACATTTTCCAATTAAAATGTTTTTCTCCTTCTTGGTTTCTCATTTCTGAGTTAAGCAATAAAGAAAACAGGAGGAACTGAAAGACAGTTTTTATCCATATTCTTACATAACAGAAGACTAATCATAATCAAAAAAGCTGACTTTTTTCTCATCCATACCTCAGACATGCAAAATAAATGACCACCTAATTGAGTGATGAAGTACCCTTTAAAAGTTAAGGTGCACTTCTGTCTGCTGCACTCCTTCAGGCATTACATGAGTGCAGGTTACCTTACAGAGTAAGGTAATAAAGACTCAGGTCTATGTCTCATTATTCTCTCTTCTGAAATAAATGGATTTACCCTCTAATCTTACTTCACAGGTTACATTTTCTGGACCTCCTTAATACTTTTCCTCTTTACTGCAAATCTTTCTTGATCTGCAGGACCCAAAATTGGAAGGAGTATTCCAGCAAAGGTCTACCAGGAACTGAGTGGAATTAAGGTGTTAATTCACCTGTCTTACGTGAGAAGATTTCAGTATAAATCAGACTTTAACTTTATTAACTCATGGTGAATCCTAAATTCAATAAAAATCCAGGTTTGCTTTGTGAATAGTCTCAGTGAGAGCACCTGCCTCGTTAGTCACAGTCCACCTATATTTAGATCGCTGAGTACAATCACTAAGTCTAGTGCTTAYATATGAACTTACATCATCTGGTTTCTATTTATTGTATTTCTCCAGCTTGTCAACATTGTTCTGAATTCTATTCCTATTCTCCAAAATACTTGCAATCTTTCTATTCCATCTAAGAATATCAGTAAGTTTTAATGCATATGGATCTTTTTCACTATGAAAAGTGTAAAGAATAATTTTTAAGGCCCACTTAAAATAGAAATTGCAACAATGATAGCAAAGAAGCTATCTCACTTTGTTTACTGTGGAAAGCAAAACAAAGCTGTAGCTAAACCCCCATTCATCAAGCTCCATCTTTGAAGATCACAGAGCCCTCTTCTTTATTGCGTGTCCCTTAGAACGAAAAGGAGCTCTGTACTTTTGACGTCAAAAAGTGACACATTGCAAATTTAAGTGTGAAATCCAAGCACTTGCCTTTGCTGCACGCATTAAAATTTCCCTTTCTTGTTCATCTTTACGTTGCTTTTCTATTTGATCAAGTTGTTCAAAGAACTTGAGCTGTGCTCGAACGTCACTTGCTTGTTCGTATCTTTCATCATCCTGAAAACACAGCAAATAGGTTTCTCATTACATATCTTAAAAACAAAGCTGTTAGCTTGTACTGTAGCAGAACATATACATTTAAAGCTCAAATGTTCACTTTGTCCTTTTCAAACAAACAAGTGTATACTTAAACCAGTCAAACCAGCTAGAATTCTTAAAAGCATCTTGTTCTATTCCATGAATTCATCAATTTTTGACTTTTAAAATAATATCACAGCTTTAACCTCACAAACACACCTTAGAAGTTTTTTTCTTTTTTTTTAGCAATATTTAGAAGTTTACATCTATTAAGAACACACATCTGTCAGGCAGCAGTGGCTGGAGAATTCAAAGTGGCGCTAGTCTTGCATCCACCTCAGCAGCATTAGTAGGTACAGACTAAAAGGACATGGCCACTTGCATGAGAAATGGTGACCACTGAAGTTCCTTTAATGTTCAGGTACTTCTTCCCATACAAAGTCCTTTCATCAATGAGTTACCATCAAAACAAAACAGAAAATATTTTTCTTCTGTGTGTTGACAATGGGGGAGCAGGGACACCAAATGGTAGCAGTCTCAGTGCTAAATTTTACAGTATCTTCTCCTTGATAAGGTAGTTATATAACTGGAGTTTCATAAGCTGTGTAGCTTTTTTAGAAGGTCTGTATAGTCAAAGAATATTTCCTTTTTAAAAAAATATTAACTCTGCGTTCTATGATTCACCTTTCTCCCTTAAATCTCCTTCCAGTACCCAATGGGCCTACACAGGCTGGATTGTAGAACTAAAGGAATCCAGGGACACTGGAACACACACCAGCATGGGCAGAACGCCCACCCAGCCAGTGCTTCTGGGGTAAGTTTCTACAGGTAGGTCAGGAGGCTGTTATATGCATCATATCTTCAGCTTCACAATGGGAGATGGGATGCTGAACCTAATGATATGGAATTTAATGCTTAAGGTGTGCTGAACCAGACATCTTTTTCCTGCCTGATTGTGCAGTCACTGAACACAGTCTAAATGTTTAACATAAATTAATAAAGGGGGAGATAGAGTTCCTCTGTGTTTATTAGACCATTTTGTATGCACACACTGAAGCTTTCTAGTTATCCACTTGTATTAATACATCTTAATTTAAGATGAATCAGTCAAGGAGAATAAATGAATGAATTTTGCAAAATGAAGAACATCCAAACACAGGAATAAAGGCCAATATGAGGGCCTGATGAATGTTAATTTTTGTTCAATTACAGTTACCTTGTAAGAAATGTTCTTTTGTTGAGCCGTCTCCGATAACTTTTCCACGAGGTTTTGTAGTCTTTGCTGTGTAGCATGTGATACATAGCTAACTACATCAGGATGTATTTCTGTTATTCCGTGTTTTTTACCTATAAGCAGAATAAAAGTTAGTTGTRAAATATGATTTTATAATACAGTTAAACATCTAGCTGATTCTAAATCATGGAAATTTAAATGCTGTTTCCAAAATAAGGTTTTCATGTATTTCTTAGGCACTAAACAGGAAATGGTAGAGTGTAAAAGTTTATACTAGCTTAATAAAATTCTTACTACTGAAGGCTATATACTGCAATTTAACAAATAAATGATGTTTTTTTGCTATCACAGCAATTACAATCAGTAAATGAGATGCAATGGTTTCTGCTTTCATAAGCTGAATGACTGCCTACATGCACCAAAACATACAGAATATAAGTAGTCTGGCAGGTTTTAAAATATCCAAAATCAAGACCTTCTACTATAYCCAAGATTAATGAACATTCTGTATATTAAAGCTCAAAAAGCACCAACATACCTATTTCTAATATCCTTCTTTGTAAAGGTGCTGAGAAGAGGAAGGTTTCATCTTTACAGGACCTTGTTAACGTGCCCACTAGCTCAGAGTTTGTCGCCAATATCCGAGCACTCTCCTCTGATAGGTTGACCCCRGCCATTGATGCAACATCATTGATGTCATCGTCATCCCTTAGGAAAGGAAAACTCATTACAATCGTATCATTTAGGGCTTATGTCTACACACGCTGCTACCGTGCAACAATTGCATGTAATCAAAGTTCCGCAATAAATTGCTTAGAACAAAAAGTTTTAAATAGACATTTGTGTACTACAGGAAACAAAAGAAAGCTTGATATTTTATTTCATTTCTGCATTTCATTTTGTAATAAAAGCTAACTAACATTATTTCATTCCTAAGAACAACACTTGAAGGACTTATGCAATTTTGCTCCTCCTGTTTCTCTAAAGATTCTTTGTTCTGTAAGACTTTAATGTATTGAAAAATCAAGAAACCAAATATTGCTACTGCAAAGCAATAATAAACTGCGCTCRTCAGTGTCTACACCTCAAGACAGGCATATCAGAGCAACCTGAGCAGAGCTGGGAGGAGCAGAAGAATAAGACTGATTTGATTGTTTTACACAAGATTTGTTTGTAAGTTTGATACTTCCCCTCAGTGTCAGCTGAATGCTGAACCAGCCTGACACAAGTATATCCATAGATGTTTGTAAAAGTCTTTAACAAAATAGATCATCTGGTCAAAGAAAATCCATCCCTATTTCTTGTGGGTTTGTCTATCCTGATTYAGTGCCACTGGAATAAATGGAAAGGCTCCCACTGAGTTCAGTGGGCTGTTCAGGCCATATGAGCATGCATGAGTAGTTGTTTCCTTACCTAAAAGAGCCTCCCCCAGGCTCTTTCAGTTTATTTTTCTGAGCAGCAGCTATTTGTGCYGAAACAGAAGGAATAGTTTTGTTTCCAGGTAATACTGTTGGTTTTACCACAGGTACTGCAAGAAGAGAGAAGAGAGTTGTATTCCATGCATCAAATTCATGTCAGAGTTCACATTTACAAGCTAGCCATGAGCTGTAGTGGTAACAGGTCTGGCACAAAGACTTTTCCCATACTGTTTGTGAGCATTTCACCCATCTGAAACAGGTCCTATCCACACACACCTCCAACACAGAGACATCTTCTATGGCTGTAAATGCTACCCTAATTTTTACYGCCAGCCACTACGGTACCATACACTGAAAGGTTTAGCCATATATTATAGTAACCATCAGAAAGCTCCACAACACTTAAGAACCAACATTCAGAAAACAGACTTTAGTTAATATTACCAARACAGCAGACACCAAGTATCTTGGCTTCTTACCTGTCTGAAGCTGATTCAACTGAATTTGTGGAGAAGTAGTGAGCATAATACGACTATGCGGTTGTCGCAGTGCTACCATCGGTGTCTGCGTCAACGTCACCTGTGGAGGCCTTATCAAGGCCCCAGCTTTTTGAGACTGTTGGATAACCTGCAAATAGGTGGAAAGGTAAACAGTCTGAGACACAGCTACGAAGAGAGGGTAAGAATCAGGTGAGAAGAACAAATCCTTACAATCAGCTTTTAGATTGCTGCTATCTAATCACATCTATCCATCATTTACAATTGGCACAGTTTTTCAAGAAATTAGATACATTATATCTCACAGAAAAATTAATAGCCCTGTTGCAATGTGAAAATTAATCAATCACTTTCTATTAAAAATTCACATGTAATCAAAAAAYGCAGCTACACTTTTCTGAGACTGTTTCTACATGCAAACTTGACAAACTAGACCTGCCTGAACCAAGTGTAGAACCAGAAACAATGGAGACATGGTACAGATATCCAGGTTGTTCCAGGTGTTTTGTCTTGATCCAAAAGCAGGTTTTGAGCCACTTTGTAACTATATTATATTGGTYTTGCTAACTACTTTCAAGGTAAGTGCCAAAATACTTTTTTTAAATCTTGCATCAATAAGAGATCTCTTCTCCTCATTTTACATGAAAACTGAATACAGAAAGTCAGRTAGTAAAGTGGCAAATGTTCTAAAGGAAACATACAAGTACTAAGCAGCCAAAAAAAAAATTACCTTTATAAGTTAACCATGTATATTAATACATATACAACAAAAAGCTTACATTTATATAGTGCTTCGCTATCAAAACACAAAAAGCAGTACTATTATTATCTGGTTTTCAGCAGCTTATCTGCTAACCTGAAAAATTACATCTTTCCCAGTTTGGGTTAATTTGGTGTTAGACTTATGTAATGAGACACAGAAGATCCTTCAGGACCTTGCTTTCACATGGATATGCAGTGTTTGAGAGAATCTACCAATATTCCATGCTAAAATAAGACATAACACAACAGTTTAACCAAGAATAGACTTACTTTCTTCGTAGCTACTTTCTCTACAGCATTTAYAAATCTAACACTGAGCTAAACCACTAATTTAAGTCACTGTACTCYGAAAAAACTGCAGTAACAGAAGACACACTCCTGCTTACGTACCAGTGATGCAGACTGCCCTTGTTTGCTAACACCAACTTGTGCAGGCTGAGTTAGGCTGATTACAGGTTGTTGGAGGGTGCTCGTTACCGTTGCCGTGGCCTTCCCTGCTGTGCGCTGAACGGAGGGGCTTAGCATCACCGCCGTAAGTGCAGTTGTTGCTTGCGTTGTGGGCTGCTGCTGTTGACTTTGCTGAATAAAAGCTGCAGAGTCTGGCGTTAGCTGTCTCAAGGCAGGTAAACTCCTCTGAGGAGAGGAAAAGAAATAATTTGCTTAAGTATTTTCAGCCCAACTCATAAATGAAAACTTTAATTATAAAAGAGCGATGCATTTAATTTCCATTGCATCAGTCTGGATGCACCTCTGCTTTAGAACAGCAAGTGTTCTCAACAGGAATACCCTGCTACTTCACGTTTAAAGCCAGACTGAAGGACAGTACCTTTAGCTGCAGGAACTTGGGTATCATGGGCATCTAGGTTAGATAAACCCACCTGGAACCCTTAGTGTGTATTTAACAGTCAAAGCCCCTGCTGCCTTCCTTGATTGTGTTCTTATCTATATACCAAGCAAAAACATTTGATAACTTAAAAGACATACTGGAACACTGCTTGAAGATTTCAGAATAACAGAGACCAATGCTTTATAATAGTTTTTCTCTTGAGGTAAGAGAAAGTAACACAAATTACCTTCAGGAAAGGCACAAGGTAAGGTTGAGGTGAAGAATTAAGTTCTCGGTACAACCTACTGGTAAAGTCTTCTGCTTCAATTTTTCCATCCTTCAAAATAGAAAATTCAAATGAATGAACATTAATGTTTAACAAGACATTAACTTTCTACTTATCTGTATATATAATCTGTATATATATATATATTTTATGATAGTATGAGTTCTTTGAATGCAGTTGTAAAGTATAATTTAGGCCAACTGCAGGGAAACAAATGCTCACAGAGCCAAAGACCACATTTAACTGAGTAAAACTAAAACACTATGGATTAGTGTTAATATAGGATACAATTGTTAAGTCCTATGTCCCCATTTTTATTCCACCCTCTTCTCCCTTCCTATCAGTTTGTGTGTCAAGAAACATATACTCAAAGGATTTCATTGTCAAAAAACAGAACAAGAATGTGCTATCCATATGTCAAAGGCTAGCTAAAAGCTACAGGAATCYTTCACCTGACCTGTAAGCAACTAACTATTCAATTGCTTGAAATGGCTTTAAAGGAAAATTTACATATATTCTAATTCAGAAGTAGCCAAGTTTCAAACTGATTATCTTACATTTCATAATATTTCTCCTCTTCATTAAGAGAAACACAAAACAAAACAAAACCCACACAGCTTTGAGTCTAAATTTGCTCAGACACTTTTTCTTACCACTTTCAATGAATTTTTCTTACCAGCAGGTTCTGTACCAACTCTTTCACGTTAGCCGCAGTTTCTGAGGACTGTTTTCCAGATGATGCCAGTTTTATTAATGTAGACAGAAAGTTTTTGCATTTCTTCACATTTTCCATAGTTTCCTGATGGAGGACAGGGAGAGGAGAAAGTCAGAGAAAGGAAGAAAAACTTTCTTACACACGATCTCATCGTAAGCTCTGAGAACTAAAATCCTCTTCCAGTTCACCCCTGCAGAGTAGTACCTACATCTGTATGCACGTAAGTGGATGCACCAAAGCTTGTTTAAAAGGCACTCAGTATCTTAAGCAGTAAGTATTATCTTACTGTGGCAGCAGTGGAGGTTGCTGTCGTTCCTTGCACGGTTCTTTGCGCAGTTCCAGTTTGTACAGCCGTTGCTGTCCCCAATGTAGTCGTCTGTGCGGTACCACCCAGAACAATCTGAGGCTGCAGAAAATGCACATGTGAGATCATTGTAATTCAATGTACCTTCAAAGAGAAACAAACCACAGACAGCACACCACCTTTCACAGCCCTTGAGAAAGTTGCGAACCAACTATCTGTTGCAGTGGGAAGAAAGAGCCAGCAGATGGCACAAGACACTACACATTCAAAACCAAAATTCTGAACGTTGATCAAGAACGGCATGATTTTTGGTTACTGAATAAAGAGGGAAAAACACAACCACAAACATACTCTCACACACTAGGGTTTCAAAACAAGTACTCTATTTTAATCAATGTGATGTTCTTTTTGCCTATTCTCTTAAATGCCACTTTCAAAGGGCGGATTTTTGTCAAAAAGGCACAGCTCAGCCAAAAGCCCAGGTCTTATCTTGCTCTATTTGATGCCTAGCTGGACAGAACACTTCTCTACTGCAGCGGACAAGCTGGGAGACCAAAGCAGAAACACCTCTTTTGAAGCATCAACACTGTAAACAAGAACATCTGATGTACACAGTTCATTCACTGACTTCCAACACATTATAATTACTAATGACAGTCCAAACAGTAATTTCTATCAAACTAAAATTAGCTCTCTGAATGTTAACAGATCATTTGTAAACTTGCTCTTTATCCAAAAATCCACAAGAGGAGGCTCTAGCAACTGACTTTCAATGGTATTTTGGGAGATAAGGATTTAATTTCCTTCAGTTTTTGAAGGCAGGATAAATGAGAACTGTGGCACATTCACTGCAGAAAAAATATGCAGATGGAATGATTTTTTTCCACTCAGTGTAACAGCAGTGTAAATGAGGGAGACTCAGTTAGGTAAATTAACTCTTAGATCTGGAAAGATCACGGGCATAAGCAAAGGCTCTCTGAGGGGAAAAAGGTTAAATGGATGCATAACAAAACCTGCATGTTTTAAATGAGAACACTCTAATCCTGTCTACTCAAAAGGAGGAAGAAAGCAAAATGAAACAGATTAGGTGACAGCAATCATACTGTGTCAGTGTTGCTTTGAATTCATGTTGAGAATTTTATACTTTTGTGATTTTAAAATCAAAAAAATAAAAAATCCACAAGGAAGCCTATCATTAACACAGACCAGGATAGAACACAGAACAGACTCCTCTGTTCTAAGAGGATGATTTATCCTTGGGACATGAGAGCCACACAAGCATACAAACCATAGCAGAGACTTCCAAGAGGGAGAAATCTTGGGGCAGGTAAGTCTATCAGTACAACCTTTTTTTGAGATTGTTAATTCTGTGGCAAATAGAAGGCTATGGACCCAATCACAGAACTAACGTCACAGCTCCAAATCCAAATAGTAGTAGTATCACTTTCTTGAAGGAGAAAGTACAGAATTATTTTATCTAAGCTAGCTCTGTGATTATATAAGCTAAAAAAACCTGAACAAGATAAAGATCTGCACATGATTTAGGAAGGGTAATTCAGAAGGTATTTCTTTCATGCACTGAATTAGAGGCATTTCCTGCAGTTGTCAGTTTCAGGCGTGTTTCTCCGTAACCTTAGCAATCGATATAATTCCTTTATGTACTGCACGTCTAAAACTCACTTGCACAACAGGAGGACGCTGTAGCGTTGTGGTGGGTTGCACCGTTGTTTGAGCCTGAGACACTTGCTTGATAATAGTAGTAGGTGTCACTTGTCGTGCAATAATAGGCGTTCCTGGAGCCTTAGGAAAACAAACAAACAGTGTTAGTGCCTTATCTGCTATTTTGTCTCTGGATAGTGGCCATTCTTTCAGGTAGAAAACTCACTCGGGACTATTATAACTTGAAAGGAGGGGTTTTTTACTTAATGCAACTGTGATTGTCTCAGTATACCCTTGGACACATTATTTTAGTCTTACAAAGAATAAGGACACTTTGGGGAAAAACAGTCCTATACATTAACCATACATACAGAGTCTTGAAAGCTCTAAACTCAATGACTTCAAACTCAAAGCCATTCTGCACGGTAGAAACAACTTCCCTTTCGCTGAAGCACTGCTAAACTGTAACAGGTTAGGAACAACACACAATTCCTATGCGATTTGGAAAAGCCTGTGCAGCACCAGTTTAATCAAGCACTTCTAAGTCACTAATATACTTTGCTTTCTGGAGTACTCTTCACAGCAGATTTACAGAGGTGCTTTTTGTTTTTTAAATGCTGCAAATCAGTGAACCAACCTGCACTGTTGATATCTGTACGGGAGGTGCACTGGTAGGTGTAGCAGGACGAGGAGTCAGAGTGTTCTGAGGCTGAGACTGGGCATGTGCCTGAGCTTGCATCTGTGCCAAGGCTTGCTGAGGGATCATCAGCAACTGCCCGTTCTCGCTACGCACAAGGACCATGCCTATAAATTAAATAAATAAATAAATAGGTCAAGACACAGGCTGCCCTTCTGAAATACAAAAGAAAATGTTTTCCCTTTCTTATGCAAGTTGGACCCATGTGGAATTAATGCACTGTTGAAGCACTATAGCTAGCAAAAGGGGGTTAGAACAAAAAAAAAAAAAAAAAAACCAACAACAAAAAAACCACCTGGATGCATTACAATATTTTGAACAGAAGAGCTCAAATCACAGAAATACTTTTTAGTTATCAAACTACTTGGGTATTGGCTGAAGGTATTTCCCATTCCCTGAAATAAAAATTCCATGTGGCTAGAGGCTAAAATTGACAATCTTTTAAAAATTCTTTTTATTCATTCTAAGAAATTAGTTTTATGAAATACACAAACCAAAAGAAAGTTTTGCCATTCAGAAAGACTCCTGTTAGCTTTTCTTAGACAAAAAGTAAACATAGGCTTCATCAGCAAGAACACAATTGTGTAAATTCTAAATTAATTTCCCATAAAAAAATTAGTAATGAAAATTGTTCTAAAAACCATAATCCTTCTCAAGAGCATATACAACAGGCAGCACTGTGCCATGTTACACCCCAAAAGAAAAATAAAACAGACAGAAATGAGACAGTCGTTCCCTGCTCAGTCACTCAGATCAACGCGCTTAAACGCACAGAATAGCATCAGGAAACCAGGTTTTTGCAGGCACATTTTCACATTAGCCCCTTTTTCCTGAAGGTGCAATTGGGATCTGGACCACACGAACTGGCCTTCAAGGGCTCATTCACTCTGCACACCCCAGCCACACCATGGAAGCCTCAGGACTTTATCAGCTCTAAAAAATCCACATAACCGAGAGGCACCAAAGCCAGTTAACATTTCTGAGTGCCCAACTGCAGAAGGAAGTTTCAACATGAAGAGCAAGAGGCACTACTGAAATCAGAAAGTTTTCCTCAAGTATTCCTCAGCAAGCAGACAGCCTACGCGTGCTCACCAAAGAGTTCAGGGAGCTGTTCTAAGTAATTTTAGGCAATGAATAAATTCACATATTCATAAAAGCGACTTCAAATGAAAACAGATTACACTAATTGATCTTCCTTTAATGTTTCCTTAAGTTTTCTGCATTAACACTCTTCAAATGAAGCAAGCAGTCACAGAGAGCCGTTAAGCTAGTTTACATCAAAAAGGGGAACTTCAACAGTGATTTGTTTAGAAGTGTTAAGTCAGGACCACTGTGCGATACGGACATGAGTTAAATCTAGAAACAAATATTTGCAAACTGGCACGGGCAGAAAAAGGCAGGAAAAAAACTGTGGAACTGAAGGCACTTTGTTCAGCTATCAGGTTGGAACCAAATCTTTTCCAAGATGCCCCTGAAAGTAAGGAGTCTTTTCTATATCCTATATAGGGAGATGCACTTTAATTAAAACACATCACCACCACAGCTAACATGAAATCTAAAAACCACGGAAGCGAATACAGAATTTGTTCTTGTTGGTTGCTTATTAGAGCTGCACTACACTCCCCCCATTGGGAGGGAAGTTGCTGATAAAAGATATAAATAATATACACACACAAAGTGTAACAGGCCATGAAGGGCACAAGCAGAGCACCAACCCATCATATAATGAAAATACTAGAGAAGCAAAGGCACATTTTTCCTTTGTATTCTAAAACTTCCATTCTGATAACATTCAATAGATAGCAGTATCATGGTCTCAATCTCCGTAAGGATGCAAATTCCTAATGAACCAGACTAGTAATGACTAGCAGATAGTAGGAGACATCTAGAACTGCAGCAAGTTAGCTCACTTGACATACAACATTAAGTAGAAAAGGATGAAAATCTTTGTTTCCAATCTTGTTTTTGTCAGTGCACAAGAATTGTTACCTTTTCCTAATGAAATAAATTAAAAAAAAACAGATTTAATCTTTTTGCTTTCCTTTTCCTAGAAAGTCTGGTGACATGYACTACAAAATGAAATTCACCATGTTAAAAAAAATGCAAATATCACAGCATTCTTTCCAAGTCCCATTAAAAAAAATGATTAAAATTACAATGAATTAACATTTTTGTTAGAAGTTAGAAGCCTAGGAGAATTCTGAAAGAGCATCATATTGAATCAAATAATTCCTCACATTTCTAAAGGAAGGATTAACAAAACTGAGTTGCACTGGCCTTATGCAAAAGAGATTTCTGCTCTTGACTAAGGCAATGGTCACCTCATGCTGTCTTCTTGRGGAGACCTTACTGGATACCTCCAGTTTTCTAGGGAGCATTTGGATGGGAAAGTTCAGGATGACATAAGGCAGCTGCTTGAGGCTACGTTGTGTGGTATTTATGTATTTACCTCTTGCTGTTTCTATTTCTGTTTGCTAATGGCACTTCCACTTGCGAAGTGTGTTTTGTTTGTYTGCCTTTTTTTGGTTGGGTAGCAAGTAATTTGAAAAACATGTAAAGGAGCTAGAATAAAGAGTGAAGAGCTTTGCACATTAGACATGTCAGAGAAAYAAACACAGACTTTTTTCCCTGCCTTCGCCTTCCTCCTTCCTCTGAAATACAGCACAGTTTGGCAAGACTAAAGAAAAAAAGAACCTTGAAAACTCATTTTGCAGCTTTGCAGACTACACCGATTATCTGTACAGCTCCTGAGACATGCAGGTTTCTTGCTGGAGAACCCAGATGCTCAAAATCACTCCCAAGTAGTTCTCTGTAAAGCCCAATTGGAATATTTACAGGAGCTCATAATGACAAAGTTTCCTGCCTTTACAGAGAGCATCTTCAGGCTATTCATCTGAGGAAATAAGGTCAAAGTAGGGTGGCAAACCATCATCTCAGTGCAAGTGGACCATTTCTGAAGGACTCATGCAGTAGGTGACAATTTGAAAGACCTCACCAGCTACCTACCATGCAGACTGTGCTAAGGAGCAATGTCCATCCTGGGGACACCAGCACACACTTAAGACACTCTTTAAAATCCTAGAAAGATCCTATCAGATGAGGAGCGACAACACTGCTACTTCCAACACATCCTGTCCAGATACTGAACAGAAGTTAGGGATAGATTCAAACCTCCAGGTTTTGTTCATTACCCACAGACTAGCTCGTGGTCTAACCCAAGTGGATTCAGAACCGTTACAGAGAAACCCAGACTTTTAATGGTGGTGGGGAGGTTTTTTGGTACCCGAAAGGTGACAGAAGAGTTAATGGATGGTCTGGAAACTGCAGGTAGGATTCTCTTTTCCAGGCTTCTGGAGAAATTCACTCAAAGCAGAAAAATAACTGAACTTTGTTTTCAGGAGAAAAAAAAATAGGGCCAGGGCAAACTGTCAGGCAGCAAAAATCAGCTTTGAGACACACGTTGCAGTTCAGAAAGGACCAGGCCTGAAAGAACAACTAGAGGATCGACACTTCTGGTGTAGGAGACCAAAGTTCTTGTAAATACCGCAGGAAAAGAGGGCTATTGATTATAAAGTCCACCAATATTTGACAAATCTTCAATCCTATCTAGATTTGTGAGGAAAGTTCATCTGGAAGGTTATCTGAACATCAGTGCAGTTGGTACCTACAGCTCTCAGGGCTATTCAGTTGTGATAAGATGTTACAAGCATTTAACCTAGAGAGAAAAAAAATATTTCATAGTAATCATAAGCAGGCTGTGCCATATTAATACAAGAAAGCTTTTTAATAATATCCTTTCTGCATTGTTGGATGAGATTCTGTTGCAATAAGGTTATGAAGTGGGAACCATGCAGAGCACAAAACTCAYGTCCAAGCCAAGGGGATGAGTCAGTGCTCTTTATATCACTGGTTTGGGCTACAAGGAGACCCTCAAATGACAAAAGTTTTATAGAAGGAGAACATTTCTGAAGGTTTTGCCAAGACAAAGGGGACTAGAAGAGCACTGGACAGAAAGTTGGAGCAAAGAAGAGCTGCCTATGCAAGCTAGAGAGAAACATTCAGTTGRAAAGACTTATTTGCTAGCGTCTATTTTGGCAGAAAAGGAAATAACCTGGCACTGATGTTAATGCTGTCCAACAATCTACCTCTTCTCTTACTGACCTGCCTGTAACAGTTATAATTCCATAGGTAAGGAAAGCACACGTTCCTCCCTCTTTTCCTACTAAAATCTACCAGCTCATTTCATTGCAGATCCCTAAAAATTTCGGTAAGCAAAGTAATATTCCCAAACACAGGACAAATTCCAGCAGATTTAGAACTATCAGGTATGCTAAAGAAGAGCTTCTAAACAAACCAACAGAGATGCAGCAGGTTATGAATGGTACAAACTAYGCACCAGCTCATTATGCAATGAAAATACTGAATAGTTTGCAGGTGACAACAAATGGGAGGAGCTCTGCTACCGAGAAAGGCTTCGAAAAGCTGAACGAACGAGCCAACGGGAATTTCATGAAGTTCCAAAAGGACAATTAGAAAGTCTGAAGCTGGCATGAAATAAATGCCTGCAAAAGCACAGGCTGCAGAGGMCTGGAGTAGCAGCTCTGCAGAGTAGAGCCTTGTGGACACGAGCTGATCATGAGGCAGCACCRCATCCCTGCAGCAGTGAAGATTAACCTCATCCTGGGCTGCATTAGTGTAAGCRTAGCCAGCCTGTTAAGGGAGCAATCTTGTCCCACCACTGTCACCTGTGAAGCTGCATCTGGAAAATTATATCCAGCTTGGGGTTTTCCACTACAAGGGAAACGCTGAAACCCCAAGTGAGCCCAGCACAGGGCCACTAAAATGATTGAGATGTTCAAGGGAGTCAATGGTCAAGATGTTCAAGCAACCTGACTTCAACCTACGTTGAGCAGAGTGGAAGGAGCAAAGATTCCTGGATTCTGCTGGAAGGAGCAAAGATTCCTTCCAGCAGAAAGGGAGTCCAATGGCCCACAAGCCCTCCTGGACCCATCTGCACCCACAACAGTTCCTGGGGGATCCTCCTCCTGCTGCTGGGCACAACTCCTCAGCACAGGGCCACACTCGTCAAGGGTCCTGACACGCAAGTCAGGAACCTCCTGCCCAACTCCTCACGTCACTGCAAAACAGCAGGGCCGATTTTTACCTAGATACAATACCCTACATTTCCATACAACGTTAGCTTACCAGGGCACTTTCCCTCTCACCTACCAGCACCTTCCCCTTGCGCTCAATCCACACACACACACAGCGTAAACCTTAACTGAAATACTAATTTCTGRGAGTTGGCTTAGGATTCTTGCCAATATAGATGTTAAGAGGCATCCTCAAAAATAATCAGAGAAACCTGACGACAGTAAAAGTAAATRCATCTTGTACAGAGCATGTACACCCAAGCTCATATTATGAAAAACTGATTTTATTCTTTTTTTCCCTCTTACTACAGTCAGAAGAAAAAAAAGGAATCAATTTTGCAATAAAAGCTTTTTTTCTCTTTCAGGCTAGCGATATGCAAGRATTCAGTTTCACATCATAGAACTCCACTATATTGTTTAAAAAGTGAATGGAGGAATGATTTGTGGAATATAGATTTCAAGGTATTTTAAGGCTATAGTTGAAAAAAATAGTATCATGGTAGAGTGCTAAAACAGCAACCACAGCGAGCAGCGATTCCACATGGAAGAGATCTTAGCTTCTCAATTGGAAAGGTGCATTAGAACTTTTCAGGTGAACTCATTAATTTATATGCCAATATTTAACAAAAGTTACAATGGCAACGTGATTTTAAACTATTTTGACTTTTCTGGATGTTACATTTCATGAAAAAAAAGCATTAACACGCCTTTCTAGTTAGGCATAAAACACCAACGAGTTCTGTCAAACTGCAACCCAATCATCATATAAATCTGGTTTTAATCTGATGCAGAACAAAGTAAGTAAAACATTATCAAGACCTAAACCAATTACTTTAATTATTGATTTCAAAGTAATTTATCCTTTGCTTTGCCATTAATTTCAGTACTCTTACAACAAACATCAATACAGTTATACAAAAGTCCAATTTGTCTTTGAGAAACGAAGGCAAAATAAGGGGTCACCATTTTTTTTGGATACGTTCTTCTAAATGGGACATTTTAAAACTCATATTCTCTTCCGTTAGAGCAAAGGGTTTGTCTATAYCAAGGCACACGGACATCAGAGCTGATGGAATGCCTGACAAAATGGAAAGGGGCAAGCTACTTGACATTTACTACAGTTTGCACACAAATACTTACTGAGAAATAATGCAGCAAGCACTATCTTCAAAAAACAATACTCTAAAGCTATTAGGTACATGAAAGCCCATTAGAAATAAGGAGAAAATTATCCATTGTGAATGCCCCACTATAGGTATTCCTGTCGTTCCTGCAGGGAAAAATTCTGTTGATGCTCCCTTTTCAGTGGTAGTTGTGGAGAGCCTAAGTTAGGCAAAACTCAAGCCTGACAAATAACCAGGTCAACCTTTCCCTCCAATTCCCTGCAAAAGCAGCCTGCAATTTTACGGCGCTCGTTGTAGACACATAAGTTGCCCTTCTTTGAGAACATGCCTGTGAGTTCAAATACAAACCATCAACATGAACATGGTATGACATGTCATTTGGTTGATAGCAATGTTTATTAAATAGCATTGCTATTTTATTTACAGTCCAAATAGAGAAATAAGAGTATTTTCACACCTGTAAGCTCAGAAAGCTTCCAAATAAAATAAAGTCCAAATTTGATTTTTACTAACCATCAAATGCACAGTCCTGAGTAATGACTAAGCTTAATGACTGGGTATGACTAACACTTATAAATAATTAGTGCCTTCGCTCCCCTTCCAGAGGGGAGAAAAAAAGGAAAGAAAACCAAGTGATACACTGGAAAAAAAGAATGAAATTAAGTAAGAGCCTGAAGTTCACAGCATGAACACTTAACACTTTCTCCAGCCTTAATACTACTGCAAACACGGGCATGTGTATTTATTAAAATGTAACAGCTCACTCCTCATCCTTTTCCACCAACTTCTGCACAATTTAGCCACCTTCCTGTTCCTGATCTCTTCTTCCTACTTCCTCAAGTGGTTCTTAAAAACACCAGTCCGGGTCTGTTCCCTGCCTCTGCTGCCACAGGTGCTGCAATCCCTCGGCACCTGCCTTTGGACTTGGTACCTGTGACTCACGTGAGCAGGACTGGCCCCGCTGCCCCTTCTGTTGGCTGCACCTGATGCTGAGAGATGTACCGAATTAATCCCTTGCAGAAATAAATACTGTTAATAAATTTAAGGAAGGAGTGAAGGCAGTTTATTCTAGCCTTGCTGCCCCTCAAACTAGTTCGGACATACTTGCAGGTAGCACTGAATCTCATTGCTGATTTTTTGTTTTTACTCCATTATGTAAAATGAGCATGTTTTGCAAGTGAACTACATACTGGTTGTCTGCATTGCACCTACCATATGCCTTATTCCRTGTATTCTGCTGGTCTTTAATTAGTCTTTAGTTAGACTACCCTCAGAAGCATACACTAATTGAGTTAGAAGTTAGACTTTACTAGAGAGGTTTCATTCAATAAAGTACTTTTACACAGTCATGCTTGATACTGAAAATAATATTATACACTGATGCAAAAAACTTGTATATTACTAGTTGTCTGGGTATTGGTTACAAAGCATTACTGAAAAGAATTCTTAGTAGTGCATTTTAAGGGTAAAAGGGAGAGACAAGTGATGATGAACAAGTGATGTTCATAATTTGCATTTCTAATTTATAAGTAGAGAGCTCTACAGAGACAAGACGTTATCCAGTTTTTATCAATACACTTTTCCCAACACCAYAAAAGAAGCTTGGCATCTGAGTCAAACCTTGCACTAAATCCTGTACAAATACAGAGTAAAAGACCTGTCCCTGGGTAAAAGGATTTAAATCCTATTTATCCACTTTGCTGAAAGTCAGCCGTTTATATTTGAAGTCTCAGTAATTTTCTCATCACCGGTAATAAGACTACAAAAATTCTCCTTTTTGAGATATTATTTCTATTTGAAATAATATTTTTAATCTGAAAACATTATACAGACAATTTGCACAGCACCTTAAGATCGGTTCTGCACAGATCTCAGGGCAGAAGCAATACTCTGCCATATCCTTTTTTTTTTAATTATCGCTTCTTGAATATTTGTTAATATATCTATACTATCACACAATGAGGATAACCAAATATTTGTTCTCACACCTTCAAAAAAAAAGGCTATGATTAAAGTACAAACTTATTTAAAGATCTGAATAAGGACTTGAGGACTGTCATTTTACCTTAAATATTTGGCTAAAGATGCATGAAGACAATTATCYCAAGACAAAAGACTCTGCAGTGAAAACTTGGCACTCTGTTCCTTAAGACCTATGTACCTCAGAAAAAGACCAGCCTTATTAGAAAGGGTTTGCCTCAGAATAGCACTGGGGTAAAAAAAATCTGGATTAAACCGAGGGTAAACTGTGCTAGTAGGGGAGAACATAAATAAATAAAAGCTACTGAGCCAGGAGGGTTTTTCTAAGATAACCTATTCATGTGTCTGTGGCCTCAGTAAAAAACGATCCTCATCTAATTTGAAATACGAATGTTCACGTAAAAATACATATACTTGTTATACCTGCTTAATTACTGCCTAGTTTGCTTACCCTTTTTGCCCTTCACTCAACATCTCAGTTAGAGATGAGATCTTTTTGTTGTAATAATTTAGCAATACAATCTCCRCTGTGGACACAACTTATCAGCACAAAAGACGCCTACTGTATAAACTGTTTTCTTTCCCTTATGAGGTGGAAGCAAAAGAGGGTTGATAGAGCAAACCTGTATCCAAACAAGAAAGGTCGTGCAGCTTTAAAGAAACTACTGTCAGTGCAAATAAACCAACAAACTGCAACTTCTTGCATTTAGGCAAGATCTTCGTTAGTTTAAAGGCAATCTCAAGGTAAAGCGTAGTAATTTTTCCACAGAACAAGCCTGCAGACAGGTTCCCCAAAGAAAAGTTCTCCGTAACACGTCAAAGGCAAAGCCACATACTCMGGTTTCGGCAGCAGGATCCCAGGAAAGCATCACTGGTGTTCGCAGATCACAATTATTYGCACCCAAGAACATCCCTGTGGACACGCAGAGCGGCCTCTGCAACCTCCACACACTCTTCTGCGCATCTTCCTTCACGCACAGCTGATAATGTAGCTGGAAAAGCTGCCTACTAAGTACCTTTAAGAACTGCTTTCTGTCATTGACTTTAGCTGAGGGAAATACAATTTTCAAAATTATTTTTTTTCAAGCAGCTATTTCACCAAACCTTTTCTCACAAGGGACACCGTACCTAACATGATTTTTTAACTTGATAACACTCTCTTGCAAGTGGCAAAAACATTCTCTTAGCATTAAGTAATGACATCAAATACAAGATGCAGTCAGACAGATAAATGGACTTAGAAAGATTCATGAAGTTTCAACACACGAAAGTCTGACAACAGTAGTTATTTTCAAATAAAAAATGATTATTTCAACTATTTCTGATAAAACACATTTAGTAACACAATAAAACGTTCAACATGTGCTGTTTGTGACTTCTACACCTAATTCATGCCAAGAGTCTCACTATTTGATCACAGGTATTTGTGAGAAGAGATAACAGGCTTTCTACRAGCTAACTTACCTGCTTGTTAAAAACCCACTTTGGATAATACCTGTATTTTCAACTGTTTTCCTGAACTACTAGCATTTTTCAGAATGCTATTTACATACAATTTCCCAAAACAAAGACGACAAACAATAGCAGGAAATTTTCAACACCAAAGTCTTTCTTTTGAAGAACAGTTTGTGACACTTACTAATCTGTGTCTTATCACATCAGTGTCCAAAGCTGCTGCATTTTCATCTTCCACTTCTACCTCCACTGCAGTATCCTGTGCAAGTGATTCAAGTCCTGGGCAGCATCCAAATTTGTGGTCYTCAAAACCAAGACACTACACTTTAGAAGTAACCCACATGGATTGCCAGAGATGGAAAACTCATTTAGCTCACTGAACATGYAAACACACAACTCATTTCCTAGAGCAACAGCAGATAGAAAAAAAAAAATCTCACAAAAGCAGCAACTTATTCACGTTTGGTCGTTGACTGACATCTTTGATCATAAACCTAGAAAGCCTGCAAGACCACAGACCGAAGTGTATGCAGGAGTGTTACACAAGTCCAAATCTACTTTTCTGATACAATAATATTTTGCATAACAGAACCAAACAGTGAATAGTCAAAAGCAGTGTGATGCTTTCATAGTTCAGCTTAACAGAATGACATTTGCGCTCTGTATTAACCCCGGTCACGTAAAGAGACACCTTTATCAGCTGTGTAAAACAAGGCACGGGCTGCCTTGTGACACTCACTTTAACAAAAAGCAGAAAACCCTACCACAACTCTTTCAGGCTTGAGTTTCCCAGGGTACAAAGCTAAGCATCTCTTGGTTATAAAAGATGCAGTAAGAAAAAACACACACAACTTTCAGTCTAGGAACATATGGCAGGTCTGATGTAACAGATTTCAAATACAGTAGAATGTTCCTTTTGCTGATGTACGATTTGAACATAAAACCTACCCCTCACCCAGAAGAGTTCTGCAAAAAAGAGATCCACAGTTTTATCTCATAGAGAGATACCCCTTTATGAGCCAAGAATGGGACTCCCAAGTTCTAATCTTGGCTCAATATCGATTCCCTCATGGCCCTGGGCAAGTCAATCTCTTTAACTTGCTCTTTCCCCCAGCTTTAAAGCAGAGTTCATTACAACTTTATTTATCAATCGTGCTGGCATGTTGCAAGTATAAGTTTTGTAAAAATACTTTAAAAATAAAACATACTACAAGAAGCTGCTAATATCATTATGCATTAGACATTATTTAAAAGAAAGTACAGCAATGCCAAGATAGTTAATAGAKCTAGTATTTGCAGCACGTGTATAATACAGGGAACCTATAATCAGGATCTGTTTGAACTCGCTTGCAAGACAGTGAGAATTGGAAAGGACTACATTCCACTACTTTATTCCTACTGTTTCTTTCCATACTTTTTACATTGTAGAAGTCTACTGATCTCCTCAAACATTCATATGTCTTGTTACTTAGGGCACTTCCATAATATATATTTCAAGTCAAAAGAAAACCAAGAAGGTGACATTTACTATGGAAAAGGAACTCACAATGTAACACAAATTGTAAAGAATATCTTAGTCTTTACAGTTTGTCACTTTTCCTCATTCTCTATCCACTCTTTCACTTGACAACCTAGCACCCCAACTTCTTAATAACAGAAATTGGGCTACTCACGCAAATATTTTCAGTGACTCTAGCTCCAAAAGTACCACTGCTCAAGTCAAAAGCACCCAAACAAAGCATTAAATTAAGCATGTGCTTGGGTATTTTTCCCGACCCAAGGCCAGCATAATCAAGCCTTGAGAAACAGGAAATTGGGAAGCTTGAATCTTTCTTGGTTAGTTAACACAAGCTAAAGGAAAAAAAAAAACCTATATATATTGATTTCCACAGAAGTTAAGCTTCTATTTAAAACCAGTCAGGGTGTACGCTGCCGTAGTCTGCCTGCCTTCCTCCCTCCGTTGATGTACGGCTCCAAGGGTCCTACGGAGGCCTTTGGCTCCTAGAAAGCACCACCAGTAAGTTAAGACCAACTGTACAGCTCATTTACATCAGCACCGTTCAGAACTCTAGAACACTCAGTTTTCAAAAGAGCCCCAGCGGTTTCATGGTTCTGCAGGATGGAAAAAGGACCCAATCCGTAGTTAAAAGAGTAACAGGACAGGACGCCCCAAAAAGAAAGTGACAACGTAGTCCAGCCTTGTCCCCTGTTATCAGCTACAGGCAGAGGCCCTTGAGGTCTGGAATAGTAATAAAGAAATTCTATTATCAGATAGAAAACAGCATCAATGTGTGACAGCAGTTCTACTACAGCTGCACAACTGTATTACTGCTAATCAGCTCATTGGTTGTAAGCACCCAAGTCCAAAGCCGTACGTAAAATAAAAACAATAATATCCTATCTTTAAACAAAATTATGAATATCACATTTTATTCATACACAGAATAATTCTAATCTTTAGAAGTATCAAACTAATAAATTTTCTTAAGTACTAAAATTCATTAAAAAGTGAGAGTGGAGAAAAGACGGGGACAGAAAGAAGAGGGAGGTTCTGGACTTCAGTTTCCCCTAAGCCAGTAGAGAAAACTGCCCAGGGCTGCTGGCTGCACATTGTTTTTCCTGCGTATCCACAGCCCTCCAGTCTGCTCCTTTCTTTACGAAGGCACCTTAGAGATTATAAAGCAATGACTGCACTATATACACACACACAAATACACAGCAGAAAACATACACATTCACATAGATTTTGTATGTTGTTGAGCAACAACATAAAATATCTGTGAGTAGAGAAACCAAATGTGAACTCTGAAGTAAACAACACTGCTGATGGAGAAGCTCATAGACTTTAGTTTTGAAATTGCATTATAGCACTGCAAGAAAAGACAGTATTTTGAAAAAGGATTTTAAAATATACAAGTCACTCTACAAGATGATTCTACCATGTCAGTGATGACCTCTAGACACTTTATACCCCAAGATTAACCTCTTACAACATAAGTGTTCCTAATCTTGGTTATACTTTTCCCACAGACTTTTCTGAGCATCTGTAGCAGAAAACACTGACTCAATGTTTTAATAAACTCACAGCTTTTTCTATGTCTTATCAGATCACTGAACGTACCATATTTCAGATTATTATTTGAAGTCCTTTGAAGCAAAGAACTTGACATATTTATTTGCAGCCACAGCTTCATAAGATGCTGCATCTATATTTGAAGTGGCACATATAAGAGAATTATACCTGCTTCCTTCCCAGGTCTTCACTAAGAAAACTATAATATAAGGTCATTTGCACATCTTCATTACCCTAATCTGTCCAAACAGACCATCAAGCTCCAAACACAGGCCCTGAAAAGACCAAATTCTCATCTTCAAAGTTATCAAAAATGGGAAACCATTAGTAAGGCACAGATAACCCAAAACAGTCCAGTTTAAGAAAAGATATACCAGAATCCAGTAAGGTCACAAGAACTGGCCCATTAGCTCCCTAAATGTCTCTGATTTAGTCAGTCAATGTTTGTTGCACAATCAGCTTGACGCAATACAAAGCTTTATTATAAAAGCAATATTTGACTGTTGATCAAATTTATTTTCCATGTGCTCCTTTTAAGAAAAAAATAGCAACTTTTTGTCAAGTCTTAGGTAGTAAAACTTACCAACATATTATGGCCTGCTTTTCATTTACATGAAATGCTAACTGGACTTCAGAGAGTTAGAAACAGTAAGACAGGGTTTGAAAACAAACTACAACCCATGTGCTGCACAATGGTGAAACCTTCCATAAGGATTTTCTGAGTTGTAGTAAACATTTGTGTGAAAAGCAGTATGTTAAGCATCTCATGTCAAGCTATTTCGTGATATAAGCCTTGAAAGCTTCTATAAGCACACTGCCTTAACTTTTAAGCATGAACTTGTGCACACAGATTTGATGCAGAGTAGATGTACAAGTTTCCTGAAAGCCGGATACTTCAGCTATGTAAAAAAGCGTAACAGAAACATTAAAATTTGTTCTAAAAAAACCCTTTCCCATATTACACCTCGTCATGTAAGAAGCCAATTTCCAGATTTTATGTATTCAGTCATGTACACATGCTTATTTTAAAAGTCATGACATTCTTCTGCACTCTTAGGTTTTTTTTTTTTTTTTAAAGCATGCAACAAACAATAAAAAAAAGCAAGTGTTTAGAAACTATATAGTGTTACTTTGATCTTGCAAGACCTCCAAAGGAGCAATTAGGCTTAAAGCCTGGCAACACACTGCTTGGAAGTTCAGCACACTTCAGCGTGTGGCTGTGGTTTGGAAACATCAGTTACTCGGAAAAACGGTCCAACTGGACATGACAGTAGCATTTTTGCCCTAATCGACTTTATAATGCAGTATTAGTGAGAATGCAGATATCGTGGTACACTAATAGCCTTTGAATCCAAAAAGCCCTTTGATACACTGTGGTAATAAATAAACAAATAAATAAAGCTTTTCCACTCTATCAACTTACAAGCTTCGAATTAAGCACTGAGATTTCAAGATCCTAATTTTACAGATTTTTTTCCCTAAATTAGCAACATGACCCTTTGAAATTATTCATACAGAGAATGATTCTATACAATAAATAACCAGAAAAAAAATTATGCCAGTTAAAACTTAGATATAGAGAGCAGCTGACAGAACTCATAGAACTACATAGCATCACCCAACAAAACAGAATATTACACAGAAAGGTAGCGTGCAGTAACACAGTATGGTTTCTGGTCTACCTTATGTAGCAAGTGCACTGCTTTGAGGTTGATGAGGAGTTTTGATTTATTTTTTTTTTTTTTAACTAAGATCCACTGAGAGAGATGACATACACACACCATTGATTTCATTAGGTACTACTAGTACAATTTAATTACCTGTTCTTTGTATACTGCACTCAAAGTAATGAATCTTAAGAACACAGATGTTACTACATATCGTGAAARAGAGATAGGAAGCTGGGGTAGATTCACACAGGTATTTTTCAGTTAAAAATGAAACTGAAATGATACAACCGGGTTCAAAGTAATAATAACCATATAACCTTACACCTCCAAATCTAGTGTATTTCAGGAGGGACAGGAGAGTTCTCAGAACATAAAGGTTTCTTATCCTGCCCTTAACTCAGCCACAGAAATCAGGACTAGACTCCCTGCCCAAAGACGCTCTGCACTARGCACGATACTAGCTACTACAGAAGCTGCAACCCTACACACATCAGGGTGAGGTAAGGACATAGCAAGACTGTCTTTATATAGTATCTCCAACAGCAAAAAACACATTTGAATCTTCAGATTTCTGAGTTTTAATGCATTCAATGTCTGACTTAAAGGAAAAGAATGTAGTTTTCTTGTCTTCTATCTGCTGCTTCTCTATTCATCAGCACAAATCATACGGCAATGGGGGCACGCAGGGACAGAGAGAACAGCAGACTGAGGTTCTATTAACTACCTGAAACACTAACTTGAAAGTAAAAATGCATTCTGTGAAAAATGAAATAGTAGCGTATCATTTGATAAATGTTTCATTATCACACTGGGGCAGTTTGCAGCTTCACCTACATTAGCATTGTAACAAAGATTGCAAATAGAAGGGATTTCAAATTATTGCTGTTAAAAAGTCATTTTGGTCACCTGAATGGTGGTGAAATGCTACTATTCAACTATTCAAAAATCAGACAGTTCTCACTGTTGAATGTAATACCTTTTCCACGGTTCATAATTAAATAGCAARAGATCTTATTTGGACACTTTTCTCCCTAGAAGAACCAGTCCCAAAAAAGTCGAGCCTTTACTTACCTGGTGGTAACTGAAAATTCTGAATATTAGTTGGATTCTGAGGTGGCTGAGGCAAACGAGGTGCTAAAACTGTAGGAGTCAAAGTTGCTCTGATTCCACTTGTAGTTGCTGTTGGAGTCCTTGGCARACTTTGTGCCACTGTATTGGCAGTGCCTTTAGCTATTCCCGTGGGGGTGCCAGGAGCTGCAGGAGATATCCCACCAGGATTGGGAGCAACATTGGAGAGGCCAGCTTGCATAGTTTGCCCAATAATCATGTTACCCCCTGTAGTACTGGGCTGGCCCCCAGTAGCCAGCGTCTGCTGTTGGGTTACTGCCTGGACTATGGTTTTTGGAGACTCAGATTTGATGACCTGCGTGGCGGGAGCTGCTGGCACGCTGGAACCAGACTGGCTGTTCACAAGCGACGTCTGGAGGGCAACTCCAGATCCCACAGTGGCTGTAGCAACAGCAGGGAAACTCCCCACACTGATGGTTGAATTGATCACAGTATTGCTCCCRTTTTGAGTGGCTGCACCAGCTGCAGCTACCGTGGGTCCTGCTGGGTGAATTGGTGGCCTCACCAGTGTCACCGTGGGCCCCCCACTTCCAATGGTCGGTGGCGGCTGCGAGGAAATAACTGTGGGCGAGGAAGAAGATGCAGACGACACAGCAGTATTAAGGAAAGAAGTCTGGATGACAGTGTTGGAAGCTGATGGCAAAACAGCATTAACAGTATTTCCTTTTCCAACAGATCCAGGTCCATTGTTAACTAGAGGGGCAACAGCAGGTGCAGAAGCAGGGTTAGCAGTGGCGGGAGTCCCGGAGAAAGCAGCACTTCCTGTGTGGTGAGAGTTCATCACCACGTTACTCCCATTCAAAGTCTGCACTGTTGTGGTCCCAATCTTGCCATTCCTGGTAGACAAGGCAGTTGCCATCGTGCTGATAACCACCGATTTGCCCTGACTGAGGGTCCCTGGAGCAGCAGTAACCTCAGATCCTCCTGCTGCTGCTGCAGCTGCAGTGGTGGTGCTGGTGCTTGTCGTGGTGGCTCCATCCAGAGCTGAACTCTGGGACCTGGTGTTATGGTTAATGACGCCTCCTTGCACTCCTCCTGCTCCTGCAACAACAACAGCAAGGTTAAAAAGACAGAAYGAGCAGCAGAAATCCAGTGAAGACAGAATGCTCTCCCTCTCCATCAAGCCTTCTCCATCTCCCAAATTGCCTGCCAGGAGCCAAGGAAATGAAACAGAGTATAAACTGAAGAAGAATGTAAAGAAATTATCTCAAAGCCTCCAGTTTCCCACTGGAGATCGGTAGATCCATTATTAATTGTAGCACCCTCACTATCATCACCGCAGCAAGAAAAAAGAGGGAAAACAGATTTGATATGAAGTGAGGGGGGAAAAAAGGAAGGCAGATCTCCTCCTTAGACCTCTTCCCCATTCTATGGGCCTGACACTATGTTTAATAACACACCTGCAATTATAAGGGGTGAAAAATGGCATTGGGAGACACTTTAATAAGACACATCCCATATGCCCAGCACATGCTATCCCCCTAGCACCATCCACTGCCATGCAAGTCAGTTAGGGCAGGAGGYTCCACAACAGCAAGATGCAAAAGAGAAAAGAGAGGAAAAACACCATCCTGACAAGATAAAAGTAGTATAAAGCCTGGAACAAGTTCTAAGACCAGCCCTCCACTTCACTGCAGCTTTTCTTCTTCTGGGTCTGAGGTTCCCACTGCCAGAGACAGCTAAAAATAAATAAATAAAAAGCAAGRCTGATTTTGAGAAAGGATAAGGTGATGTTGCCACTTGTCCTGAATAACCTCATGCCCCTTGATGAGGCCTGGTGTTATCAGTGGTACAATCACAGASAGTCTGGGTCCTGGCCCTAAGGAGACAGAAATGGGGAAAGAAGAGTGACAGGCAGACACGGAGATGCATGTTACGAGGGTTAAGGAGATCCTCCTAGAAGAGCTTCATTAATCACAACAGAAGGTCTATAATATCTTCTTACACTTCAGCATCACGAAAGAAGCATTAAAAAAATGGGGGGAGGGGAGGAATTGCAGAGAGATTGTGGGGAGACATTTTTTTTAAAAATTATAATTCCCTTGGAAGAAAAAAAAAAGCAGCTTCCCTCGTTTCCCAAGGAGTGACCCCTCGGTGCTGCGGTTACCACCGTGCCCCTAAGGTCTCCACGAGGGCAGCGTGTGCAGGCAGRCGGAGGGAGCGGGAGCCGCTGCCCAAGGTGGGGTGTCACGGCCCCCATTCCCCCCCCCGGTGGTCCCGGTGTTGTCACGACACCCCCTTGAGGGCACAGGGGGAGCGGGGGGTGTCGAACACCCCCCACGAGCCCCCGAGCCAGGCAGAGCGCGGGGAGTGGGGCACATCCTGGCGGGCAGACACGGGGGGAAAAGCAGCTTTTGGAGGGACTTCCTCCCCTCGGAGACCCTCCTGGGCCCTCTCCTCGCTTCCTCCCGCACAGGAAATCGGTGTCGTGATTAATAACAACCCCCCGCACCGGGCAGGGCGCGGGGGAGGGGAGGGCGCCCGCACGCAGCGCGCTATTGCGCGGGGATCCCCCCCGCGGGCGCCCCGCGCGCGGCGG
>NW_020455532.1:2959655-2967346 GCF_003342845.1 Nothoprocta perdicaria | reverse complement strand
TGGCTGCGCGTGTGGCTGCCGCCGCCCGCGGCCGGCCCTGCCTCGGCGGCGCGGGGCTGAAGGGCGCCGCGCACCTGTGGCAGCTGCTGTAACCGAGCCGGCCGCGCGGGGAGGGAGCGGGGGGGCGGCCCTGGCCGCGGAGCGGAGCGCGGGGCCCGCGGGGAGCTCCGGCGCGGGGCTGCCTGCCCGCCTGACTCAGCACGCCGGGCAAGCAGGAGTGGCGGCGGGGGGTTCGGAAATAAATAAAAGCGAGAGAGAAGAGGGAGGTGACTAATTTAAACAGTGCGCGGAGGCCGGGGCTGGCGCGGAGGGGCGATCCCGGCGCCTCCGCCCGCCTGCGTTAACACCCCCGTCCCGGTTAACCCTTGGGGAGGCCGCGGGGAGCAGGCGCGGGCGGGCCCGCGGTTCGGCCCGGCCCTGGGCCCGGCCCGCCGCGCGGAACCGCACTTCGACCCCGCGGGCCGCCCTCTGTGCCGTGCAGGAAGTGCGCGCGGCCGCGCTGCGCGTGAACGAGCCCCCGTCCCTGCGAGGCGCTGCGGCCGCGAGCGCGCTGATCGCCGCGTGTAGTTCAACATCACGCCTCCTGTTTCGTGCTATAAATTCAGCTTTACTCTTACACGCTGGGAACGTTGGAAGTGAAGGCGGGAGCTGTGCTGCAGTGGACCAGACTCAGCACCTGCTAATGCACTGCTTAATAATGTCCTGAATTTACAGTCCTGAGAGCCCACTTGAGACTGCAAAGATGGAGACTTAGAAGAATGAGAGCTGCAAGGTGTCTGTGAGACTGGGCTGCTTTAAATGGGTCCGAGACAAACTAGTCTTTACTCAGGATTGCCCAAACATGGGTGTTAATGCTTCCTGTGTTATATATTTCTGGTGGTCACATGTACTATTGTCACATAAACTAAATTTCTGTTCACTAGCTCTCCCAATAAATGATAGGGAAAAATACTGAAATGCTGTCACGTATCCTACCCCGCACCAAATCTGTGAGCATTCCTACAGAAAGTTACGAAATTAATCTTTTATTCTCGTCTCAAATCTCCTATACTCCTCAAAGCGTTTTTCACTCGTCACTCGGAATTCAGACAATGCCCTTTCCTCTCGGTGACTTTTAACTTTCACTTCCRCTATTTTGGCTAAATCATAATCCTGCAAAATAGCTGTGATTTCACTAACACCGTAGTAGATCGTGTGGCCCAGTTCTTGCAGTGCAAGAATCTTTTGTCAAGCAGGATCGTGTCAGGTCAACACAGAGCTAATTTGCTCATAATGCAATTCTATAACCTGCACACTGAAGAGGAGAATAGAAGCCTAGTCATATTCCCACTACTATAGATCCCCCAAACAGTCTATTCCGATTCCCCAAACAGTGAAACAGTTAAATCTATAATCTATAATAAATCTAATCCATGTAGTAAGGACAGATTCAACCTATAGTAAATGCTATGTATTTTACCTATCGACGACTACATTAAAAGATCTTGCACATTACAGCCAATTACGGATACTACGGATACTACCAGGGTCAATGCATAGGGGCAAGTAGGGATATACAGAAGAACTGAGTACTCTGAGCTCCCTTAAGCTGTTCTTTTAGTATTTAAATTATTTAAATACTTTTTTTTTTTAATCCTTCCCTTTATAGGTAGACTATGTGATTATGAAATASAGACAGTGTCTCAAGACACACATATTAATGCAATTCTGTTTTTCTAAAAGCTGTAGTCAGTCTAAACTCACTACAAGACCGTCACCTAGAGCAGAGAGCAGCATGGTTTATGATGATAAGGGACAAAACTAGAGAAACCTGCAGYTCATAAATGGTTCAGGAGGAAAAGGGTAGTGGGTAGTCATTTCTGGTTCCCTGTACACACAATGTTTTTGAAACTTAAGTGACCACTCATAATACTAAAGCTCCATCAATACATGAATGAAAAGATCGGTAGTGATAGTTTTGGTTGGTGATGTTTTGCTGTCCTTCCTTACGGTCATGCTGAGGCTGTACACTAGTCCATGTAGTTCAACATCCAGTGCCTMAAAGAGGGTGCCCAGAGAATAAAATGTGTGATACAGGATTTCTGTGTGCAGACTGTCTAGGCCTTACAGTACGAGTTGTGGAACAGGCTTTTTGCTGCCCAAMTTCTCTTAATCTAACTTGTCATGCTTGTTGCTGCCTGCCAAGATAGGAAGAAGTATCAACATCCAGACTCATCTGCAAGGGAAGAGTTAGGGAGCGCACTAAGAGCACTTGGATAAGAGGACAGAAGTTTCCAACTACRCAGTCAGCAGGGAGATCAGCAAGAAAATCTTCTGAATGGAGGTTACTAGAATAATGTCCAGAATAATGGCTGGAGAGACAAGAAGCAGCCAAGTCAGTTAAGATTTGTGGTTTGTTATGAAGAATTCTTRTAAACGTCCACATGAATTGTGGAAGAGCAATTAAAACATTATGCAAAGATTTGTAGTCCTTTTGGTCACTACAACTTGCTTCAGTAAATTCAAGTATTTTCAGTTTAACAAACTATTAACACAGATGAGATGAACAATGTGAAAATGCTGAGTTCTAAAATCAAGTTATTTTCTGAAAACTTTAATTACTATTTCCAAATGATAATCTCAGAAAATATGTCAAGAAAATTTGCTTACCAATGGGCTTCATTATGGGAATCATCGAGCTTGCACATTTTACAGTTTTACAATGATCTGTTAGAATATGTTATAAATATTTCTTCTCAGTGAGAAGGTAACTGACAATTTCTGTTTCAGTTACCTGTCATGAGCAAAGTGCCACGGATGTCTTATCAACAATGTGTATTTAGCYTTTAGAGGTTGTAAACACATTATATTAATGCAACAGATGTCACAGTTCTGGACTCTTTTGAGCTGTTCTAGCTCTTCCAATCTTCTGGATCAGCACAAGAGCTTTGCAGGAGAAAATACCTGTCTTCTGTGCAAACTTTATTTCCAGGTCTCCATGAAAGTCCTCTTCAGAACTGTGGTACTTCTGTCAGTTTTATATATGGCATACATTAATGGACTCTGAAAATGCCTCTATTTCATGCTGTTTTCAGCATATTGGATAATTTGCTTCCAAGTCCTCCTACAAGTTCAAACTTCCTAAATGATGCTGATGTTCAAACTTCCTAAATGATGATGATCTAAAACTCTTAAAATTTTTCTCTAGAAAAAAAAAAAAAAAAAAAAAAAATCAGTAATTCCTCTCTCTTCTCTGAGGGGAAAAAAAATATATTGGGGGAAAAATGGGAGCTGCTGATCACCAATAGTGAGTATAATACCTTGGAAAGAAAGGATAAATTGTTTACTAAAATGACCAGTTTGGAGTGAACTGTGAGCTTKAATTGACACAGCTTCAAATTTCATAGACATAAGAATCCTAGTAATGTAAGAGATACAGTTAAGTGGAATTAAATTAAGATTGTAAGGACTCAGAAAAGTCACTTATCTATGTCAGTATCACTTGATTTTTTTCCAGTCAGTGCAATGATAGTTTTCTTAGGTCACTACCTTTTTGCTCCCTCGAAAGAGTTTTTACTGGACATTTGTTTAACAATTGATCAATCGTTGACTGATCAATCACGGCAGCCCAGGATCAGTATTATCCTTCTTCATATGCTTCCTTCCACTCTCTCATCTTCTAAGATACATAAATAAAAATAACTGTATAGTTTCATCTTGTTTGTTCTCGGTCAGTGCCAAGAACAGGTATAATTAATGCTATCTCAGTCATGAAAGGGCAGTTGCTGTAGATGAAAAAACATTTGCACTRCGGAATTTGATTGGCACTTGTTTTATCACAATGCCTAGAGACGTAAGTTACAGGAACAGAGCTGGACACATTCTTTGTCCCTAGGCCTTTCTCTGAATCATTCAGTAGTTTTCATGGTATTCCTCTTTTTAAATAGAGGAGTTATTCAAAAAGAGGGCTGTGCATGCTTGAATATATACATTGTAGCTTAACAATAAGAAATGTCAAATGGAACTAACAGGCAAACCAAGACGTTGGTAAAACTTTCAGCATATGTATAGTACTTAGGTTAAAATCCAAATTCTGGTAGATTTTGAACTGGAAAAATAATCACATGTGCAAGAAGTTCTGAAACAATCTTTTTCAGATGACCAGAATGGCTAAATCATTTTCCTGACTTCAGCCCTAATCCATAGTCTGTCAAAATGATCTTACCAAGCCTTATAGAATGACAGGATTCCTCACAGCAACCTAACTAATCTTAGTGACATTATAAAGAGAAACAGGCACAAGGATACTGAACCAGAAAGCCAGGGCAAATAGAAGAGGTACGGAAACATCATACATACACACACACACACACATGACGTAGAAGGCAGAAAAGTTGTAAAGAAGGTTTGTTTTGGTTACAGAGAAGTGAGATTGTATCTAAACATTCTGTGGATTTGAAGTGCAGAAGGATGTAGGAAAGATTTTGCCAAGTTTTTCCTTGCTTTTTTTTTTTCATAAATTCTCTGTAACAACTGATTAAAATAAGTCATGCTGTAGCTCCTTTATTGAGCTGCCTCATACTTAATGAAAACACAGCACGAAAGGCTATTATACAAGTATTTTTTTGAATTCTCCAACAGTCTAAAACAGCTAGGGACATTATTGAAGAGAGTATCAGTTACTTTCTAATACTACTAAACATATATCCTCACCATCAGTGATGGAGTTCAAGGACTTGCCCCTATTCCTTTAATGATTTTTCTGCTCATTTTTGAATGAAATAACTTAATTAAATATGAGGTGACCTCTCACAGCTGACAGAAGAAGCTAATACAAATCTTGAAGCAATCAGACAAATATTTTMTCTCTCAAACTACAAGATGGGGAAAACCATGAACTCAAAGGAAATGACACAACCAGATGGATAGCTGTTTTATATATATATATTGTTCTTAATGTCAATCTTGCCTGCATGGGATTACTTGCAATAGTCTTTCATTACTGCACAGTTACATTATTGCAGTCACTGATACTTAATTTTCTAAGCTATGACAGTAAACCTACCTAGACAAAATAGCAGGCAAGAAATACAATATCTTGTTTAGTGAAGACAATTAGTTGGAGATGCAATAGAAAATTGTATRTTCTGTAAGGAAGTGAAATTGTTTTTATGAAACTATACAACTTGTTTCTCTTAATTACTTTCAGCAGAGCAAAACAGACAGCTAGTTTTGCTGCTCTGTACAGTTTAGCGGGCTAGTAAGTTTACTCATTCATTATCATTCCTTGACATGAAGCCATCTAAGTAGTTGTACTGCTTKGCAGCCTGAAGCCATCCCTGTGTCCCCATGCCAGCAAGGGCCCACCAAACCTCCCATCCTTGCAGCTTTGAAAGCAGCTTTGAAAGGTGTCTCAAGTCACATACTGGTATGTGTAGTCACCATCATTCAACATACTAGTTCTTACCCAGTATTTGCACCAGCATTTCCATAGATTCAAAGCACGCGAAGTTACTCCCTTCCTGAAGCTTTTCCGTCACTAAAAAAATACAGAAAATAAAGCCCTTAAACCTTCTCCTGTGGTTTAATTGCTCTTAGGTGTTCTATATTCTGAACTTTCCAATCCATGAGGATCATCCTTCCCATAAGAGCCACACCAGTCTCTTCTAATATTCGGGTGGAGTAGTGAGACACGAGCATCACAGAGTGAATCACTAAATCACTAACTCTTGCCCTGCAAAGATCAGAGAGCATTATTTTGCTACTACAGCACATAGTTATTTSAAAAGTTAGTGCTATGTAACTGTGGGGTTCCAGTACATCCTCTTCCTGATATAAGTAACATTTTCTTCAGTTTATATATTTTTCCCTAATTCATAACCTCATCCTCAGCTCCACACTAGATTCTAGTTCATCATCATCTAGTTCATTATCATCATCATCATCATTCCACAATGTAGAGTTGAGGTACCAACCAGGATGTCAATCCCACACAAGCCTAAGACTATGACACTGTATAAAATACTTCCTTTAAATCCAGGAGTTAAACCAACTTTAAATTTGACATATGGGGGCGGAACGTAAGATGTCAAAATTGAAATGTCTGAGGCACCAACTCAAAACTAAGGCGGAGAAAAAGAATAAAAGAGAGAGAGAAGATTGAACAGTGTTTTATATATATATATATATATATATATATAGCCATCTTTGTGTTTATTTCTGGTATAAAGAAAACAACCTCTATTGTTATGAAATGATTTTTACAAGAGAAAAAAACATCTTTCTGAGATATAAGACAAAGTAATATAGTGAAGCACTATTCCATGCATACATCACTGTATTTCTTTTTCTTTGGCTGTGGGACACTGAGAAACTAATGGTTTAAAGCACATATATTTTCCAAATAAAACTTACCACGTTTCTTTTTTTCTTTCACCCTGTTTCTTTATTCATGGTTCTATTTTTTATTTTCATTTCCATCTCTCATGCTTTCCCTCTCCTCTTTCTTCTTTTTTTTTTCAGTTGGCTTTACATTTTTTCTTTATTATCTTTTAATTTTGAATAAAAACATTTACACAAATGGATCATTTCTTTCCTTTCACCTATACTACGTATTTTTAGTTCTGCTTATCTTTTTTCTAGTCCCTCCTTTACTCCTGAGCTCTTTTCCACTACCATTCTCCACACCTCTGTAGAATTGTATTCTGGACTTTGTCACCTTACCCTCCTGCCTTGCAGCTACCATTTTCTTTGCAACTCCTAATGGATTTCTAACTTTCCTTTTAGGGCTTATGTTTTTCTTTATTCTGTTACATTAACTCCCTTTGACTGTTGTCAAACAAAAGTATTAACAAAATTCATTGTAATAGGCAAACATTGAAGAGACAGGTCCATTTATGGCCATGATGATCATAATCAAAATTAGGTTAGTTTATGTTTCTCTTCTTACCAGTATATAGATTATGCCACCCTGATCTGTTCTTTATCCACACTGCATTGTTCTACCTTCAGGATCCAACCTTGTTGTATTGGCAAGTGATGGTCCCTTCTTCATTGCTGTTTAAATTTAAAAAAAAAAAAAAAAGTGAGAACAAAGCAGTCGTGATACCTTTTGTTACCAAATACAGTATCTGAACTAGATGTAGTCATGAAGCAGTGACAGGAATTTCATGGCGTTCACAAGAAAACAAAACGAGTTAAACTGAAAAAGAACCCTAGAGGYCCAAATACCATTCAAGAGTATATATATTTTACAAGTGGAATAAAGGATTAAGTCAAACACATGGCCAAGTTTGACAATATAAACCAAAAGAGGGAATACGGCTTCTCTACCTCTGGTGACATCATTTTGAATTTTCCCAGAGAAAACACTTCTGATTCGGCCTGAACTGAGCATTTTATTATTATTTCTTGTCCTGGAATTTTCAGTTGAAGTCTTCCATTTTGTTAAAACTAGACACTCCTCATACAGATGAACTAGATGAGTTTTTTTCATCAGGGAATTTCCTAAMCAGTAATCTGCCCGCTAAAGGGCATCCTTTACTGTGCTAAAAACTAATCTTTCCTGCTTTGTTTCTACTTTGTACTTACGTTTTGTTTGTAAGTTTGTACTTAACACTGACTGAAATACCTAAGACAGTTAGTCTTAACAGAAAGTACTGCTTGCCCACTTCATACATATACAGTTTTTTTTTTTTTTTTTTTTTTTTTTT
>NW_020455532.1:2938272-2958519 GCF_003342845.1 Nothoprocta perdicaria | reverse complement strand
GGCTCTTTGTTCCCGCCGCGCTGCGGAGCGGGGCCCGCGCCGGCCCTGCCCGCTCCCCACCCGCCCCCACGCCGGGAAACCCGCCCCGTCTCGCGCCGTCTCCCCGGCAGCGGCTCCCTTCTCGGCGCCTCAGCGCCCGGCGCGGCCGCCGCCGCCTTTTCTCGTTGCCGTTTCGTTGTTCTCCCCCAATCCCTCAGAGTTTTGCCCCTTTTTGTCGCTGTGGGGGAGCTCAGGCCGTTCGCGGCCTTCGGAACCCCCTTGAAGGCCCTTCGGGGCGGTGGGGAAAGCGACGTCTTTTGTCTCAAAGCGGAGCCTGCCGGAGCTCGGCCCTGCGCGGCAGCCCCGTCTGGGGCTCGAGTGGGGCTGGCACCCGCGCTCCCAGCCTCGTGGCGTTCATTTTAAGTGGAAAATTTGCACCTTTTCTTCTCCAGAGAAGGAACTCTTTGTCTAACCGTGGAAAATGAGCTGTTTATGTCAGTGTTTCAGTCAAAATAGTGGGCTGAGGGGCTGCAGCGAGGGTGGGATTCCTTTGCTGTCTGTGCGGGATGGTCTTCACCTTTGCTTGCAGAAAGGGGTGGTTTCTTGCAGAGTTGTGGCTTCCACAAAAGCCCTTTAGCAGCAAGGGCTAAGTGGTTTGTTCCAAAGGCCCRTGTCATTAAATTACTTCATAGCGAGAGAAAACGTATGCTTTGTGTAAGGTTCCTGGCAATGTCTTGTTTGCACTGGTCTCCCAGACRTTAGTTTTGATGAACTGGAATTCCTAAAAAAGTTGTTGTTACAATAGACTGGGAAAAAAAACCCAAATATTCCCTCCCCCTACACACACGCTCCATGTGCTGTTTTATAAACTTAGCAGTACAAACTTAGCTTTTCATTTTAGCTCAGTGTCTCTTTAAAATAACAACTTTTATATAAAATCTTTTTGATACCCTGGTGCAAATGTTGCAGTCAGAATACAGGGATAGAAGCATTATGAACCACTGATATGCACTTCATGTATAGATGGCTACTAAGCTACTGCTAAGTCTAAACACTAATGTTCCTGGTCCAGATCAGTTTAATGCCCACTCAGTAACCTGTTTTCTTGATTTTTAYCATCCATGTAGTACAAATAACAAATTCAGTTGAAAGGAGCTTCAAGAAATGAGTTAATTCAGCCTCACACTCAAGGCACRGCTAGTATGAGTTGATTTATACCCTTTTTTTAATATGGATACATTGACAATAATTTAAACACGGGGTAAGAAGTTTCCACGTGCTCAGTTAAGCACTGCAAGGGTTGTCACTCTTATTAGATGCTGAATTACCAACGCCAGGTGTTAACACTGGTGAACCTGTCGCCCCTACTGCAAAAGCCTGAAGGGAGYAGACTTTGGGCTAAGAAATAGCTGTGTAGGCTCAACTTTCCAGTTGCTTGATTGACTCAAGTTGCAGTTACTTTTCTTGAGTCTTCTATGGTCTAGCTCTTCAGAGTGCTGCACGTGAGTACAGACTATGTTACAAAACATAGCAGGACGGGACTTTGTAATCATTTGTTTTTGTCTTTCTTCTGTTCTTTTGTAAACAATAGTCGCTGACTGTTATGGTAGTCAGCCCTTCAGAGCTCCTCAAGAGCTTAAAACTGCCTTGGGAAGTGCCTGAAGTCATTGATCCCTTCAAGTATAGGGGCAGGCATGTTCAAATCTCCTTTTGTCTGTAAGGACATTGTCTATAGGTCTATACGGACAGAGTTCTCCATGCTTCTAGTTAGAAACCCAGGATATTTGGGGATTAACCTACTGAGACTGCCTGGAAAGCYTGAGACCTTGCAGGTCATGCATTTTTCTGTGTGAAACCTGGCAGACTGATTCCAGAACTCAGAATCCAGCACTCAGCACTGCAAGCTGCCTTGTTCTCCAGCAGTCCCTGGGTAACTTTAGCTTATATCACTGAGCCATATGTTGTAATAATCTAATCTTACCCAGGGATGTTGCCTTGGTTCATGTCTAAAAGGCCATAAGCATTGCTTTCAGTTTATTATCTGCTTCTAGTTGACTAGGTTACAGTTGTAATATGATCAAACAACAGCTGGGGATCAAAAATAACTTGGAGGTTGCAAACCGTAGAAGCTAACAGGGGACAGACACTTGGGGAAGTGACAGGCAGCTTGTTCTTGCACCCATTACAATTCTCTTCCAGTTAGTGTGAGCCAAGGTGCTATACAGCATCTGTGAGAAGGGGAGAGTTTGCCCATGGGGAGAGAGATAGGCTGCACCCTGAGCTTGTTCCTTGTGGGCTCTCCTCRTTTTTAATGGTAGGTGAAACTGGAATGCAGCTAGCAGTGTGTATTTCCTGTATATTCCAGTGTGTATTTTGGGAGAAGGGTGATAATGGGAGAAGAGGAATGCCTGGAAGCAGCTTTATGTCCCTAAAAGCAGGACTCCTGATGTACAGGACCTGCCTACAACCACCCTCACYTGCAGTCGGTGCCCTTGGTACACCAGGAATCCTCAACACTGCATTTGCCTTGATCCCTTCTTTGCTACCTTTTTCTTTTTCCTGTCTACATTTATCTCTCCAGCTGTGTAATGGGAGTAGCAGCTGGCTGGCATGTGAACATACTGGGACATAGTGTGCCCTTATGCAAGGGGTTTTGGGGGTCTTCAGGATGTGCTGCAGACCTCTTGGCATGTCCAGGTTGTCAGGTTAAGTATTTCTATGCTACCTGTCAGAAGCAATTGCAGCAGCTCTAACAATGAATTCTTTCTGTACCAGGGAGCATAGTTTAGCCAGTACTGATGCTTATCCAAATCTGTAAAGCTTCAAGAAAACAGTAGATTAGCCAATTTGACTTTTGACTGAAAATCTCCATCCATATACATCATGATTATTCTGTTGCCCATTTCAAGCTTTTATACCTCAGCCTCCAAATGCAACCCTGCTGCCTGTTTCCCTTTTTGCATTAACACTCTAGTAGTTGGACTCCAGCCTCTTCCTGCTTAGAGGCTTGGGTTTAGGCCCCTCCTTGGTAGCTGCACAGTCAGTTACAACCTTCTTTCACTCCRTTGTGTAATGCTGTGCTGCCTGGTGCCTGCACAAGTGTTCTGAGCTGGCACTCTGTGATGTCTCAGCCTTAGTTTTGTGACTAAAGATTGTTTTGGAGTTGGTGCACAGTGATCATAAAGCCAAAGGTGTGGGGTGGAGTTAAAAGCTCCCTATTGAAATTCTGTTTCTGTCATTAGCAAAACTTCACTGTTGTCTATACAATAAACATCTGAAAGAGAAGATTTGAGCTATAAAGCCATTCCCTGCTGCTTCAGGGGCAGCTATCCTGAGCTGAAAGTCGCTGTGGGACAGGGTCTGAAGTGGGAGAAGAGGAACATGCAGTTTGGCACTATAGGAAGGCCTTAGTTCCCCTATAGGGAGGCTGCCTTGCTCCACACAATCTGTAGTCTTCAGCTTCATGGCTTGATGTAAACAAACCTGTTTATACAGGCTGTTGGAAGAAAGTCTGTGTTTGAGGGAATAGATGTGTGGAATAAGGGGAACTGGGGTTCTGGAAGTGACCTACTTTTTTGTTATTTTTGGCAACTATTGTAGGAATAGTTAATTGCCTAAATTGTGACTTATACAGTGCTGCAAAGATAATACTAGGCTAATAATAATCTTTCTAATGCTAAAGTGCGATCCTTTGGTACTGAAGACCGGCCCACAGACAGACCTGCTCCTCCAAGGGAAGAAATCTATGAATACATCATTTTCCGGGGAAGTGACATCAAAGACATCACTGTCTGTGAACCTCCAAAAGCTCAACATACTCTGCCACAAGATCCTGCCATTGTTCAAGTAAGTTAACCTGGAGCATTGATAGAAAACTGTGAYGAGACACTGACAATGAAAGGTTGGATTTTAGTACTAACTTAAACAGAGGCTGCTTAATTGTATCCAGGAATTTTCAGGTGATGTCTGAAGCATACCAAATTTCATCTTAATATTTTAAAATATCAGCAGCTTTAAAGGCTTCAGTCACTGTCTAGTTTACCTACCTAAAAATTCAGGAAAAGAGGTAAACTAAYGATTCTCAGTGTTTAAGCTTTAATAATGCTGTACTTGAAGTAGAGAAACACTGCCGAAGCAAGTTGACTTCTGGGCACTGTAAATGTACTTTGTCTTGTTACAGTCTTCGCTGGGCTCTGCCTCTACATCCTCCTTTCAGCCACATGTGCCTTACAGCCCATTTAGAGGTATGCCACCTTACAGCCAGCTTGCTGCCAGCTCTTTGCTTAGCCAGCAATATGCAGCTTCATTAGGTTTAGGTAAGTAAAAACTTTACTTACTGGAATTAAAGGTATGGTCCATGTGTGCAGCTGCTGTGAAAGTAAATTACAGCACCTCTTATGGAATTCCTTGCCAAGTGTCAGGCTGTAACAAACAGCTAATAAATAGTTAAGATGTGATTGTAGGGAGATCTGTCTTAGACAYGCACACTCACACACACCCTTGCATAGCTAAAGGATCTTTCTGAAAGTAATGTGAATACTTAATAGTTGAAGATTCYTAGTCTAGCCTTCCTTACATAAACTGCATGTGTGTAAAGAGAACCTATATTCCCAGAGAGGACTGTAAATGAGCTTCTCTAATGCTGTTCTAGAGGTTCTTGTATCTCTTTCCAAGTCCTTCAGATGTTTCACTGCCTTGTATCTTATCCATATATCTTTTTTGCTTTCTCTTCTTCCCTCTGTCTCTTTAGAGAAATTGGTAAGCCCTCCAGCATCAGCAGCTGCTTCCAGCCCTAGTTCTTCTCCGTCTCCACAACCTGTTTCAGAGCCTGACATGTCTTCAGAGCCCCATCAGCTCTCTTCCAAGGGTAACAGCAGTTTGAGGACTCCAAATATTTGGAAGAACTGCATGGCACTTGCACACATTGTTTTTGTTGACCCCTCCTAGAATGTTAGCACTTTCATGGGTAATGATAGTACTAGTCCTTGGCTATTGCTCGTTTTTTTGTGCAACATGACTTCCTCCTGCTCTGCAAGTATTGATTAGAAAGACAGGAGAAGACAAGTATGGATCAATTGATCTGCTGTAAGTATCAGGATGGTACTGAGCTCTGGGGATGCTTGTGTGCTGCATCCCATGGAGAAACAGTTGCTGGCTTAGGACTGGTCAGTCTTTCCTAGAAAGATAAGCACCCAGTTTAACTGCAGTGGGCAGCCTTGCTGTTAGGTCAGTGGGAAAAACTGGGAGTAGTACCATAATTGAGGAAACTTYAGGGTGCATGATGGGGCAGGGTGTCTTGTCAGGACTCTCACTTAGTAAAGCATGACTAACAACTCGGGAAGCAATTCCAGAGTGTGGAGCTGTGGTGAACTAGGATAACATAGTTCTGGGTGTCTGCTTCTATGCTTAAAGAGAAACCAAAACACTTTTAAAGGAGGTTGAGTAGAGGTACTAGACTGACCATCTTCAGAGCAGAGACCAGGTGCAGCCTGCATTTAAACATGGTAATTAGTTTCACCTGTTTTTAACTTAAGCATGTATGCTTGTGTTGGCATGAAATTATTCTACTTTCCTGTTTTGGCCATCAGCCTGTGCTTATTTTTTCAGTGTTCTGGCTAAGCTTTGACACTCTTACGTTAAACTTTCACAGCAGCTTTGTCCTACTGAATAATCCTTAGGCTGTGTCTGTTGTCTTTGCAAGTTTTCCAGGTGTATGTAACTGGGAACCTGCATGATGTTATGTCCTGGATATATTTAATGTGGACTTAAATCATTCAAAGTGTCTGTGGCTTGGTTTACGTGTACTTCAAAGCTTTTCACTTTTCTTGCTCTTAAACTGTATTGAGCTATAAGTTTGCTTCCAAGCATTTTTTTATGCATAACTACATGTCTGTAGTAATCCAAAGCTTCTAATTAAATGCAGAATGCAGTATTTCTTCTGAGTACTGAAGACTGTCACTTTATAATACAATTGGTGTAAGGTATACCAAACCATGAAAAGTATTTACGTGTTTTGTAGTGTGAATAAATAAGCCTGGATGGAAGAGCTACAGAAGTCTTGGGTAACACTTTGGCCTTGACCAAGAAGGAATTTAAAAGGGTAACTTTGAGATCCTGGTCTGGTTTCAGGTTTTATTTGTTTGAAAGCTAGCTGTAAGCACTGACAGTGCTTCACATAGTTGAAGAGCTTTTGAAGATGGCTTACAAAATGATCAGCTGAGGTTATTAAGCCTCTGCAGCTTTTTTATTTTTTTTGACAAAGCGGGTGATCTTTCTTTGAGCAATTTCAAAATGGTATTTTTTCCTTTTGATTTAAGGTATCATGTTAAGTAAACCTGCAAGGAAAGTGCTGCATAACCAAAGATACACAAAGAAATTGGATTCCAGTATAAACTTTCTGTTAAGAGACTGCCTTGGCTTGCATATCTAACATGTGTCTAACTTGGTTTAAGAAATAAATGGGTAGATTTACTGATGTAAGGCATTGGATTTGAGGGCCGGGACTACTTGTCTGCTCTGCCCTAGTGTATTTGCCACTCAGTGTGTCATTATACACAATTTCTGAAGTTTTGAGCAATTCCTGAAAGAAGCGATTTCTCCGTAGAGGTGGATAGGGCTTGYGCAGTGCGGCCGCGCCACCTGAAGTGCCTCTGTTGTTGGGATTCCTGCAGGTGCTGCCTTCCCTTCTGTCCACCCCGTCCGCAAGAGCCCCATGGTGGAGCAGGCTGTGCAGACCGGCCCCGTGGACAACGTGAACCCCCAAAAGCCGCCCCCTGTCAAAGTAGCCCCCGGGGTTCAGCGCAACGGACGGCAGCTGCCGCAGACCCCAAGCAGCAAGGCTAATGGTAGGTACTGCCCTGGTCCTGGCAGGGCCTTTGGGAGTGGTCCTTCCACACTGCATGCCAAGGAAAGTGCCGTTTAGAAGCATTCTTCTAAGCTGCATAGTGAGGAAAGACTGAACTGTCCCAGTTTTATTCTTGTGCTCCTGTATTAAGGGTTTTTCCCTGTTTAAGTTTCTGTAGATACAGTTCAGGCAACACCTGTGCAAACCCAAGGACAGGTGAATGATGAAAATAGAAGACCTCAGAGGAGAAGATCAGGTAGGTTAACCTGACACTAAGCATTTGCTTTAGCTTATAAAAGCAAGTATGTTAACTGCAGTGAAGGGCAGAAGATTATGGGAGCAAAGCAAGGCTTTTTGAGGCTCTGGGCATTCAGAAGTGCTTCCCTTGCTAAGTAAGGTCTGGAACCTCAGAAGTTTAGAACCTTCTACAGATGAAATTTTGGTGTTGGTGTGTCCATTTCCCCCAGCCCCTAGAAGCCTTAAGTTTTAAAATATAATAAAATATTTTTTATAATAAAAACTGATGCTATGAGGTGGCAGCTGCTACATTTCTGTAAAACCTAAAGGGTTTTTTACTGGAAAGGGCAGCCTATTTAAGAATTGGAAGCTTACAAGTGATAGGACCCCTTAATTCCGTGTAAGTGTTTTATCTGATTGAGACTGCCTGCTGGTAAGCAAAAGTGAAATGAACTTCAGATCTAAAGGCACATTCCTGCCCAAGCAAAATAAGACAGGAAGCAARACTTGAGACTCAAGTTTTCAAATCAATTAGCCRGAAGGTAACTCCATTCAAGGGGGTTATAGCTTCTCCAAGGAAAAATTAAATGGCTTCCCAATTGTATGGTCTTTGGAGCATTTCTCAGTTTCCAAAATAAAGGCTGCCAGGGCTGCCTAATTCTTGGGTGATTTTTGAAACCTGTAGTCCTATTCCCTCCTGTTGTCATGGCAGATTTGCAGAGTAAGCACAGTAAGATGCCTGCAAATGAATAGCAATAAGAATAATTTTCCCTTTCCCAYAGTTTTACTTTATATAGTACTTGTTTTGATTTCTTCTCCTCACACTGAAAGGAAAGTTGGGAATAATCTGTCTTATTATTAAGACTAACATCCTGAAATGCTATCCAGAAAGTTAAAGTGTTGCTGTAATGTGTTTTCTACAGCCAAGTTCAGAAGTTACTTTCAAAGAGGTGTGGCCTAACCACAGGACTGGAAGCCAGAAACTCCTGAGTTCTAATCCTGGTTTTCTCTGGTCTTGAGCAAGTCATTTAACTTCCCTGCGTGTTACCGAGTGTTTAAACTCTCCTGCTTTCAGGAAACAGGAGAACCAGAAATCGGTCTAGAGGACAAAACAGACCAACTACTGTGAAGGAAAATACAATAAAATTTGAAGGTGACTTTGACTTTGAAAGTGCAAATGCACAATTCAACAGAGAGGAACTTGATAAAGAATTCAAGAAGAAACTGAACTTTAAAGGTTTGTGGCTTCATTAAATACGAATTGCTGAGCTAGTAGTAAATACTGCATAGAGAAACTCGTTCTCAAAATTGCATGATTACATGTGGCAGCAACTCAAATGTTGTCTGAGGGAGCAAGAAACCAGATGGCTCTTCAGTATGCATCAAGGAAGTATAATACATTTTATTATCTTCAGATGACAAAGCAGAGACAGGGGAAGAAAAAGGGGACCCTGGAGTGGCAACTCAAAACAATGATGGTAATGCAGAGGAGGACCTTCTGGGACCCAACTGCTATTACGATAAATCTAAGTCTTTCTTTGACAACATCTCTTCAGAACTGAAATCTAGGTAAATATTTTTGAAAAGCTTCCTTTACCTCTTCAGCTCATCAAAATAGTTTGGGTTGTGACATGCAATTTCAGGCCTAGAATTCTAGGCATGATTCATGGAAAGTGGTTTAATTCTTTAAAATTCTGTGCAAGACAACTGGCAAAATGTTGTTTAGGAGGGAGGACTGTCCTGTGTCTCATGGCTCAGTAGTCATTGCTAGACTTCATGCAGTGAGAGGAACTCACTGCGCAAAAAAAGCAAAGGTTTCAGCTAGCTCTGCTCTACCTTGTCTAAACTATGATATGAGAATGTCCAACGGTCTCTTCTAGTACTGACTTTACACCCGTCTGACTTAGAAAAATGCCTTATCTGATTCGTGGGAGGAGGCAAACAGGGTCATGCTGTGCTGAAGCGGGTGCAGCTTTGCAGCTTGGAGATGGGAGCAGGCTGAGTTTGGAGTCTGGACAGGGAGGAGTTCAAGACTGTAGAAATGTGTTAAGCACTGGGAACATTAATCTAGCTTTTTAAAATAATCTGCTGCTGAGGATGTGAGTTATCAACTGCACAATGAAGTTAGGCTTCTCTTCAGAGCCGGTGTGTAAAATTCCCTTGGTAATGTTTCTGCTTTCCTTGAGCAAAGCTTTTCTGCAGGTGTGCAGTGTGAGGCATGCAGGGCTCTGCAGAAAGAGGCAACCTGGTGCTGTGGTGGAGCTACTTGAGTAGGTGTCTGCTGGACCTCACTTGTGACAAGACTTCCAGAGAAGCTTCACTTCTTTCTTCCTTGTGGAACTTCGCTTCCACAAATTGGGAATTTGTTTTATTTTTTTTTCAAGAAAATACCCCGGGGTTTGAATTGCTAGTGAAACCCTTGAAAGGTCCATTCTAAGTCCATCTGTAGTTTTCTGGTCTGAAAAAAGAGCTTGTCAAAGGCAGTAGCTGTCCCTTGGAACCCCTGCTTGCCACGTGGTGGGTGCTGACRCTGCACCTGGTCCTGGACGCAGCCTTTTGAAAGAGGGAAAGTCTTTTAGTTCAACAAAACGGGGTGTTTGGAGCCTCCTGATGCACGAGTTGGAGGCTGTTTAATGTTTATTTAATCAGAATGTGGAATCCGAATGTGGTGGTGTTCAGTTCTAGGCGCACGACGTGGGCTGAAGAAAGGAAGCTCAATACGGAGACGTTCGGAGTGTCCGGGCGGTTCCTGCGCGGCCGCAGCTTTCGCGGTGGCTTCCGAGGTGGAAGGGGCAGCGGAGCAGCAAGGAGGAACCAGCCCACGCACAGAGCTGGCACCGGCAGGGTGTAACCGCAGAGGCAAGTTCTCCCGCGCCAGCAAGTCCCGGCTCAGAGCGCCGAGCTCCGTCTGGCTCTTCTTGCTCAATCTCTGTGCAACCCATTTAGCTGCTTCAGCTCRGGGATATATCAGAAATGGTTCCTTATGGGATATGGTATATCTTTGAGGGATAAAAGTAAATATGGGCTTAAAGTGCTTAGTCTTTGTGGGTTTTTGGAACTAGCTTGCTTCAGAAGCTAGAGCTTCAGAGCTGCAGTGATGTTTGAGGCTTTCTAGGCAAGAATTCGAGGTGATACCAGGGTAAAAATGTCGCTGCTTTATTGTTGGGAGCGGGTCACCTTGCTATGAAATCTAAATCTACCTTTTCCCCCCCCGACCAGGTTCTAACATTTCTCCTGAGAAAATGAAACTGTACATAGAAAGAAAACGACCAACTGCTGCACTAATGTGGGAAAATGGTTCATATTGTTTACTGTCTCAGCTCAAATGACAGAACTTCATGTACTACTGCTTCTATTCTGGACTTATTTTGGACCAGCAATTAACAGCTGGAGTATTCTTTAGAAGAGGGAATGTGTTCAGGGGTACCTTCTTCAGGGTGGCTTTAATTTTGTTTTGTTTTTTTTTGTTTTGTTTTTAAGTGCAGACTAATTTACAACATGGTTCTTCTTTCTGGGTTTCTCAAAGGCTGCTATAGTCGAAGCTTAAAGTCAGACTCCTTTTCTGCACCCTGAAGAAGATAATCATGCTATTTTAACATGGAACCAAAGCTCACTTGAAATAAACCAGCTAACTTGTTTGTTCCGAGTAACCAAATGGATTCTTTGGTGCTGCTGGTCTTGGAGGCAGCATGTGAGGTAGCACTTGGTATCTGGACGAGCGGATTCCTGGTGCTGACGAGTTGTGTATATTGTCACTTGGGAATACTGGATTGTTGATCATGTAGTAGTGTAAATGATTGGACAACTGTTTGCCAGCTGTGTGTGTCCTGCAGCCCGCCCGGTGCGGGGCACCCGGAGCCTCCACGAGAGGCCGGGGCTGCGCGGGAGGAGACCCGAGGGGCTCTGCCCTGTCCGTGACGGTCCCYGCAGTGCGGAGCTGCCGGGGAAGGAGCCGGGAGCTCCGCTCGCCTYGCTCACGGCAGGGCCAATGGCAAACAGTTCTCCATACACTAGTAGGCTGTGGTGGAACACTATGGAATGTTTGCATTGAACTAGGGATGGGGAGTCCGTATAATGAAGCTTAAGAGATGGGCATGTTTAATTTGTTTCCTCGAAACCCCTCATACTGTAAATAGTTTAGTTGGTCTTTTGTTTTTAAAATCTGTATGTGGGGAAAGGGGCTGGGAGGGAGGGGGTTAAATCTGTTTGCATGAATAAGTGGGTTAAATTGCTATAGGCATGTGTCCTGTTTCTGTTCAGTAGGGAATTTTGTTCAAAAAGCACCTTGATGACTGAACCCCTTACATAGCTAGAACTTTTAGTTATGCGTTGACTTAGGTTACTGTAAAAGCTTGGATTTATTTTTGTAGGACTTTATTGCTCAAAATTAGAACATAGCAGTGGGGCTGCTCTTTGGAGTAATGTAAATTGTAATTATAATAAACATGTAAATGTTTAATRTTTTCTTCCTTTTCTGTACATCAAGCCAGCAACATCAGTCTGTAGGACTTGTCCACTAATCTATGTCAAAAGCAAAACTATTGCAGGTTTAATGAGCCTGGACAGTACTACAGGGTATTTGTAAAGGGAGCTTAAAATCCCTGTTAGCCCTAGAGGTTTTTCTGCTGCTCTCTGCATTCCTTGATCACTCTGGGGAGACCTGAGGATTGAGGAAAACTAAGGAATGGAAGAGTTGCCCCAGCAGCAATGTGTGCTTCRTTCTGTGTRTGCCTGCTGGAACCTGATGGTGTGTAGTGGTGGTGCAGCTTAACTAGACTTGGSTTTGGGTGGCAATGCTGCAGTAGCCAGGAATGGTTTTAGTAAGTGGGCTGATACCCTTTTTTCATGGTATGTGCTAAAATCTGGAAGCTGCTGCAAGCCTTTGATTTCTGTGCTGGCAAAACAGCCAGTGTGATGTTCTAARATGCAGTCTCATTGTCAGAATAACTAAGCACTGAGTACTTCATAGCTTCTGCTATATAAATKCAGTGAATTGAGACCGAAATTAACTTGTGTAACCATTTTTTTTAAGGCAGTAGTTTCCTTTGTTACACATTAAGCCTCAGGCCACRATTGGTTTTTGTGATGCCACTGAAGCTGTTCTATGATGGACACATCTGCAGCAGTTGCAGAGGTGGCATTGCTGTCCCTGTACCCCTGTGCACTTTGCCTAGTGCTGGGAGGAGCCTAAGGGCTCTGGCCTAACGCTCCTGGGCTCCTTGGCTGCTAGGCCTGGTCTAGTACAACTGTCTCTGCTGCTTCAGTCTCTGGCAGGTACCTCTCTGCAGGTCTCCTTGGGGGAAAGGCAGTGATGGCTTCTGCAAGGACCCCACCAGCTCAGCACTGCCCAAGGCCAGGCCTTGGGCTGCTGTTTCATCCCCAAGGCCTCTTGCTCTGTGCTGGTTCCAGCAGGGCAGCTTCTCTAGCTTAGGGGATCTCACACTTGCCTGAGCAGAAGGWGAAAATCCACGCAGCTCTCCTGGCCTTGGTGGCTGCGCTGCTCTGCCCACACTTCCCCTGGAAGCCCTTGGCTGTAAACAGCTGCTCTCTTGTGGTGCAACAGGCCRGGAAAAACACGGAGCTGCTGCAGGCTGTGTTATCTGCCTGGCCCAGGCAGCTCCCCCTTGTGCTAAGGGGTTGTCCTGGAGCCCTAGGGCTCTCCTTGTGTCTCCCTTTGCAAAGGCTGCTCCTGTCATACAGGCACYGAGGAAAGGGAAGATTCCTTCTCACAATCTCCCCTGTTCTCTAACCTTGCTTCACAGCCAAGTCTCCTTTATTGACATAGAACCACTTATCACCTGCCCTTTCCAACTGTGCCTAGTTTAGACTCTACTAYGTGTTAAGTGCTGAGCTGGTTAACAAGTGCATCTACAGTAAAYAGAATCACTTTCTGGGCTTTGGAAACAATCTAAGACATGATTTTTAAGCACAGGGGGGTAGTACAGRAGTAGTTCTCTATGTTATTCAGAGAAGGAACAGGATCTTCCTCTGCAGCAAGGAAGAGGGAATTGAGGGAAGATGCTGCATGTGAACCCTAAAAACAGGCTTGACCAGGAACTGCCTGTGCCTCCTGCCTCTGTGCTGGACTGAAACATGAGCATGAAATCAAGTGCTCCAGGAGAAGGGTGACTAGAGCTTTGCTCTTAGCTCGCAGCTGGGGTACRGGAGTCTGTGCTCTCACTTCGAGCAGTAGGAAGGCACAGGTCTGTAAATGCCCTAGTGGGCAATCACAACAGCAACACTTTATTCTGAACCAGAAGAATTGTGCAAAAACTAGTGCAACAGCCAGTCTTGCAGCCCCCTGCTCTGCACCACCTTGACACAGCTTGTGCTGCCTTCCCAAGCAGCACCCCCCTTCTCCCCMGTGCTCTTTAGAGGGAAATGCAGAACCACTCGTGCCAGGTGTTAAACATTACATCCAGGCCAGAGACCTTTGAATTCAGAAATACAATTCAGGAAAGAAAAAAAAAAACCCTCTTCATGCTTCACAGAGGTTACAACAGWGTTATAAGAGCCAGCTAAAGGGTAAAGCTAAGAGCTCAGACAGAGAGGAAGAGAAGTATTAAAGTGTCAAGAAATGAAAGGCAAWTTTTTGTTCTTTAATGGATCTTGCTATTTTGCAGTCAACCAAAATAGTTGGAAGGTAATTAAAATTAAAGGAAAAAATAGATTTCCTTAAAATAAGAGTTAAAAAAAAACTGTAGGTTTATTGTATGTCTCAAGAGGGGCACAGTATGAATAAGTGGAATGCCTACATGTTCTCTATACAGAATAACCCATCACTTGAATTAAAAAGCAGCTAAGCAGTTGAATTTCAGTCATCATGATGTTTTCTTCTGTTTTTTCTTTTCATTTTCTTCCTTTTCTTTTTCAATTTCAGCAACATACTTCTCAATTTCTTCAGGGCTTAAAATCTTAAAAGAGAAACACAAGTGACCCTCAAGCCACTAATACAACTCGGAGGCTATTAAGCGAGAGCTAGCATTGACAGGGCAAGAAACTTCTAATATCGTTTATATAGACACAGCTACATCGTGCAGACACAGCAACATGAAGTGTTCCACTAATATCAAATGAAAGTATTTGGCAAAGCAGGACGGGTGATTAAGGACTGGCAGTTACTGTAAACCCAGAGCAGTATCAGGGAAACATGCTTTAAAAAGGAGGAAAACAAGTGCCTTACCTTCAGTGGCTGATCTCGTCTCATAACTGCCAGCTCAATGTTTTTCCCACCAGACTGTACAACCTGAATGAAAGTCAGAGCCCAACCATTAGTTAATTCTAACAAGCACCTTTAAAATCTTCACGGATGGGGAGATAGCTGGGAAAATTTTCCACCTCCTTAACACAACTCTAACAAAAAAACTCTTCTGGTATCAGGGCACTCATTGTGAGGACACATTTCCAGAATTCCCAATTCTGACTACAGATCTAAACTTTAMATTAATACAAAAGCAAAATATAGTGCACATAGTTTAGTGCATCTTTGATACACTTGTTTTAATTGCCACAACCAGTCTATTTCTTCCCTGGAAAACTGCTACCAAATCCTGTGTGAATTACAGAAAACACTGCCTTCAATACTCTGAGGCTTGAACTTCATGCCATATTCAAATACACAGTGCCCTCAGTTCACAGCACAAGGTTTTAGTAGATTATCTTATAGTGCTTCCCTGGGGCATATATGTTTGTACACACTCATATTTAAGAGGTCACATATGGTGACAAGTCATATGAGGCTTCTGAAGCGCTCACCTCAAGAAGAGCCTTGATGACAAGTTTAATAGTTAGGTCATCTGTCTCGATGGCTTCATCAGTGTAGTTTTTCTCCAGGAATTCACGCACAGATTTGGCTCCCCTGCCAATGGCATTGGCCTGAAAACATTGAAGAAAAGGTTAAACACAGAAGTTCTTTTTGTTGTTAGTGTTTAAGATGCAATTAACACAGGTTGTATACTTGGGTAATTGMAAGCTATTTTATAGCTTATATAGACTTATATGAGCTATTTTGTAGATTTGATCACTAAAGACTTCTGCAGCTGTGAGCCAGCACCACCTGCCCAGTTACATCTCCTTTCTGCAGTCYGTCTTTGCCAGAGACATTAACTCTTGAACATGGATCATCACGGATCAGACGGGACAGAACCAGCTCACCTTCCAGGCATGGTAAGTGCCAGATGGGTCAGTCTGATACAGGCGGGGGGTTCCATCAAAGTCAAATCCCACAATAAGAGCAGAGATCCCAAAAGGCCTGCGGCCATTGCTCTGAGTGTATCTCTGATAAGAAAAAGGACACATTTACTTCAGAAACATTTCCAACAGCTTTTCTCTAGAGCAAAAAGCAGAACCTGTGAAAGTTATAACCAAAAACATCATCAGAAAGTATTTTAACAGTCTCTCTTACTGAATTATTGAAGTTGGTATTCCTTGCCTTACAAGAGCTCACAAGTAATCAGGTAGGAATCAGGTAGGATTCCTTTTCTTAACATGCACTGAAGTTTTCCACATGATTACAGTTATCAGAAAAGAATCTTGCTGTCTGCCAAGCAGCAGCCCAAAAGCCCACACTTAAAACTGTTCTGACAAGCACAGTTAAAAAGCTAAGAAAGAGCACGATGACATTTGAACACAAAGTCAGTTTTCAACAGTAGTTTGCAGCTTCTCTATTAGAGGACATAGGATCATACGCAGTGACAACTGAGCTGCAGGACAAAACACAAGTTATAGCCCTGCCCCGACATCAGTTTAGTCAAATAGTTGCCACATTGCACACAAGAAGTGGTCATGTGCAAGGAGGCCTACAACAAACAGCACTATTTTAGTAGGAATATAGTTAAGACAGTGAAACTGTTACAGTTTGTAACAGTTTTAGAAAATTTGGGAATGGGCCAGAATAAAAAACTACAGTAAGATTCCTGTAAGGAAATAGAAGTACTGCATTTCAAAGTAGTATTCTGCTCTGGTAGACTAATAAAATGCAGTTGGGCACCTCTTAACATCATGGTTCACTTTAACGTTATAGTTCATTTAAATTCATGAATATCAAATATAAAATATACTAAGTTTAGCACAGATTTTCTCCCCTCATGCTTCCTCTGTTAAGACTAACAGAGGGAAACTAAAATTGGATCCCCGAAGAAGTAGTGACAATAATACAACACTATAACCGTGCACATGTGCACATGAACTGAAGATGCAGATCAGCTTTAGCAAAACACTGCTGAGCATTCCTGATAATACACACCAGTGTAGTTAATGCAGCCTTTACAAAGTGTTAATTACCTCTTTTTTAGGAAAGAAATGRTAATCAGCTCTCCTTTCTCTCTATCACTACAACTCTATTTGGAAGAAATAACAGTAGTCTGTTTTGTTGCCCTGATTTTCACTAGTCAAGCAGAATGTGGCCACAAGAGAAGTTTTTCTGCTAGGACTGAAGTGCTGCTCCCTAAGCATATTTGAAACGTCTCTGTAAGTTCAACGTACCTGCTTCAGACTAGCGATGTAGCGCGTGATGTATTCCACAGTGACAGGATCCTCCACCGTGAGTCTGTGGCTCTGACACTCTACACGAGCTCTATTTATAACTATTCTGGCATCAGCTGTAAGCCCTGAAAGGAGAGGGTGTTCAGGGCACGTGCAGGTTCATGCTCCATGCTGCACGCACAAATATCTAGTCTGCCTCGAAAGGGTCAGGGTTCATCAAAACCAAACAGCACATCACATAGCAAATGAGACAGCACTTTCCTCAGGTTTGCCGAGCAGGAAAAGCACATTTGAAGCAATAAGGAGGAGTTTAAGCWGAAAATTTTAGCTTACAACTTTCACATCTGTGAGTTAGATTACTTGGTCTAAAACTACATGGTATTATCAGAACACTACTGGCACCCTGAAAGCATTCCATCAAGCAGCCCTTTAGCAAAGGGATTTCAGTTCTCAAACATTTTGGTTATATTTTCTTATACAACCCCCTAATTATGAGCTTGCTTATCTTCCCGCAAATTTTGTCCAGTTGATGGGGATATATAATGTTAATTGCTGAAAATGAGTATGAAGGGTTGAAATCTGTTTCAAAGAAAAAGCTCAAAAAAAAATACAAAACAAGCAGTCAAACAAGGCAAAACAATCACACACACCCCACGCTCCCATGCCCCTTGTGTATGTTCGGGACAAAAGAAATTAGTCAAGGCATTTGGGAAAGAGAGCCCCAAAGTAGTACAATTTTTACACTTCAAACCACTGGAGACACAATTGTTCATTCACAATGAACTTTCCAAACTAGAATGCAAGATTTTTCTTTGTTTCATGCAAGACTTTTTTCAAAGCTTAGCTTTTGGGGCTTGCTGCCCATAGGAAAAGGTACCTATAACTGATTAATGGCTCTTATCAGTCCTGTGACAGGTATTAATATGCATCCCTGCTCCTCTAAGCCACACAGCTATATTTGTGCCAATGACACATCACTTGTTTCTTTTCATCCTCACGTTAACCCAGAGGGCYTTGTTAGCTCCAACAAATGTTTCCTTTCATTACATCACTGTCTCTATAKATTTATACGTACACTGAGCTGTCCTATTCCAAAAAGGATAAACAACTGTACATATTCCTTCCCCACAGCTACGCATTTTTGTTTCCAGAACTCACAAACCTTCCCAAAGATCCAGTAACTGCTAACCCTAACTCAAACCCCCGCAGAGATCATATACCTGCAAAAGCCATGCAGACATTGTCATCAAGGGCACAGATCTTCCGCACGGTTCTTTCATCCTGAAGTTTTGCCACAGACTTCTTCTCCACACCCAGAACAACAATATCCTTCCCTCTTACTCCAACCTTTAACATGCAAGAAAGAAGAATCAGTTAACACAGGTCCCCAAAACAGCAGCTTCAGACCTAACTGAAGCGAGTAGAAAGGTAAAAACACACAAAAACATTTGAAGCCAATATGTTGCTTCCTATTGCAACAGCCTGAAAAAAAAAGGCCTGATGCAAGAAGAGAAATTGCATTAGATTCCAGCGTGTCATTCCATAGTCAGCTTACACTCATTTAAATCTATGCTGCTTCTGAGGGGTTTATTCCCACTCCTCACAACTGTTTTTTCCCCCAACTCCCCCCAATACCAGAATTGATATTTATGGAGCTACTCAGAACAGGGGGGACAGTAGGTGACTTAGCTGAAAATCAAYCCTCACAAGGTAACAAGACTTGGCAGCTGGAACTATCCTTTTTGGTAGGAGGAAGACCCCAAATCAGCTCAAATTCATTATGCAGCCATTGCCTTAGGTCCAGAAGCAGGATCAAGATTAGTCTGTCACGATGGCCGGTCCACTGGTGTTGCTCAGGTCAGAACCCCAAACACTTAAGATTGAACCAAGTAAAATTTGCACGTAGGCCTTTTATATACTTTTAACCCTGCTCCTTTCCATGGCTGGGCATGCATAATTTATTCTTATATGGTGGCCTTGCTCTTGACGTGTCACAAGCATTTCTAAAACCACTAACCTCAATCAGCTACCCCAAAAAAGAGGTAGGGTCCAGATATGTTTTAATAAATGCTAGTTTTACAACACCATTTTTTTTTTTTGGGGGGGGGGGGCATAAAGAAGACAGAGGAGGGGTCTGTTTGGGACTGCATCTTGTTACGGTCGTTCTTAACCCAAGCAGAAAATTTTCCTCTGGCTATTTTGCTATTTTAGCTGTTTCCAGAAGCTGGAAAGTCACTTCCACACAGTGACACATTTCCCAACCCACTGAAAATCTGCAGTTTACACTGGTATTGCATATCACCGTTTGCACAGCATGCAGAATAACAAATCAGGGGGTCATTATTTTTCAGCCCATCCATTAGCAACCTTGCTGCCTTGGGCAGAGGCAGCGGTGCCGCGCGCTTGGCTGCGAAGGCTGCATGGCCAGCGCAGCAGCAGCCAGGGCCTTCTAACACCCGGCTCTTACACACGACACCCCTTCYATTAAATAAAGAGCTAAACGGAGCATTCTGCAGTATTTCAAGGCTCAACAATGGCCGGGAAGCTCCCCGCGCGTTTCCGCAGCCAAGGGACCCCCACGGGCGGCGCGAGGGGGGCTCGGCGGGCAGAGCTCGGCGGCGGCGGCCCCAGGCCCGGCCCAGGCCCGAGCCTAGGCCCGGCAGCACGAGTGGGCCCGCGGGCAGGCCGGGCCGCGAGGCCGCGCGCCCTCCCCCGGCTCCCAAGGGCCGCTCACTCACCGCCGTGGAGCCCTTCTTCACCGCCTCCTGGGCGTATTCCACCTGGAAGAGGTGCCCGTCCGGCGAGAAGACGGTGATGGCGCGGTCGTAGCTCATGGCTGCGGCGCCGGGTGCCCCGCTCCGAGTGGCGCCGCTCGGCGGGGCCTGCGCGGCGCGGCCGGAACCAGCCGCCTCCCTCAAAAGCGCAGACTCATCCCCGCGCCGCCGCGCCGCGCCCACAGCGCCCCCTGCGCCCACAGCGCGCGCTGCGCCCACAGCGCCCCCTGCGCCCACAGCGCGCGCCGCGCCCACAGCGCCGCCTGCGCCAACAGCGCCGCCTGCGCCAACAGCGCCTACAGCGCGCGCTGCGCCCACAGCGCCGCCTGCGCCAACAGCGCCAACAGCGCGCGCTGCGCCAACAGCGCCGCGCTGCGCCCACAGCGCCCCCTGCGCCCACAGCGCCCCTTGCGCCCACAGCGCCCCCTGCGCCCACAGCGCCGCCTGCGCCAACAGCGCCAACAGCGCGCGCTGCGCCAACAGCGCCCACAGCGCCCACAGCGCCCCCTGCGCCCACAGCGCCCCTTGCGCCCACAGCGCCCCCTGCGCCCACAGCGTTGCGCTGCGCCCACAGCGCCAACAGCGCCCCCTGCGCCAACAGCGCCCACAGCGCGCGCTGCGCCAACAGCGCCAACAGCGCCCACAGCGCCCCTTGCGCCAATAGCGCCCACAGCGCCCACAGCCTTGCGCTGCGCCCACAGCGCCCCCTGCGCCCACAGCGCCGCGCTGCGCCCACAGCGCCCCCTGCGCCAACAGCGCCCACAGCGCCAACAGCGCCCCCTGCGCCAGGCGCGCGCGCTGCGCAGCCGGCGTATCCTGCGCAAAGCGCCTCGCCGCCCGCACGGCCGCGCGTACGCACTCTGCGCACGCTACGCACTCGGCGCACCTGCCTGCGGCAGGAGGGCGGGCGGCAGGGACGCACCATGTGCG
>NW_020455532.1:2929053-2936817 GCF_003342845.1 Nothoprocta perdicaria | reverse complement strand
TTTTTTTTTTTTTTGTAATCTATACCATATAATTATTTCTTTTATGTATCCTGTTTAATACGATGAGAGTAACTTATATATATATTCTGGCATGGTATGGTAAATGCTGACTGGTGAAGGAGTCATTGCTAATCCTGCGGTTAACTAACCCATCATGGGTACGTTTCGCTGTCAAACTGTTACCAGCTGCCAATTTATGAGGAAAGAAAATAAGTAAATCTCAACGGAAGGTGGTTACAGAGCAGAGATTAAGAACAAACTGCCGCGAGCSAGATTTCAAAGTATGACTTAAATCTCAGGAGACTGTTTGGAAACTAATCCCATTTTGTATAGATCTTGCAGCCCGTGTAATGTTCTGACCCAACTGATTTTGAAGGCTAAAATATTTCAGAATTAGTGGCTAAGTTTTTCTTAGCTGCTTGTTTAGCCAGAGTTTGGGGAAGTTAGGAGGGAATTTCGTAGTTCAGACAGTTTGTACAAAAATAACGTTAAAGTATCCATAAAGGGCAGCTTTCCTTTTTTATATATTGATGAACTGGAATATTGATGAATTGCAAGTGTTGCTTTTTTCTTTACAAATAACATATAAGAGTATTTCTTGTCTCAAGAACTTATGCTGGTATGTTACTTTAGGACTATTTATCAAGTTAACTTTTCCGTTTCTCCTATGTAATGGAGATGAGAAACCAGTTCTTTTTGCATTGTAAGTGTCAGGATATCTGGGCTATTCCTTTTTTCCATGAGCAAAAAAAATGTTCTTCGGGTAATTGCAGGAGCACAAGGCTAAAGATCACCATAATGTTGCTTGGGCTCTTGGCACTGAATACTCTGCCAGGAGAGGCACAGGCTGCCATGGACAAGGGTGCCCATTAGCTTGGGGAGGTTGTGCCCCGACTTGCCAACCAGCAAGGTTGTCCAGCCAGAGAGGCAGGACAAGTGGAGTTCTCCAAGGGAAGCACCGGCTRCACTGCAAGTGCACAAAAATGACATTTCTCATTCGCTCTAAAKTAAAGGGAGGTTTCAAGGCTGGTTATTAATGCTATAATCTCTTTAATAAGCTGTTCGAAACACTTGCAGTGTTGTAGTGGGCTGCTTAGCATAGCGCTGGCTGCTTTGCACACTGAATAACTGTGCAAAAAGAAGGAAAAATGCCATAGAGGTCAAGGCAGAGGGAGTGGGAGGCTGTCAGCCCCTGTAAATGAAGTCCCTCTGCCTTGGGAATTATCCATCTTGCCTTTGCGGAGCCCAGCAGTCACAGATCCCTATGCACAAGTGCTGCTCGTCCGTGGCTCCTTTGGAGGCTGCTCTGGGGTTATTGCAATGGAGCAAAAGTGCAGGAATGTGTGTGCAAAGGCAGCAAGTGGGAGAGCTGAGGCCTAGCACTGGAGCATACACAGGCTCAATGTGCATCAGTTTTCTGAGACCGGAGTCTTGGGGAAAATGTCTCAGATTGCCAACTCTGAAACTGGGGGAGAGTTAAGTTTGGGGAAGGGGGAGTATCTAGACTCAGCTCATTTTAAATATGTCCCATCACCACAATTACACCTGACTTGAGAATTTTGAAAATTACTGTATGTCAAAGACTGTATCAGGTTGTTTTCTGGAATTAGAAGACAGTCTGCTCCCAATACCWATGAAGCAGCTTTGTGAGATATTGTTATGAAGTGTTGAGTTTACAACTGTCACAGATGTTTCTTGACTTTGAGGACAACAAACAGAAGAAGGAAAACTTTCCAATTGTAGCAAAAAGTTAACATTCAAACACTGCTGTCTGTTAATGGTTGTAGCATGGTGTTCCGGATCTCAGGACTGGTGCAAACTAAGCCAAGAATGCATTTTCTCCTGAACTATTGGGACCAAATTCATCTCATGTAATTTACCTGTATGATTTTCTGTCTAGCATGTAGGAATTAGAGTGTTTCCAAACTGTTCCAGCTAAAAACCTTTTATGCCGTACTACAGCAAAGTGATTGATGACAAACAGCATTATGTAAGTTTATATTCTGTCACCTGTAGGACAGAGTGGAAATATTTTTAAAAGGCACAGCCCCAGGTTCTAAAAGTACATAAAAGATAAATAACAGATACACTTGTGATCAAACATATATTAATCAGAAGAACAAAACAAAACTTCCAACTCTTCAACTGCATCATTTCCCATGTGCMTATACAGAGAAAGTCCAGAAAAAAACTAAGGGAATATTCTCCAGCAAGTGGCAAAAAAGGTAGTACTTCATAATATTGCAAGGCAACAAAAAGGCACAAACCACCACCCGTGACTGAAAAGGGTGAATGCAAAGTATGACAAAAATAATGAACTTTAATTTGCTTCTCATACTAACACATTACAATCACACTTCTTTCATGCAGATGCTAGATGAAAATCACCATCTAATACAATGTATTATGGATTATCAGAGCAAGGGGAAAACTGCAGAATGTACTCAGTGAGTATTACGAGTTTTGGGATATGGTAGTTTTTTCCTATGCTTTTTATCAGAAACAGTATTGTAAAGAATAGCTCTGTTCATTGCTTTTTTGAAAAACATTTAACTATTCCTTTTTAGATTCATTTGAATTAGGTGAAGTATTACATATATAAAGTATACATTGGTACTGGGAACTGAGAGGTTTTTTTCTGTGACGTTCTCTGATGACGTTCACCTCATCAGAGGTTTTGACCAGCTTGTATGGCTGATCTTCAGAATTAGATCAGATTTGTTAATATCGTATTCAGTTGACTTGGCTAAAACAATATGCATAGACTTACCAGTTTATTGCTGTTTCTCTGTTTAAAAGTAAAATGCTTTTATAAATACCATGCGTTCAAACAGGAAGATTGGCCAATCTGTCCCATAAGAGGTCAGGTTATGGGACCAAAGCTAGAGAGTGGGACTTTCAAAAGACGTGTCTAAAAAAAAAAAAAAGAGAGACCATCACCAAGCGAGTTTATGATTCAGCTCTAGATACATGCATCATACAAGATTTGATTTTTATTTAGTAATGTATTTACCTTCTGTTTTGAAATTGATCCATTGAAGATTTTTAGCAATAAAGATCATTGAATGCTTCTGAAAGTAAGGTAATGCCGCAGGAGGTGCATGCATTTCTGAGAAAACTTCTAAATTCCATCCTTTTCTCTTACTCAAGTCACCATTCTGGCTTCATTCTGGTCACTCTTCCCCCTTCTCACTCTTTTTTTTTCTTTATCAAAAGAAAAATCTCTGTAAAAAAGGCATTTCATTTTGCCCTCTTGGAACTCTCCCTGCTTCCGAAAGCTGACTCTTGACTTTGCTCAATGGCACAACTATTGGATTGTTTTTRGGTGCCCTCTGGTTTGAGAACTGTGAAGAAGCATAAATGGTTCTTGTGGTGCTCACTTGAGTAAACACTCCAGTTAAAGCACTCTTGAAAAAACCTTGTTCTTCTGAGCTTGCTGGCAGGGGAAACAGGTTTTGGGTTTTGGACTTTTGGAACTTAATTACTATTAGAGCCCTGGTTAAACAGAGGAAAAAAAATTGTGGTTAATTTAAAGCAGCTGACTGGGCCTGGGCACTTGAACAYTGAAGTCTCAATTTCACAGTTCATTCAAACTGATTCCAAAGAAGTATTTACTTTATCTCCAGTTTCCCCCACAAGTTTACCCATGTGTAAAACAGGTGCTGAACACACTGATCCTTCATGAAAACCAGGACAGCACATAAATAGGTCATTAATATTACTATTATGATAGGTGCAGAATGGACTAAATATAACCTGACTAGTCATTGGTAGGTACCAAAAAAGATAGGTTTGGAATTTTCCATATTGTTTACTCCTTCCAAATAAGCTTTACTCCTTATTCTGTAGATACCAACAGATCTTGCACAGAAACCTGGTTTACTTGGCAACAATAGCAGATTCTAACCAGAATATGCAGTCCTTGCTTCCTGCTGTAAGTACCAATGCTACTGTCAGATATATTTATTATGTCAAAGGGAAATGTTCTTTGGTACTGTTACTGATGTCTGTCAACAAATGATTTCTTAGTATTTTTCCAAGTAAAAGTTGCCAAGAATTCAGTAGGTCACAAAAGAAAAGAAATACTACTTTTACTGTGTTTCAAATCTATACACGGGGGCATTTGTCCTAATCTCTCCTCTATAGATCAAGGTCTATATACTGTAAATGCTACAGTTGTACAGGACTCCCTTTTCCAGATTCATTATTCTTACTGTGTGCTTTAATCAGGAAAAAAAATTACTCTTCTTTACATCAAAATTTTAATTCAGCATTTGGGCATTAGTTTGTCTTTAAATGTTGTTCTTGCTAAATGGACTGATTTTGAAATGATTATGTGTTATGCAGAATAGCCTAATACTTAACAAAAGTCAATTTGTGAACACCTTTCTGTATATGTATAGTTATGTGAGATGCTTATCCTCTCTGCAGCTAGACTCAACTAGCATAAAATGAAATTTAAGTAGAGGAAAATAAGCACAGAGGCCAGGCTGTTATAAGCACAATTTTGAGATCTTCATTGTGCTGCCTGCTGCCTTCCCTGTGTCACGCTGAATGTCACTCACAMATAGTACTCAAATAAAGCCAGGTTTACGTAAGCAAGCCCCAAAAGAGAAAGAAGCACAGATTTAGTTGAGGCAGCTTTTATTCATAGTCAGGCTAATTGGGGGATTATTATTTTTCTAATTAAAACCTAACCAAAAATGTGCTTCTCCTCCTTGTTATTTGCAGCCACCAACGCAAAACATAAACTTGGGCCCGGGAGGAATGACTCAGAGCGCATCCAACCAATCTCTCCATTCACAGAGCAATCTCAGTGATGCAATCGGGACGGGCCTTCCTCCTTCCTCCCTCATGCAGAGTCAGATTAGCAATGGTGAGCGCCAGTCCCCTTTGTGCTGCTTTGCTGTTGCTTGGCAACAAAATCATTAATGCCGAATATACTTACAGAGCCGTAAAAGACCTCTTCTAACTCACCTTTCAGGCGTAGGGGGATTTCAGGCACATGCTGAAATCATCACAAAATGGCTACAGTCAGGAACGATGTTGGGGTCTGCAAGGAATCCGGTCTGCTTAATTCGTTTCTATATAGGAAATTAAAAAAAAAAAAAAGTAATGAAAATCAACAATTAAAGATGCCTTCAAGGTTTTAGTAAGAAAAATGATGTACCATATACTGTTTTTCTCTTGAAGGTGGTTGGGTTGGCTGGGGTGAAGCAGAATTTGCACAACTAGCTGCAGAACCAAGCCTATAGATTGCAAAGAGCTTCCAGGACAAATGCCTTTTTAAAAAGAAAATGGTGTTAAATCAGTCTTTGTCCTTGCCAAGATTACAGCTATTGTCCTTTGGCTTGCAGAGATTGTGCTGTATAGCCGCGTATAGCCAAACAGTTTGCACTGACATTTTATATGTATATGATAAAAATACAACAACTTGGTCATTTTGTTTCCTTTGTTCTTGCAACTGAAAAGAAACTATCTGAAAGAGAAAAGAAGGATTTTTTTTTTTTTACTTTCTGTATTTTATAGTATGATTCAGCTGTTACTCAGTTTGTACTTCATAGCTATTTAGTCATTATTTTTGTTTCTGTGGGTCTTTATCAAAGTGACAGAGAAAGAAAAACAGTTTCTATAAATAGAAGTATCTGATTGTAAAATCACAAACCTTGGCAGGGGGACTTGAGAGCAGATGCAAGCCATGAAATTACTTCTAACTTTTAAAAAATCTATTTGTGGTCAAGCTGATAGTACCTTTAAAACTAATGGAGGARATAGCTACTTTAAACAGTAACAGCTTGTAAAGTGAACTTATTAAATTTATCATCGCCTTCTGTAAGATTTTTATTACCTAGTATAAATATTATTAGAAATCCATCAAAAACACTTTTTGTGTTACTAGGAATCCACATTTTCATTGGTATTGTAGCTGTTTCTTCTTATTCTCTGCCACCCCCATTGCTTTACATTAATTGAGTGCAGATGAAAAGAGCCAGCCTGGCAGTTTGGGAGGCGAAAGTCATGGCAGAGCAGGACAGCCCGGCCAGTGTCCACGCAGGTTTATGTCACGTAGGCCCAGGCTGGTGCTCAGCCCAGCCTGAGCTGTGCCGGCTGAGGGCTCTTAGTGCTGCGCCCATCACTCCTGCTGAGAGCCTCTCACCTGCGTACAGTGAAAATACCAACCTGCTGGAAAACAGTGAAGATGTAGCTACCTTCAAATGTGCAGATGCGAGTGCAGAGAGCACTAGCTTGCCTCTCCTGGCAGGTTCCAAGTAGCCCAGCTAACAGCAGCAGTGATGGGGCCTGTTTGAGAAGAGAAACCTGCCACCCTTGGGCTTGCAGGTGCTCATCTTGGTTGCCAATTTCCACTGCTACTGTCTCTGTGCCAATTATAGCTAATTTAGCACAATTTTGCCACAAGACACTTTTTTTATTTTCTTTTTTGGTGTGTAGCTATACTTGGAGAAATTATTTCCCAAAGATCCACAGTTACTGGACKATATTGTTTGCTGCAATGCAGTAAATAATGCACACAAGCATTATTTGGGAATAATGCTTTATAGTAATGCTATTATAATAATGCTAAATATGTTTAGGAATAAATGCACACAAACAGATCTGATACTAAGGGGTTCCAATACTTGGTCCAGTATTGATTTAATTGCAATAGAAATTAAAGTCTGTAATGGACAGGTAGAGCATTGTAAAAGAGGGAAGGGTAAAGCAGGACATATGGAAGCTGTTGTCCTCAGGCAGGACTTCACAGGAATTACTTGCAGAGACAGTAACCAGGTATCTCCATCCGTGCATGGTGATTATCAATAGCTAGATGAGCTGCTGTAATGATAATTCTGTTGATGAGGACAATTAGAAAAAAAAAAATGTTTTCAAGTAATCCATCAGCCACAAGTCAGTGGTTCTTCATGTCTTAGTAGGCAAAACCATTAGATTCAAACCAGTGAGCTGAGCTGGGTCCAAACAGAATTGAGTCCCCCTGAGAATCTCAACTGTTCAGAAATTATGAAAGAAGCCTTTCCAAAAAAGCCACGTCTGTCCTAGATTCATGAAAGTATTTTAAAAGTTCAATGCTTTGTGTTCAGCTTTTTGTTTTAGTGCTTTCATTTAAAAACTTCTGGCTATGCTTTCATATTTTCCTTTGCAACCACAAATTAATCAAGTCACTTTTTGTTTTAAAGAAAGCTGAGCTTCTTAAGTTTTTCCATGCAAATAGTGCAAGATTTACCAACACCAACTTAACTGTAAGCATTATCTCTGTCTCTCAGAATGGTTACAGACTCCATTCAAACACCATTTTGGCCCATGTTGCACTGCAAAAGTAGAAAATAGTAGCAAAACGTGGAACTTGATTTCTGTAGCAGTATATTGACCTGGTTCCACTAGTTTGAATAGAACTAGCTCTACTACTTGTTACTGAAAATGCTGTCTGCCTCTCTCCATCACAGCAAAATATAATAATCTACAGAAAATTTTTATCATTTTGAAGTTTGTAAATACCATTAAGAGTTATTAATGATGCTTCTACTAACAAAACCAGACACATTTTTCAGAGGCTGTAGATACACTCAATAATTGTGAATTTAAATATCATTATCTAAGCATAATTCTTTCTCCTTTAGGGGGTTCTGCGTGTCTCCCATTCCAAATTAACTTAAAACAAACCATGAAATGATGCATAGTAAAAACAAACAATTCATCAAGACTTATTCATAAGTATTTATAGCAGCAAGCAGACAAAAAAAAAAAAAA
>NW_020455532.1:2900935-2929033 GCF_003342845.1 Nothoprocta perdicaria | reverse complement strand
AGAGCTTTAAAAAAATACATGAAAAATAAATGCTTAAAATAAATACTTTAAAAAAAGCTAACTACCAGGTAAACAGGATGATACCACAATCTTGTAATGCAATTGGAGCAGCTTGGTTATATGCAGTTACAAAGCAGTATATTCGCTAGTATTATATGTAGAAAAGCAGTAGGATACTGACAGGGATTATTATTGCGACTTGGAATATTTATCTTTACCAAGTCCAAGGTACTTTCTGTCAACTGTGAGGAAAGGGGGAGCCCGGCTTGTGCTCTGAGGAGTGTCCCTTGGTGCTTCCTAAGTGCTGGCTGAGAGAAAAATGTGTTGGTTGTGCCCGAGCTGCGTGTGCAGCAATGTACAAAGCGTTTATTGGCCACGATTGTGTCTTCCCCTTGTCKCCACTGGGGCAAGAGGAGTCAATAACCTCCAGCACAAGGGGAGGTAAAGCACAAATTTTAAGGGGCTGGGATGCTTCCACAGTCCATGTATTTTTGAAGTATCTCAAACCACTGGCATTTGTTATCTCAGCTGCCTGCAAGAACTGTGACAGCCTGGGAAGACCTAGTTGCATACCATTGCTGCTCATCTCCTGTCTGCATTTCTGTCTAGCTGGGGTTTGGCAGCCAGGATGAGGAGCATCACTCTAGATTTGCAGGAGGCTGGTTTGATTTGTCTGTAGATAGCAGGAAATYCTAATAATGAGGACTTTCTTTTTGTTGTTTGCCTTATCGTAAGTCATTTTAAAAAGGCTATGAGGGCTTTAATGCTCACTGTACATTGCCAATAATAGCACAGATTTTCTTGTTGCTCTCTTTAATTTTTCTAGGTCCTAATCACGTGTCTATGCAGCAGTCAGGCCAGAACACTATGCCCACAACCTCTCTGAGTATGACTGTCAGCAGTCATGGAACTGGGCCTGGTTATAGCCATACAGTGCCTGCATCTCAGAATGTGCCAATGCAAGGCCAGGGGTCAATAGGCAATTATGTGTCTCGAACAAACATCAACATGCAGTCTAATCCAGGTAAATTCCCTCTTCCTCCTTCTGGGCCAACAGGCCTTTTTAGTGACCTCAGAGGTGTACCACACATGAATGTGTTCTGTAAATATTTTCTGTAGACAGGGACAAACACTCAAGAGGAAAAGACAGCCTTAAGATGGCTTAATTACGGCTGAGCTCGATGAACTAGAAGGACTTTTCCAAACGTAATGATTTTCTGATTCTAAGACATCTTTGCATTTCAAGGTGTCAGGCACCAGTGTAAGTCAGGAGAGTTTCAGATGTGCTTTAACTTACATCAGCTTGGTCTGGTTAGCAGTGAGTTGTGAAGAACAGGTTTGGCCACAAGTGCAACAGCACCGTGTTACAGCCCTGGACAGCAAATCCCACAGCTGTGGGAGAGATTGGCAAAGCACCCTTATCCTTGCTGAAAGAGCCTGCCAGACAAAGAATATTACACATTTATTGTTTGTGCATTACTGTCCTAGTCTTATTATATTCTTCATACTTCACGCTGCTTGAAGGGCGTAGAGAGACTAGCTGGCAACTCCGAGTGAATCCCTGACTTGTAAAAGTGATTGCTACTGAGTATTGAATGAGATATCCAAAGCTTAAGATATTCATTCAGACAATGTGAAATTCAGGGAGCAAATGCATCCTAAAATGTCTGTTTATTTTTAACTATCAGCAGGTATATAATAAGATGGAAGAAGAAGAAGGAGTTGATTAGTGAAGAASAGCAGCAATAAATGAGGCAGGAGGTAGAGAGGAACAAATATCAGTTCTTATTTTCTKTCTACTCTATTCTTTAATTCTACTTTAATTCTAYTGTAACAATGATTACATTCTTTCAAATAATCTAATAATAATCAAGGTTATATGTATTTTTTAGATARATGTCTGACTGAAACAAATGGCAAGAACTGACAGTGTAATAACATCCTTTTTGACAGTGCAGAAGAGTTAAGTATATGTAGTAGGAAAACATCTCCMCCTGTGGAAAATGCACAGAATGATCAGGATGCAAGTTTGTGGAAAGTTTTCACTTGCTTCCAAAGAGACTAGGGAGAAAACTGTCACTTCGTTTTAGAAACCARTGTTTTTTGCATGTACATTATAGTCTCCATGATGCACCAGCAAGCAGCAACGTCCCACTACAACTCGGCGCAAGGAGGGAGCCAGCACTACCAGGGACAGTCCTCGATTGCCATGATGAGCCAGAGCAACCAGGGCAACAGCATGATGGGGCAGCGCCCCATGGGCCCGTACAGAGCTTCACAGCAAGGTAGGACCTCTCGTTGGATCGGTGACATTCAGTCATTCCTTTGCAGTAGATAAATCAGCAGGATTTCCACGTCATTTATTTTGAATAGGGAATCGCAGTTGGGAAGGGAGGAAGTCTCCAATGGTGAGAGTACAACGACAATCGGAATAATTTTACTGTTTGTTTATTTATTTATTTCAGCTGTGCAGAAATAATTCCCCTTCCATGGGATCATATACCACTAAAGAAAAGGATGAGCAATTTGATAGACAGCTCTCTGAGGCCACTGGGAATGTTCTGATTTCCCTCAAGAAGCGGTGGTTCAGTCATAACATGTCAGAGTTAACAAGGAAGGTTTTTCTGCAAACAAGGTATCAGTTTGCCAGCAAAAAAAAAATCATCCAAGACAAGGAAACCACCAAAGGAAAACTACTTTGATCTAAACCTCCATGGAAAAAAGGTTTCATAAAGCAGTAAAACTGCTAGATTGGTTGTAGTATACTGAATTTTGCCAAGGAACAAATTAATAAAAACGTTGATAAATATGTAAGCACMAATCTATTTAATTCTTACTATATTATTAAGCATGGTATAAATTCCTGTGCTTTTTAGTAACTCAGATTAGTAAATGAAATATAGCCAGTGCTTTTGATATTGCTTCATAACTGAGTGGCTTTAGGACATGCTACTGACAATTACATAATTTCAATACCTGCTAGCTTCTTTTTCTGAGAGTATGAACTTATGCCCTTTTTCTAGTGAGCAAACCATCTTTGAAACAGTTCTCAACATATGTAACTTTTTTACTCATCCAGATGTCATTTTTCTGCAAAAATATCTGGATATCACCCACAGCTGTGAAGAGTTCGTAGGCTCAGTATGYGCTCACTCGTCTTTGCCTTGCAGGTTCCTCGCAGCAGTACATGGGCCAGGAGGAGTATTACAGTGAGCAGTACAGCCACGGACAAGGCTCATCRGAACCTATGAATCAGCAATATTATCCGGACGGTAATTCCTCTGTGCCGTCATCACTGTGATACTGCTCAAGTGCAGAATAGCATGGCTGTCCCGCAAAAGGATGTGGAAAATCCATAGGGATTGTCTCCAAYCTAAGTGCTAGAAAATTCTGATGCCAGGGCATGAGGCTGTGTATATGTTCACATCATATTCGATGTCCTATCTGAGGGGGGTCTCAATTTCCTCTTAGCCTCATCTTTGTGTATAAGCAGCTTTTTTCAATACTTCTATGCAACATTATATATAATTATATTAACAATGTATTAAGTAAATCTTTGTGATTTCATCTTTTTCTTGCAGGACATGGTGATTATGCCTATCAGCAGTCATCCTATACTGAGCAGAGCTATGACAGGTCATTTGATGACTCGACACAGCACTACTATGAAGGAGGTAGGAAACGTTTTGTTGTTTCAGGACACTGTAAATGGAATTTCCTTCTTGGATGTTTTAGAAATACTAAAATGTTTGGTCTTTTTGGAGCATACAGATAATCATTATTATTATCCTAAAGAAAATACTGTGGGAGGGCCTGCTGAGGAACCAGCTATTGCAAACTGGTGCTCTTATTTTTGTGCTCTTTTGTTCTGGAGTACTTTTTGAGTTTAAAAAAAAAAAAAAAGCCTTTTGGAAACTGGTTTCTTTGCTTGTTTAGTGATGCATATATATAAACAACTCTTTCCCTTTCAAAAGAGCTAAAATTAACAAGATTCATTGAAAATGCAAACATCTGTTTCTGAAAAGAGTTCTTTTCTATGAGTCCCATGTCAAGACTCCTGACTCCTTTTTTATTTATGATTAGGATGTACAGTGAGACACCTTGTTCATCTGTAACCAAACTATTTCAATTTTTTTTATTTCTCTTTAGGTAATTCTCAGTATAGCCAGCAGCAGGCAGGATACCAACAGGGAGCTGCGCAACAGCAAACGTATTCCCAGCAGCAATACCCAAATCAGCAAAGTTATCCAGGACAACAGCAAGGATATGGTAAGAGAGCTGTCATTGACACCAACACGGCAAGTGCTTGCAATGCTTAATCCTGACATCTGCTTTCCTAAACTAAAACATGATGTAATCTATTTTCTTCAGTAATCTTGACACACACCTACCAACACTAGCCAAACAGCATTGAAGGAAAAGGGAATCTGTGTATAGTAACATACATTAATATTGCAGTATGGCATGCAGTTCTATATTATCATACCGGATCCTGTTCTCTTTTGAGGAGTTGAAAGTGTTATAGAGAAATGTTATGTATGTTTTGCCTCACATTGACTTTCCTGTAAGTGTAGCTAAGAGGCCACTGCATTAATTCTCAGGCTTCGTACATATCTAATGCTTATGTAACTGACACAGAAAAGTAACATCTTAAAATTAGAACCACTATGCCCTCATTTAGATTTCTTAGGGCGCAATGCTCTGTGTGCCTTATTTTCACTTGGTGAGGAATTGATGCTAAAAGAAAAAAGTGCAAGTGCTTTGAACATGCAGCTAACATTACCGGAGGGATTTGGAATGATTCAGGTCACCAATGGCAGTGCACTCCATCATCCTATTTTAACCCCTTTTGTTAACCCTAAGAACCCCTCCTGGCAAGCTAAGCCTTACTAATTTCACTCTCTTCTCAGGTCCTGCACAAGGAGCCTCGTCACAGTATTCCAGTTACCAACAGGGACAGGGGCAGCAGTATGGAAGCTACAGAGCTTCCCAGACAGGACCCTCTGCCCAGCAACAGAGGCCTTACGGCTACGAGCAGGTAAGTTGTCCAAGTCTCTGCTATAAAAAAGCAGGTTGTTAGCTCTGCACATAAATCTATTCGACAATTTTATGCAAGTGTATCAGTGATATTTTGCTGGGTCTTTCAAAAGTAAAAAAAAAAAAAAAAAGAAGAAAGGGCAAATTGTCCATCTTGCTGCATGTATGTCACTGCAATTCTGTTATTCTCCAACACATTTTTTGTTTTTTTTTTTTTTGTAGGGACAATACGGAAATTACCAGCAATAAAAGAACACGATCCTGTGTCAGATTCATTTCAATAGTATATCCATCTTTTGAACTGGATGTACAGGCAGTTTTGATTAATTGTAATATGTTGGTTACCCCTTAGCACAAAGCAGCGTCTGTATGTGAACGGTGTTCATTTCATGCTGGATATGAAGCAGTGCACTACTGATAACAAGACAATGCTTTAATGGTTTGATATTTGGTGCTGTGTATAGTACTGTATGTTGATACAATGCATTTTTTTTTTCATTTCCCCCCTGCCATCCTTGATGTTTCTAAATAGCTTTAGGATCATTTGATCACAGTTGTGCCCAGTTCTGGAAAGCAGAAAAGTTATTCTGAAGTCTGAAGGTTAAATACAAAGCCATTTAGTCATATCTCAGTCCAGGGAAGTATCCTAGGGCAGGTTATTGACTGCTGTTTAAGTGGAGGCATTCAAGTTTACCTGCAGCCTCTGAAATTCATGGCTCTTAGCTTCACTCCTTCAGAGTGAGGAGAGGGATACATTCCTTTTAAGTGCAAAGTCTCTTCCATGCTGTAAGATAAAAAGAAAATTAACKGCAATTTCTGCAATGCCTAATAGGGCTCATTGCCCAAGTCTTCTAATTTAAAATATGCATAGGTCCATGTTTCTGTTGTAAAAGATACAGAAGGGTGATCAAAACATATATTCAAGAAAATATTCATCACTAAAGGCACCTTTTATATATCCATGTAACCTATGGTATTTCTGTCATGAAGACAAAAATAGAAGGGAGCTTTGAGATCTGGAATGTCAGCCTACTAAATGTCAATATTGCTTCATATTGTACTAAGCTAAAAAAAAACATCTGGCAAAACTCCAGTCTTAAACGTGCTACTCCAAATTTTATAACTTGCATATATATATATTTTTTCGTGCCAGATTTCCCAGGCCAGTAGCTGGCATCCTTCTTTACTTCTCATTCTCCCATTGCTCTTATTCAGATTTTCCAGCAAGCATTGTAGCCATGAATATTACCACATATTTTGATTGACTGTTCCTACAGCTCCTCATTACTTTTATTTTTCTTTTGTAGCTCAATAAAAAATAGTTCAGAAGAAAAAATATCCATCCTTTTTGCAGTTAAACAACTAAATTCAGCATTAATTCTGAACAATATTATGCATAGAGGGAGGGAGATTGTTAATAGTGTCAACCAGTAAGAGAAAACCTATAGAGGAAGAACGGAGAAACAAGAAATAGTGGCATGTAGAAGCCACTATAACTAATAAAAGTCACTTTTATTTAGTTGTATACATTCTTATAAAGTGCTGAAGTTGAATAAAGTACTTAAAACATGCTTATATAACTGTTAAATGAAGTACCAAATTTCTCAGTGGCAGAAGGCTAAGGTGACTATACTTCAGGAGCATTMTTTAATGCAACACTAAATTGAAAATTAGACCGTAAATATATCCTCTGTAGTGTTTTCTCCTTTTCTTTGTCTAAACTGGTATATTGTTTGGATTTTGAATTCCGGTACCTTGTATTTGGAAAAACTAAGACCACAGGGAAAAAGAAACATCTCTCACTTCATGACTTTCCTTCCTGTAAAGGAATATAGGACAGCCAGACAGTTTACTCTTAGATATTGTGCAAGCACTGCCCTTGATACATTAACACTTGTACATGCTGAAACAGAAAACATGTTTCTTATTCAGTCCTTATTTCTCTCATCTTTCCTGCTGGTGTTTTCATACAAATAAGTACTCTCAAATATCATGGAACAGAAAGGAAATACAATCATTTTCTTTACAATATTTAATAGTACAAGCAGCCAGGAGAATGCAATGTTGCTGTTTGCCAACCTGGAAATTCAGCTTTTATGTGGTTTTTGGAAGTGCTGAAATGATACTTTTGAGAGGATATGAACAACACTTAAAACACAGAAACATCACATCAATCCGAAATGTCTTACATTAAGAATTTCTTGAATGTTGTGTATATAATGTATTTGAAAGAGCACTTTGGAAATAGTTTGTACATTTATTTCCTAATTTATACATGATTTTTGGTGTTAATATTTCTAATTGTTAATAACAAAATGTTTATTTAATGTGTTGTCCATTTTTATGTATTAATGTGGAAACGAAGTGATGCCAGCATTTTGACTTCTTCCATTAATTGTATCATCTTCTGTTTTGTAATACAGAATGCTTGAAGTTTGTTTAGGTTAAAAATTATCTGAAAATGAAGTTGGTGGTACTTTTCTTACGACAGGCTTCTGAATAGGAGGAAAAGAAAAAAAAGGTGATAAGAGGAGGGTGCTTTATTCGTCTTTCTAGAAATGGTGCCAAATTGCACCATCTTTGTTAAATTTTGGATGTGGCTCAATCATAGTTAGGTAAGACAAAAGTTTCTCCCAGCTTTCGAACTCATTAAGCACTATTTGATGAGCAAACACTGTGCATATGGCTCCTGTTTTAATGGCTCGCCTCACAGGCRATGGAGAGAAGGGAGTGAAGAGAAGTATCCTTTGACTCATGGTGCACCAAAGCTTCCTTGAGAGGGGCAGAGGTAGAAAACAGCCCCGTCTGGTRGCACCTGCCTTACTTGAGATGCTCCAGCCCATCCAGTGGGGCACAGTGAAAGACTCAATGACCATGGTGGTCAGAAGGATGCCCAAGGTTTCCACAGAGGGGTCCAATCACTAGGCCACTTGCTGCCTTTGCAGAACGATCACTCCAGCGCACATAACACCCGTCTGACACGCACCAGCCACCGTGTCGCCAAGAGGTCGGGCCTGGGCGAGGGCGCAGCGCCCGCCCGCCACACCTTCCCTCAGGCCGCGCTTCCCGCCCAGGCGCTTCCCGCCAAGCCGGCTGCGCATGCGCCCGGCGGGCTGCGGGGCGGCCGTTGGCCGGGGCGGGGCCGTAACGGCCGCACGTCACGTGACGTAACGGCTGCGTGCGCGGGGGGTGCCGCGCCCGCCATGCTGCTGTGGCGGTGGCTCGTGAGGGGCGGCCGGGCGCCATGGGGAGCCGCGCTCCTCGGCGCGGCCCTCGCCGCCCCGCGCTGCCGCCCGCCGCCCTTCTCCACGACCGGCGCGCGGGACGCCAAGAGCCGGCGGCTCGCGCGGAAGAGAGCCCTGACGGAGCGGCAGCTGGTGAGTCCCGCCGCGCACGGGCCGGGGCCGGGCGGGGGCGGCCGTTTGGTTTGTTGGCCCTCACCGTGATAAGCGACACGCTTCTGAGGTGAAAATATGSATACATATTCTGGAGTTTAGTCAGCTTTTTGAATGCTTAGGAAAGWCACTTCTCGTGTGGAAGTGTTGGTGCTCGGAGTAGGTGGTGTTTGCTTAGCCCAGACATACAAACTTGGAGAAAATGAGCCTTATATAGCCTCAAACTTAACCTTGTTTTGTTTTTCACTTTGGGGACTTCTGTAGTTGCCAGGCTGTCTTATGTCTGATAAGCTGTACAGTCCTAGGACACTTTCATGTTGTTCTTTYCCAATTTAAGTTTCAGGTGAACTGTTTATTAGTTCTTTAAATAACAAGTTCCAGTAGTTCACTATCTTGCCATATGGTGGTGCTAAATACTCTCCTAAGAGGGTCTTTTAAAGCAGTAGGGGGTTGTAGGGTAACCTTACTTATTCAGGAATTATATTTCTTTTTAGCTGCATATCTCAACTGTAATATTTCACCCACCCATACTGTTCAGACCACCTTATTAAAAAAAATATATATTTCTCTATCTCATAATGAAGCCCAAGCTATAGAATCTGTGTGCCTCTGCATGCATGTCCCCCCTTTCTCTTCTTGGCCTGCCATGTAAACATTCTCATCCATACATATGAAAATACTTCAGCAATGTTTTCTTTTGGAGATTTCAGAGCACTTCCCAAAGCCAGGATSCAGAAATTTCTTTATGCTCTGTCTTTATCCCCTGTGCAACTGACTGCTATATATGAAGTATTCCTCTGCTTATTCCCTTTGCACATATCTTCTGGTTTTTGTTTTTGCTACAACTCACAATTCTGTTAATTTTGAAGCGTGCGTTAATTTAATCATCTGATATGCAGACTTGATGGAGGATGGCTTGTAAATTGCACTGGAATGGTACAGAATCCATCCCTGTTGCAGACACGCTATTTTGTGGATCATCGGAAAGTGCGYGTGGTTGGAGGACAAGGCGGAGGAGGGGGCCATTCTTTTTATAGTGAGCCCAGAAAAGAATTTGGAGGTCCTGATGGTGGAAATGGTGGTGATGGGGGTCACGTCATTTTCAAAGGTAAAAACTCCCAAGTCTGTTTTGTTTCGTACTGTCTCATCTTTTAAAAATCCGTGCWCTCCCAGCAAACAACCAAACAAACCCAACAACCCAGTGTTGGAGTGTTGGTAGCTGGTAAATTTAAGTGTGACAGATCTGAAATGTTTCTCTGTWTATTGTCTTTGCTTTTTAAGCCCTTTGGAAAACTGTGGTAACAGGGACTACTTAAATGACATTGATAGCTGTAGAAAGAATCACCTAAAAATGTTTTGAGAGCCAAGATAATTGAGAAACATGTTAGCTGTTCGTCCTTGCCTTTGTTATGGTAAGACTAAAACCCCACTATATTTTACTGTCAGGTTAAATAAATCTTCTTCCACTAAGCTTAAATAAATGTTCCGCTACCAATTTGCTGCAGAATGTGCTAATCTGGCAAGCACGTTTTCCAGAGTATTTTGTGGTGAATGCGTAGACTTTGGAATGACCAATTTATAAAAGGTGTGATCAATAAACCTAACCTGATAAAGATGTGGAAACTTCATCATAACTTACAGTAATAGTAGTCTTTCTTGCTTTTATTGTTGAAGCAGTGAATAAGATATGTATTACTACAGAATTTGTAAGGAGAAAGAACAGGCAATAGGTTGTTCCACTATGAAAATGAAGCTTTTAAAATCTGCCTGTTTTGTTTTACAGCTGACCGCCAAATGAAATCACTTTCATCAATCCTTCCCTTCTACCAAGGTTTTCATGGACAGAGAGGAGGAAGCAAAAACTGCTATGGAGCCAGCGGTGCATACATGTACGTTAAAGTAAGTTAAGGTTGTTGAAAGTAAACGCTGCAGATTCCCAAGCTGGATGACCTAGCTGTGAGAAAAATCAGTTGTTTGTGTACGTTTTTGCAGGGACTTTCACATTTATCTCCAGGACTGGTTGGCACACAGAGAGATCCAGCTGCTTTAACTAGTTATAAAAGCCCTGCCTCCTTGGAAGGTACATCTGTCTAAAACAACCAGTTTTACTTTCAGGGATCACTTGCCTAGTATTTTCAGAACAAAGAACGTGCTTAATAGGAGAAGACTTTCTTCTTTCTGTTTTTAAACATATCCTGTTTGGCGCGTAGTCATGCTGTTTCTAAACTCATTACTATGATTAGGCACCTGTGGTTACAAAGGCAGAGAACAGTACTGTTAAAGTTCTGATGAGGTGTAGATGTCTGACAGTGGTGTTTGGGTTCAGTACATGAGCTTCGTAAATTACACTTGCCATTTTTGATTCTTTCAGATCCCTGCCTCAGAATAGAGAGGAATTATCTTTTTTTGATGAATCTGAAATCAGCTGGCAAAGGATCTGATGAGATGGTTCTGCTGCAGACTTTGAACTTCAATGCATTGTTTGTATTTGCCGCTATTTTCAGGTCCCTGTAGGTACATTGGTTAAAGAAGATGGGAGAGTTGTGGCTGACTTCACTCGACATGGTGAAGAGTATATTGCAGCTTATGGGGGAGCTGGAGGGAAAGGTAAYCGCTTTTTTCTTTCCAATGAGAACCGAGCCCCAACGTTCTTTACTCCTGGAGAGCCAGGCCAGGACAGAGTCCTCCACTTGGAACTCAAGACAACAGCACATGCAGGATTGGTGAGTATTAGTGTGATTCTTCACCTTCTTTATCTTTGCAGTTTGACACTTGACTGATGGAAGACATAATGTTCTATAACATTTTTATCAACCTTCTGGCTTGCTTGTCTAGAGGTGCAGCTCAGTGCTTTCTTGCTGTTATTTGGTGAAAGGCTGTCCAAAATTATTTGCCAAATTGTCATTCTTTTGCTACTTGATGTCATGCTACTTCTGCTAAAATCAGCAGTAGTCGTGGGAGAACAATGCACAAGATTCATCACTGATTAGTAGACTCACTGATGATGTACAAGGAATTGTCTGTAGATGGACAGTMTGGAGAGATCCTCTAAACTAGTCATTGTGTTATGTGCTTTAAAAAAAGCACTTTGATAAAGTTCAAGTCATTTCTATCTCATCTGTGTATTTCTATTTTTTACGAATACTGAACACTGGACTTTCTTTGTTTCAGAGTTAGTATTATGTAAAATTAAAAACCAAGTCAATTTAATATTTAATCTGTTTTCTTTTTTAAATATGGAAATATTTTGGTCCTGGCTATTAAAATTAGACAAGTRTTGTTATGGTAATACAATAACTGTACAGTAACTATTTGGTGTAGGAGAATTTTGCAGATTTCTTTGGAGACAAAGGAGTTAGCAGTAATGGATCAATGTACTTAATTCTGTATCAAGGTGAAGACCTTTTTTTTCTATTTATTTTATTTTTACAATTTAGAAATTTGGGTTTATATAAAATTCTGTACTCTGACAGTAATTCTGAGTATCTGATACCAGCAGGCAGGAAAAATTCAGTCTGTGTTGATCTGGATGATGTTGGCCCTCAGTGTATGTCATATGTCAGACACTGAATATCCCAAAGTAACTTTGTTTCTAAGATTGGTTTATTTAAATACTTGTGCATCAAAACTGTGACAACTCTGTAAAATCCCAAGCCTTACGAATGTTCTGGTTAGTTCTAGGCCAAATAATATTATTGAGTTGGTGAGGGCAAAGCAAATTCTGGATTTTTGGAGAAAAAAATCATCTGTAGTTGGTCAAGAGAAGTGAAAGATAAAGACGGTAACAATTTCATTGTGCCAATTCAGAGGAAAAAGATTTTATCTTGTACTGTTTTGACTTATGTGTTATACAAAAGAAAGTTAAAAATACTCTTTTTATTTGAGTTAATGTGGAACTGTGACTTTATTAAGTGTTTGTATTCCAGGTGGGTTTTCCCAATGCAGGGAAATCATCACTTTTGAGAGCAATCTCCAATGCAAAGCCAGCAGTGGCTGCCTACCCATTCACAACCCTAAACCCTCACGTTGGCATCGTTCACTATGAGGACTATGAGCAAGTAGCAGGTAAGAATTTTTAGATTTCAGTCAAATGACACAAATGGTAGTTAGAATGACTTTAAACACTGCAGGAAAAAAAATAAAAAGCACATCTGTAGAATTCTTGCTTGTTCTAAAGAACTTCCAACCTGATGTAGCAAAGCAATATTTAAAGTACATTTCATGTTCACTTGTATGTGCCCTTAATAGTGAACTATAGATCTCTATTCTGTCTTCACTGAAAAGATCTATATTTTTTGGAGCTATAAAGGATACATAACTTAGTACTTTATGGCTGGTGTACTTTAGTACTACATTGATGCATTTATCTCTAATTCTAAAAGTAATCACAGGACGTTAGAACAACTTTGTAACAGTTGTTAAATGCGTTGGAGTCACTGTGAAATTTCTCTCACTGTAGTTGCTGATATTCCTGGCCTAATAAGAGGTGCTCATCAAAACAGAGGCCTCGGGATGGCATTCCTAAGGCACATCGAACGCTGTCGTTTTCTCCTATATGTGTTAGATATGTCTCAGTCTCAGCCTTGGATTCAGCTGCAAGACTTAAAATATGAACTGGAACAATATAAAAAAGGACTGTCCAAGATTCCATGTGCTATCATTGGGAATAAGATTGACCTTGCCCAGTCCAGGACTAATTTGCCACTTCTCAAAGAACAAGTAGGTGAGCGGGTCATTGCGTTGTCTGCATTGACAGGTGACAACCTAGAGGAATTATTGCTGCATTTGAGAGAACTGTATGACAATTATGTGAAAACAGAACAGTCACAAGGAAAAAGCCCAGTCAAGTGGTAGGAAGCAGAACTACTGTGAGCCATAATGGAGGCTAAAATATCATAATTTGATGGATTAGATGACATCTTCCTTTTAAGGGCATAAAGTGTGTGGATTTACTCTCCACTGCTCTGTTGGAAACCTGCTTGTTTTGGTTCCCTTTGAAGTCTCTCAGACTTTTTGCAACAAAACTTGAAAGTTGTAATAAAGACAGTTGCCATTTTCCAGTTCAGCATCCAAGATCCTCTCTGGTATTAGATGGATACCTGTGGAATGACGAAGAATGCTGTCTGGTGGAACTGACTGAAGCTCAGGATCTGCGGGCAATGTTGATTTGCTTTTCTGAACTAGAAAGAAGTGACTTCTCACTGTCATTAATCAAAATTTCTAAATAAAAATAAGCTAATCCAGTATCTGTCTGTCTTTATGGTCTAACCACTTTTATTCATTTCTTCCCTTAAACTTTTTTTTTCCTTCCCTCTGCTCAGAGGGGAGACGACTGCCCTGTGTGTTTAGGGAGGAGTGTGAAACAGGTATAACTGATTGAAATATTTCCTTGTTAGTGTAAATAAATTAGCTTTTTGYTGCTGTAAATGGTATCAAAGGCTGGTAAAATATAACATGACACCAGAAATATTTCAGGAATAAATTGAAAAACAAGCATAAACAGTGCTATAAACAAATTGAATTGCCAGTGACTAAGCACCTGGTTCATGATTTATTGGAGTTCCTCAAGCCCCTTCTGCTGTTTACAGGAAGAGCAGCAGCACTGGCTGCTGGGGCTGTGCTTCATTACCTGTGTGTCTGCAGAGATCAGAGCCACCTGCGCATGAGAAATGTCTCACCAGGTTTCTGCATGTGGTGTGAGGTGGGACATTGTACACTTAAGTCCTGGAAGAAATATTTTTGGATTCCTCCTGCCTGAACAGCTTTGTGCAGCACAGACCAATTCTCATGGAGCAAGCTTTGAAAGCAGTTTTATTCTGAAAAATAATAAATTTTGTCTATGACTATGAATCAAGAGGTGCTAGTGCTAAGAGAAGGGGACTTTGTTAGATGTATTGCCTCTGTACAAATTACTCAATACAAAATGATGATATAACTTCACTATATTGTCTCCTGCAGGCTCTTGCTAACTGGGATTATTGGTACAGTGGCACCTGTAACAACAGGTTAATGTTGGGAGCAGAGGGTAGGTGTGTTGCAGGTGTGTGACTTAATGAGTTATTAATTGGCTGACAGGCGGAACATGAAAAGGGAACACAAAGGCTGCTGGAATGCTAATGTGTTATTTGAGCAGTTAACTCTGAGATGCAGATTAAAAGACAATAAATATGTGCTTTTCTAAGAAAAGATTATACTACATGTATAGATAGTATTTTTTTTTCCAAGCTGTAAGATTTATACTGGAAACTCATATTTTGGGGAAGATTGTGTCCTGCAATATGGAGACTTCTGTCGTGTATAAAAGTGATGAGAGGCTTTTGGAGGGAGATAGTATCTTTACTGGACCAACAGTATCGTGTTTGTGCACGTGTACAGGGAGAATGGTTTAGCTTTCAGCCCTGATAGGTCTACAGTCTGGTTGCTACCATAAAAGTCCTATTTTGATTTTGAAACTGTGGAGACTCTGTCCACTTCCATTAATAATTGCCATTGTGCAAATGGCTTTGCTATAAATTAAAACCTTGTCCCTCTATTGCTGCTGCCTGGTCTTTAAAGAACAGTTTTGTTTCCTCCTGTTTGTCTTCCATATGGCAGCTCCCAATGTTATTCCCCGTTAAGAAGTTTCCTTGCCTTGTTAAATAGGGCTTACTTGCGCCTGCACCGGAGAGGTCTGCAAAGACTGAAGTTATTAATATTTGGATGGCAGGTTATATATGTGTGTCAATAATGATAAGGGGAGGTTGGGCAACTATCTTGATAATAAAACCAAGCCACCTTCACGATGCATCTTTGATCCCTTGTTTTTTTTTGTTTTTTTTTTTTTTCTCTTTAGTTCTGAGACTTAGTATGTTGAATGCGCCCATCTTTGAGACATAAAATACAGCTGACAGGACAAAGGCAGAGAGATTTTTATCAAGCTTGTTTTAATATTGAGATTGTGTTTGTCCTTCATTTTCCCGCTGAGAATAATTTTTCATATCCTCTTTCCTGATTGAAATAGAATTGTCCAAGGAGGAAGCCTTTGAGCAGAGACTGATTCCCTCATCAACATTTTTTCCCTKTGCTTGTTTATATGAAATACTGCTTTGGTGCTCTGAAATGTGCATTTTTGGGCCCTGTTCTTAACATATTACTATAATGCTATACCATAAAGATAGAAATACGCATGTATTATATATTTACTCGGGATTGATAAGACTATGCTACCAAATCGTAAAATCATGGCTTAATTTTAGTAAGAGATAGTGGATATGACTGGTTACTTTGTTGCAACCTATTTTATTCTGCTGCCATTCCATTAATTTTAATTGGAGTCTCTCTGGTATGATGCGACCCAGGTAACTTAATTTTTTCTTTTTTTTTTTTTTTTTTCTGAATATAGCACTGCAGTATGTTCAAATATTGTAACCTTAACATGGTTACTGAGTAAAATAAGCACAAGGCTTTTCATTTGTTATGTTTTATCCATATATGCTGAAAATGTTTTGTACAGACTAAATTACCTTTTGAAATTCATGCTTTAGAAATGCGCTTAGATCTAGACATTAACACTGAAAAGCAAGACTGAAAACTGACTGTAGRACAAATACATCTTTTGTTATTCAGGTCTTCAATTTGGTGCCTTTCTAACTTTGTAGCTAGAGAAATACGTGGTCAATAAAGGCATAGGTAAGAGTATTTTAGAAACAGAAAATATCCTAGTGTTTAAAGTCTTCAGCACRCAGAGAAATTTGGTCATGATTCTTAAGTTTTTGCATTTTCATTGTGATACTTTGTTTTTCATTGCTTAATTACTGTTGAAATCGGAACATAAGTGTTTTTCAAAGGCATGTGAATCCCCATCCAATGTATCCTTCACACACACACACACACACACGCACATAAATGTTGGTGGATGTTATCCATTCTCTGTCTAAATCCAGATGAATTAATCTTCCACTAAATGTGGAAAATGGTTATGAAGAAAAATATTCGCACGAGGCAATATAGTAAAACACTATTTGTCAAGAAGACATCTATGATATTACGTACGAAATATCCATATTTTGATTGTCTTATTCATGAAATCATAATGGTTTTGTGGCTGTTTGTTTCGCGTTGTTTTCCTCTATCACAAATTGGGATGATGAGTTTGGCCAGCTAGTTTGCTTTGTCCTGACTGGACACACATTTATCACATTTAAAAAATAACCTGGTGAAATGTCAATGTATTAAATCAACGTTTTTTTCTGGGTTATTTTTGAAATGTTTGTTTTCTTTGTTTACTCACCACCACGCCAGACACATAATGAGCGTTTCAAACATTAGTTCAAATAAACAATCACTAGGACAACGAGCAATGTCTAGAAAAACAAGAACCAGTAGCATTTAGTAGCTTCTCTGTGGGAAGATGTGATTCTGAAGCTCGCCAACCTGTGCAACAGGTTAAGTCCTTATATTAGTTTTGTTTCCCAAAGATCCTGATGGGCCCTGTAACCACAGATGTAACAAAGGTATTTTGTTTTGATGTTAACTGCCCTGTGTTTCTAAATCAGCAGAACATTTCCAACTTCATYAGGTAAAATTAGGAAAGTGGTTTTGAGGGATGAACTTTTTTTTGTTTGACCCAAGCAACTTGCTCAGTGACTTTTGTTACTTGTGTTTTTCTAGATAGATTTATACAAGCGTCATTTATAAGCATAAATGCTATATTTACACTTGTAGCTTCAATGGGCTTATCTTGAAGTACAGGATGAAAATATACAACTTGCTGAAGAGACACTCAGATCTGCAATCTGTATCATATCTGCCTTCCTCTCTTGTAAGGTATTCTACTTTTTAGGGTCAGTTTTACCTTTTTCAGGATATTGCAGTCTCTTTGAGGATATTAGCATTATCAGAGCTAACTTTTTCTTTCCTGAAAGCAAATCAGGAGTTTTTCCCCAGTAAATAAAACTTTATTTGCAGATTGATAGCAAAAATTGCCATGTGAACATGTACAATTTATTAACTGATGCTGCTAATTCATGTAGATCATCGTTTATTCATTAAAGGCTCTAAAGACAAGGTGATTTTTAGTGCTTACTAAATGTATTCAAGTAGCTTAGAAAATTGATCAACTCAGAACAGTTCCAGAATTGTATATTCACCCCAGATGAACGTAGTGCTACATAAGTTAATTTCGTAATTAATCTAGTCTGTAACAAAATCAATAATACATTGGAGTAATCAGGTCACTTGATGAATGAGTGCACAGTATGAAATTTGCTTTTAATGAATATTCAAGCTAAGTAGCTTTTGCCTCTAATCTATGCTAGTAAAGCCTGAGTGCTTATACATTAGTGGAGGCAATGATTACAGAGAGTCACGAACATAACAGTATAAAGAASGAACTTATTCAAAGTCTGTCAGAGATTTTTATACTGTTTTTGTCTGATAGATAATATACCCATTTTCTAATGCATCCTGGGTGATCTTGTCAGCACACAAATACCTCATTGGAGCTGCTTGTATAGCTTGAGGTTAAGCTTAGTAAAATATGTGCTGCGCTGCTTTGGTGTGGGGGCAGTGTTATTCTGCTGTGTTATTTGCTGGTTTGCCGCTTTGTCATGCCATTTTTATGAGTGATTAATGTTAATCAGATTGATTATTAGTTGTTTTCCCTGTTTTCAGTCTGTTCAGTGCCTGGGTTCAGGCCACCTCTTAGTACAACATGAGTTCCGGAGCCGTGTTGATTGGGCTTCTAGTTCTTCAACAGCAATTATTCAGCTTCCTCTCAAAGTGTTTCTGAGATGGTGACTTTGAAACTGAGCTCAGAAGCACATTGGATTTCTGAGGGGAAGTTTCTATGGCGTTTCAGCTTTTTATCCTTTTGAAACAGATGAAATGTTCCATATGTTTCACTCTGTATGGGTTCTACCCAACTAGAACTTCAAGAAAGGTGTGTTGGGCACTTGGATCCTTTGCTGATATTTTAATTTGCTTTGTGGTACTTTTTACCYTGCAATGATAGTCATTTGAGCGTCTTTGATTCCAGCCTTCTCTTCACTGTAGAAGTAGCTGTATGGAGCATTCTTCTGTTCATGTTATTCTATCAAGTACTTTGCAACCGTTGTGTGGATTAAAAATAACAACAGAACTGCTCTTCAGGGGCTCTTCATACTCATTTTCATAAAATCTCTTGAATAATGCCTAAAGTCCTAGTTCTGTGAAGTCTAAACTTTAGCTTTGTGCACAAACTGTAAATACTATTATTTTATTCCAGTATATTTTGAACACAGGGTACATCAGAGATATTAAACAGTGCTTTAGCTGTAATGGTGTATTGAATTTGTGCTTCCTAGAGTGTAAACTCTGTTCTTAATGGAGGGTAATCATTGTTTAGTCAATCTATCATCAGTTCATGGACACTGTAGGGCTCTATACAACTCTCATATTGTTTGTTGTTCAAAAATCAGTGTCTAAGGACSAAAAGCTTTGTGTGAACTGTTACTTAACTCTTAATGGCTGAAATATTTTCCAGAACTGTCATTGTCCTGCTAGCAGAGAGCTTGCTGTCCAAAATCTAGAGATAACCAAAATAAGATGGTTAAGTACTTCGCAAACAATTTTTCTTCAGTGTCAATTGTGCTGCTAACTCCTTAGATGATACGTTAAAAATAATTCATCCATCCCAAATGCATTTTTGTGCTTAAAAGAAAGCCTGGTACTTAGTTKTGGGCACAGTCTGCTTCTAAAAACTTCATTTTGTTGTGAACCTTGCAGTTACATGCCCAGAATGGATCTCTCCGTTGTCTGTATACACGTAACACCTTTATTCTCTTTCCTTGCCATATCTTCTGTACGGTCATTGTGTACTAAGGCAGGGGGCCTTGGGAGTTATTGACAGGTATTTGCTGTGTAAGAAAAGCCTTTACCAAAGTCCTGCTAGGCACATCTGAGTCACTTTTTAAAATTATACTGGGTGGTAGAGTTTCACAAATGGAAAAATAGTAGTCTTGTTCTTCCCCCACAAATGCGCACATACAGCCCTACCTATAATGTCTGCTAATTGGATTAAGTACTAGTTCCGTTGTGCAAGCAGCTTGTAAATTACGGAGTAAAAACATGTGGCCTATGAATATGTGGTAACGAGCAGTGCTTATCCATCCTGGACTGTAGTGATAAAAGTGGTGGGGATTTAATGAGTCATCAGCATTTCTGAGCTCACAGGAGAGCTTTGCAGACRCCTGGGCTTCCTGCCTTTGAGCTACCTACATGTCATCCTCTCCCAGGGGCCGTGGGTTGGGTTTGGGTGAATGCCACTGACACAGTTCCTATGCGGATAAAATGATGGCAGCAGGTTACAGCTGATGCCTGTCACCCTGCAGCTTTCCTGGTTGCTTGTCTAAAAACTGTAATTCTCTAATCCTGCAAAAGCTGCGATATTGGCAGAGAAAGATGTTATGAAATGGAGTGGAAGAAAGGAGTAGATTTAACTCAAGGTTAAGGGGGCACGTAAGTGCTGTGAGATCCCTGCTATCCACCTAGACCTTGCGTGATAAAGGCTAGTTTTGTGATAAAGCAAAGTGCTAGAAACCCAGGCAGCCTTTGCATTCTGTGGCAGTTATCCAGGGTCGTTAGCAACGTGTTTTTATTCTCTGCCTGCTACTCCAACCTGTGAAGTGAAGGTAATACTCCTGTTCCGTCTGTTTGCAGAACAAGCTTTGGGAAGTGAGCTCTTCTAAGACCAGGTCAGTACTTCCGAGTTGTATTGATATCACAGTTGTGCATGTGAAATAATAACCTCTCTTAGAAATCATGTTGTTAAACGTATGTCTGGTAGAGATACTGACCTAGTGTCTTTCTATTCCTGTACTGGTATGAAAATGAATATTTATTTACAAACATGGAAGGAAACTGTTAGCATTCTTTCAAATCAAAATATAATCACATCTTCCTGATTTCAAAGATTCTCTCAGCGAATTTCATTAAATATCCCAGACAGGTGTTTTTCAACAAAAAGCTTGTGCTGTCCCTTCTCTAGCCTCCTACTTGAGCTAATGAAGCTTCAGCGATGTCTCTGGAACAATGCAGCAATTTATATAACTACAGGTTAGAGAGAATGAATAAGGAATCATAATTGAGGAAGGGTGCTGAAGAGAGGCAGTGGGAGCAAAGTTCTCCTGTGCGTGTAAAGAGATATCTCATTATTGGTGATTAGGGAGGAAGCGTTGCAGAGCCAAAAAGAAGGTAGCTGTGCTGAAAAAATGTACTTTTATAGCTTATTGATATGCACTCAGTGCTCTGTGAAAGGACCAGAGACCTTGTAATTGCAGCCTTTGCATCCTCCAGTTCATGGAGTGTAGGTTTGTGTTAAGAGAAGGGAACTGGCGTTACCTCCAAACATGACTTATGGTAAGTTCCTTAGTCTGATTCTTTAAAAAAAWACTCGGAACAATTTTCAGCTGCATGGACTTTGTTTACTTGTACTCCAYGTGCAAACTGGATACTTCTGCCTGGAAATAGCTCTTGTCTTCCTCTGTGCCTCTGTGCTTCAGCAAATATCTGAGGCATTTTCGTAACTATGGCAAGTCTTCTTCCATATTTTTTGTAAACAGGACCTGTTTGTGCAGTTTTCTGTCTGTAAGGTAGAAATAGGACATTTTCAACAGGTATGGTTTCAAATATAGGTAGCTGATGCGGTGTATGTATGTAGGTGTTTTGTGAGAGCAGTTGACAAGAAGCCCTGTCTTGTCCTATGGTAATAAGTTTTCACAGCTCATGTTTGATTATGCCCAGGAGCTTCCTGGTGTCTGCCTTTTACATCTGCATACATTCTGGACACTAAAAGTCAGCAGAATACAAGTATTCCTTTAAGCACATTTGAATTAGATACCAGCTACTCTTCCAGCTGACATCCAACTAGTTCATAGCATTTTCAGTAAAGAAAGYAGACTCAGGTAGGACTGAAGATACTGGCACAGGGAGCTGCTTTTCATTTTAATTTAGCAAAGCAGGAGTGTTTCTTTCAGTAAGGAATACAAGTATCTTCCCTGCAAAGCCTTCCAAATGAATAAAATCACTTTCAACAAGGTTTCAGTGATTYTCAGAAGTCACCTTTTACAACCATAGGATATGGATGAGAAGAGTTTACCTTTCCACTCAAAATCACGGCTGGGTTGAATTTTTATTCGATATGTTTTTTTATTCCTGTCTCAAAGCAAGACCTGTTCTTGTTGAGCAGAAACTTGTTTACYGAGTTTGACTTATTCATATCCTCCTAGAAAAAGCAGACAGAAGGAGATCTCTCTGAAGACTGTGGCCTTGGAGACAGATTACTACTTAACCATTTTACCATGGCTACCTACTGACCTGCCTATGGTCTCCTAGTGCTTTAATGAGRGTTTTTTTACCCTTAGTGTTACATGAAATTTACTTCCTGCTGCACTTGCAAAACCTGTGCTTGGGTCTTTCCAACAGTGGAGGACTTGCTATAAAATTCCTTTAGCAGAAGATAACAAGTGCCTGGGCAGAGAGGTCAGCTACCGGTCTGCTTTCATAAATATTACATAGTTAYGCACATAATGTATTTTCAAAAATGGTTCTTGTGTGGTTTAAGTCCACACAATGGACTTATAATAATGTGTGGTTTAAGTCCAGGCTCTGTAAGTCTTGAATGCTCTTCCATCAGCTGCATCCATCTCACTTCTGCAGTGGTTTTGTTTGTTTTTTCCCTCTTTGATAGTGACTGCGCTGTTTCTTGAACAATCATTTCACATTTCAAATGYTTCATAGAGTTCAAAATCCAGCTTTACTTGTCCATGAAAAGCATATTAACATCTTTTAGAGGAATTAGTCAAGCATGAATGTGTTTAATCATTGAAATGTTTATTTCTAAGCATGTGTACATGTGTGGGCACAAGCATGGGCATATATACATAGATAATCATATAGGATGAGACATAGACTATGCTACGGAGCATTCTAGAAGTTCCCCAAATTATGTTGCCCTAGAAACTAGTTTAGAGGGAAATGGTCTCCTGTCTTGTTTGAGAATTAATACTTCTGGGACTAGGATTTTTGCTTATCTTGACAATGCCCCTTGACACAATTAAAATAYTGCCTCTGTCAATGCGATAGAAGCATCACTGAATTGTCCTGTTTCTTTTTCCTAGTATCCATAGTTTTCATTYTATCATGCAGGAATGAGGGTTATGGCTGTAAATCTCACTGCTCCTGTTTGGAAATGAACTGAATGGTTCCTTCTGCCCGTATAAAGGTGAGAGACCCCCTGTGCAAAAGGCTCACAATGAAACATCAGTTTTGTTACTTTTGAGGAAGGGAACACATATTTGCTCCCTTCTGACATACAAATAAAAGCACCATCAGATTTTGAATTACACAGAAACATGTTGATGTCACTGATAGGAATCTAAGAAAGTAAGGTACTTGTWTAGATGGTGTGTGTGCCTCAGTGCAGGTGCGTCATAGTCTTAGGGAATCCTGGAGCAAAACCAACCTCCACCTACTCCTTGGGAATTACTTTTTTTTTTAAATATGGATTTTTATCTTTACAGTTAAAATGATAGAAAAAATCTCTACTAATAAAAAGATGTCCTGGATTTCTGTTGTGTTTGAGGATATTTCGGTGAAAAAAAAAAAAAAAAAAAAAAAAAGTAAAAGGAAGAAAGGAAGGAGCCCTAGCAAGTGCTTTGTGCTGTAGTTGTGTTTAGTTTGGTTAAATGACATAACAGATGTCTATTTTGGCTTAAAGGCTTCCAGAGAAGGCCATTTTCCTAACAGAGATAAGGACTAAGCTTTCAGTAGTCATCTAGAGCATCATGCTGGTTTTGGTAGTAGTAGGGACACGCAGTCCATGTTTATTTGCAAGTAGGCTGGGGAGTGATGAGCAGAAATCAGGGTATCAGGTGGATGTGTGTTCTGCAGGTGCAAGAAATACTCTGGTGTCACGTAGGGGCAAGGAAGAAGCAGTAAAGGGGCAAGTCCTGTGGACATAAGTTCAGGAGCTGATTGAGGCTTCCTGCAAAAAGGTGCCCCTTCTTGAAYGAGGGCAGACCATGCAGAAGGGGACCTGTTTCTACTTTGAAACCAATTTWATAGAGTTTTAATAGGTGCTTGACCTCTTCTGTGTTTCTGAGACCTTGCACTGGCCTTTGGGAAATCATGTGGGATGGTTTCTTATTTTTAAGTTTAAAAGTAGATAATAAAATCTTTTTTCTGAATAATAAGAGTGTGGAGAAGGTAACCATTATTTAGTGCCAGGCAGTAAAAAGAGAGACAATAATTCCTTCGTCATTTTCCTTCAGAATAATGTAACTGCTGGMAGCTTTTCTATAACCCGAATAAATGACCTAGTAGCCCTGTCTCTTTTTCTGAACAAGTGGAAAGACTCACAGCTGGGAGCTAGAAATTTGCTCATATGATGAATTTGTCTTTTTTAAACAGACGAGTAGATTTTGAATCCCCAAAAGACTTAGTGTGTTAACATTTTCAGTGTGTGAAACATGCTTTGTGACAGAACTTGTCTTGGAAAGAATTAAGCACTTTGCTTTCACCGTGGAGTTAATGTGCTAATCGGTGTTCACTGGCTAATCCGTGGTAAGAGAAATGTACCTGTCTGAGGAGCTTGCTTGGAGGTTGGCTGGCTGGTTGTTTTCCAAACACTTAGACTTTAACTGTATSCTCAGACAGATCTGGAGGTGTTTGACTTTTCAAATGAATTTGTGATTTCCTGCAAAGTGCTCTTTAAAGGATTCGCAAGCTTCGTATAAAAATATTTTATTGAGGTTCTCAGAGGCTGGTAGACATAAGGGTACAAGCAGGCTCAACAGTGTGCACACTAGCTGTTCTTAGTCCGCTTACATCACAGGATATGTCTTAACTCACGTATAATGGTCTGAAGGAGATTGTTACAAGACTGAAATATCATATTCACTGAACAAGACATCATTTTAAACCTGACAATATTGATCTATCAACAGTAAAGTCCAAAAATATTGTTTCTTTTATTCCTAGCAACAGCCAAGAAGCAGTTTGCTCACAGCAGCTAAGTGTAATAGGCAATCACGACATCCTAAGCTTTTGGGGACTACTTTACAGTATTTGGGGTTCTATTTGGAAAGGTATTTTTCAGACTTATGATTTTGAGCTCCCCTGTACAATACTGTTGGATATGAGCTTTTGCCATGGCAACTAATTATGTATTAGTATTACGACAGCACTGAACAATGGGAGTTGCTTTTGCTTTATGACCGTACTACCTCTGTTCCCACAGAAATTAGAGGCTAAATAGGTTACTGTGAAGTATGAAATGGGAAACAGAGACAAAATGACCAATATTTCACATTAAGACTGACTGATGATAGAGCCCTGGTCTCTTGAATCTAGCACTGCAGCTGTGAAACTTGTAGATGGCTTGAAAAGAATTTGATGCTTGGGTGACTTGCTGACTCATCTGTGAGGACCAGTGACTGCACTTGCTMTTGCTGGGCATCTCCCACCTGGAAGTCATTCCCATCGCGTTCCTCTTCTCCATCCTCTCCATAGCAAAGCCAGGCAAACAGCCTCAATGTGCCTGATACTTGTGTCTATACGTGACAGCCTAAATGGGGAAAGCAGACAAGGACACTGGAGGACGTGGCACCATGCTTGAGGGAAGAGAGGTAAGCTTCCCAAAGGAGGCAAGAGTGTGAAGAATACACAGAAATCAAGGTGATGATCAATAAATCAAGAAGAAGATCAAAAAAGAATCAAGAAATACCCATGCTGATCCTTAGAAGCAAGGATCAGGAAACAGGGTGCTTGAGGATGCTGGGGCCACCTAAACCTGGCCTTAAACTCCTGAGGGCAAAGATTTACCCTTTGKGGGGAAAATACCCGTTACACCATCTGCAATGGGGATCTGGATTATGGCTGTAGTTGTAGCAGCAGTAATGACGGGTTAGGTGATTTTTCTCTTGAAAGAAAGTTTGAAACTTTGCATCACTGCATGTACATAATATAAGTGTAAGAAAACTCTCAAAAACATCTGGTTTGAATGCAGACAAGTTGTAGCTCAGTCTGGTGTTTTTTAAGTTAGATATTTGTAATTTGTTCTTGTCGATTTCTATTTTTGGTTCTATTTTTGTTGGTTTTAAGAAAATGCTGGTGCCTCTCTGGCTGCCTAGGTGGCAGCAGAGCTCTTCTGTGGCATCTTTACGTGTGGGTTGCACACTTGAGGAGCCCTGGCAATGCCCAAAACTTACCCCTCCACTCTGTATGTTTTGTTGTTGATGATGGACTGGAAGAAGAAATTAGTCTTGATCTCATTGCTGCCTTCATATCCCCCTAGACTCTTCCAGGGAAGCAAACTACAGTACTGCTTGTAACACAGGTGAGTTAAGAGGCTCTTCTCACCCCTACGCTGGGCTGGCTTCACTTCCAGCAGTTCTGAAGCGGGTTGTGAGGTTGAATCTTCAGCTTCTTTGGACAGAGGAGCTTAATAAAAGCTCTTCTGAAGCTGTAGTGGCAGAGCGGGTACAGGATGGGGTTGACGGCAGAGTTGATCCACAGCAGCCAGAAGGAAGTTTCGTACCAGTAATCAGAGATGCAGTGGCCGTGGCAGCCCGCCCGGATGATCATGAGGAGCGTGTACGGTGCCCAGCAAATCCCAAAGATGCCTACAATTATTGCCAGCGATTTGGCCACTCTCTTGTCTCTGGAGAGCCTGAAGTGTTGAGTCATGCTCTGGGAGACGATCTTCATTTGCTTTTCTAAGGACAGCGTGGATGCTGAGTTTTTACAGCATTTTTTGTGGTAATGTTTTGGTTTTCCACAGCTCTCCGGGCCGGCTGTCAGCGCATCCTTTGCGCTCGTTGTGCTTTGTTGTGCTTTGCTCTTGGAGAGGTCGAGGGTTTCAGCTGCCTCCTTCTGCTCCCACTTGCAGCATTTCAAAGAAAGCTTCTCCTCTGGGCTCGTTTCCACCTCTTCAGCGAAGGACTGCTGGTGCACTTTGTGGAAAATATCCAGGCGTATTTTGGTGCGCTTCTGTATGTTCAGGTAAATGCTCAAGTTGAAAAACATTACACTGATGAAAGGGGTGAAAAACTCCAGCGTAGAGGCTGTCATGAGAAAATACCAGTTGTAGAAAAATTCGGCGTAGCATTCGCCGGTGGGAATGGTGCTCCGGCCCGATATGTATTCCCAGCTGATGATGGCAGGTCCGTAGAGCAGGAAGGCCAGCACCCAAACCATCACCATCTTCAGCACTGCTTGCTTGGTATTGCCTTGCTGGGCTCTGTAGGCGACCTGCAAGGGGGACATCCTTGCTTAGGGGTGACCACACAGGCCAACTGGACGAGGCTCCTCGCAAAGGAACCACTAGCGTTTCTGGTAAAGTTGCTAGGCAATATCCCAGCAGTGCGACAAATTCATGTGCCATAGGCAACAAGAGCAATTGCTGGGTAAATCACACTCCTGCAGGGAAGACTTAGAACCCCCGTCTTGCAGCTCCAAAAACAAACTTGGCTTTTCTCAGTGGAAATGTACTGACTCGGATGGAGCTTGGCAGCCCCTTGCTCCCTGCCTGCTCTCTGCACCTCCCGGGCATCAACCTCAGGCAGAGATTTTGCTCTAGTTCTCTAACCTGGGCTTATTGTAGCTGGACTGTATCATACCTGGAACCAGAGGGGAAACAGCACACAACGGATCTGAGCTGCCTCCTGCAAAATGCTGAGTATTTTGATCTTCTACCATAGTACCTAAACACCTCAGGCAGCACCCTGAAGAAGTGGAGCTGAGACAGACTGCCCTGGTAGCCAAGGAGAAGCCGGGGCTCCTCTTGCAACCCCCTTGTTTGTTCCTGGAGATAACAAGCCCCTGGAAGTCGGTAATAGATCTGCTTAACTCGCTGACTCACTTGGATATTATCTTCCTGGCGTCTGAGAAGGGAACACCTGCACAATGGGGTTTGAACCTTAAATGATTTAATTGTGCCAGAAATACTAGTCTGAAACCAAAGCTGAATTATGTATTTGTGGATAATTATTGCTTTCCATCAGCGGGCTGAAATTCCTAATTTTTGGAGGATTCAAAAGGCTTTTAATTATTGCAACAAATCTGGAGAATAATGCAAGGGGAGAATATTCCCTTCTCAGCAGCCACGGCAGGACTCACCGCTCTTGTCACAGAGAGAAATCTGTCATAGCTAATCAGGACGATGTTGAAGACCGAGGAGGTGCAGAGCAGGTAATCAACTACGAGCCACAGTTTGCAGAGGCTTCTGCTGAAGATCCATCTCCCTGTCAGCACATAGGGCACGTACAAGGGAATGCAGAAGGCACCTGCAACCAGAAAGAGAGGGGTCTGCAGGGGGCTGGCCCTGGGGAGTGCACAGTGCCTGGGGACACCAGAGCCACCGTGTTCCCCTCCTCTCCAAAGCTCCAACCCCAGCTCGGGGAGCATCCCGGGGCTGCTGCTCGCAGCTGCAGGGCTCGGGGCACCGCGCTTGGCCGGGGCCGGGTCCCGTGCAGCCTGCAGGGTGCCCTGCCCTGCTGTCCCGGGGCTGGGGGTCGTGCAGGGGCTTGAGCCTTGGCTGCTGCTGGAGACGCTGTCGGGGCTGGGGTCGCGGCGCTGCCAAGACGGGGCATAGGAACGTGTCGGTGCTGGGATCCCGGTGCTGTCGGTGCAGGGCGCAGGGAGGTGTCGG
>NW_020455532.1:2833938-2899993 GCF_003342845.1 Nothoprocta perdicaria | reverse complement strand
CCCGCCTGGGGGGCCGGGAGCAGCCGCGGGGGCGCCGGCCCCGCTGCCTCGGCGCGACGGCACCGGCCGCACGTGCCCGGGGCGGCCCTGTCCCCGCAGAGCTGCGCTGAGGCGCCGAGAGCGTCCCCGCATCCTGCTCGCATCCTCCCCACATCTTCCCTGCAACCCCCCGGAGCCGTGTCCCTGCGTCCCSCCCAGGGCAGCATCCCTGCATGCCCCCCTCAGCGGCAATCCTCCCTGGAGCAGCCTTGTGTGCCCTTCACCTGGAGCATTCCTGTATCCCTCGTACACCCAGAGCATCTCAGCAGCTGCCAGAGCATCTCTGCATCCCTCCTGCTCACCCAGGAGCATCCCTGGGTCCCCAAGAGTGTCCTTGCACCTGTCCTCAGAGGTGCCTCTGCATTCCTAAGAGCATCCCCACATCCCTACCCAAGAGCATCCCTGTGCTCACCAGAACCTTCTGCCACCTCCCCAACAACCCCGCTGCACCCCCGCTGGAAGCACCCTAATCCCTGCAGAGCATCCAGTACATTCGTTGGGACCCTCGGTCCTTCACCTAGCCCTACTGGTGGCCCCTGCCCTGCTGCTCTTTGGGGTGCAGATGATGCCCACCCAGGACTGCAGGTGATGYCTGGCTGTCCATGGGCACAGCTCTTTTTGGGGGATGCCTTGAGCTCTCTGCATCAATGGTGAGGAGCAGAGGCCAAGGCTTGTMTTGTCCGTAGCAGGATGTTGGCCAGGAGTCCTCTCCACACTGGCCAATCCAGGTCTGGCACCTTTCTGAAGACCAGGGCTCAAAGGGCTCTGCATGGGGCCACCAGGCAGAGCGGGGAGCCCAGAGACAGCACAGAGACATGAGCCCTTTTCCAGGCAGGAATAAGCTCAGGGCTGAGCGGGAAGTGGTGGATGCACCTTTGGGGAGTCTTTGAAGAGCTTTGTGCAAGCCCTCAGTGCTGCCTTGGTTTCAGGATAAGGCCGACCAGCTTCCCACAGATTCAGTGCTGGGTGGTGAGTGTCAGACCAGCTCTGTAATTCCACCATGGYCACAACTGGAGAAGATCTGCTCCATCTGGGGTGTAAAAAACCAAAAAGTCCTGCTGCTGTCAGTGATCTACACTCGGAGAATCATTAATATTCATTAACATGTTTACAAAAGCCGAGTTCCTGTGTGCATGTCGCAGTGTTATCACTACAAGCTGCTTGCTGTTTGGTAGCTGTCATTCATTATTCACAAAGTTTTTGCCATTCAAATAGGAAGCCGGGATAGAACTTTGCGCCTAAGGTAATTTACAAAGTGATTTGCAAAATGTAATGCAGCCAGTACTCAATTATTGTTTATCCGCAGTAACTTGCCTGGAGTATTAGATAAATAAGAGATGACAGAGCTGACCTGATATTTATCTTGTGCTTCTATAGAGGACAAAAATATCCAATAAACTTTTTTTTTTTCTTTTTTTTCTTTTTAAAGAAAAGGTACCTTAGTAGTGGAGYGAAGGAAACTGGGAAGTAGTTCTGGGAAGTAGATTGCTTGCATATAAATTCCTCAGGTGTTTGCTGCCTTTAAAAGAAGGTAGAAAGGAAGTTTCCCTGTGATGCCCGGGCTCCAGGCCAGGAGAGGAGCAGCTTATGAGACTCCCGTTGGATTTGGAGCCTCCTGGAGCCTCCAATGGATTTTTGCTGCAGACCCCTATGCTGGGTGCTCCGGTGCTCCTGCACCGTGACCATCTCCTGCTCTGGGGAAAGGGGCAATCAGCCTCACTCACTGGGCATTTTATAGAGGCTTTGTATGCAGGTGGCTCAGTGACACCAGCTTCTGGCTCTGCTGTTGGTTGCTTTGGTTTGGAGGTCCTAGAGGGACCAATTTGGAGTTTCCTTTGAATAGCTTTCCTCTGTTCAGCATCCCGCTTACGTTTTCTCCTGTGACCTGTGGGATTGCACACAGGTTTATAAGCTGGACAGAAGAGGTATAATGACGTTCTCCTCCAAAACTCGCTTTCAGATAAACAAAGTTTCACTGTGGGCTGATTATGCAGCCACTGGTGCTGGGGCTTATCTCTTCTTCTCAGCAGGGCACCTTCTTCTACAAGCCAGGATTAATTCCCCTTGTTTCTAGAGTGTTTTCCATTGCCTTTTTTCATCCCACAGAGCCAGCTCATCTGCGAAACAAACTTTAAAGCACGGGATGATTAAAACCCCACTTTGTGCTCATGTCTTAGCGAAGTGCCCTGTCATTCCTCCGAGCATCTGCCAGCATGTGACCCACACTGTTGTTTTATTTTCTTTTCTTGCACCTTTGATTGTGGAGAAAAATTTCTTTGGCTCTGAAAATTCCCTTCTCGGCGCTCCCCTCTCCCAGCAGCAGGGCACAACCAGCAGTGCTGAAGCCCAGTATGAATTTTTAACAGGTAGCATCAGTGGAGAGGGCTCAGAACCTGCCAGGGAACCATGTCCCCTTCCAGAGCTGCCTCTCCACTCAAAAGCCACTCTTTGATATCTTCTCCTGTTAAAAACAACAACAGCAACTTGTCTTTCAAACTTGGAGACATTAAGCTCAAAAAACAGTGTGCCAGCCCAAACCTGGATGGGACTTAATGAAACAGGGCGCTTCGTCCTGCTACTCAGCCAGATGTCCAAATGACTTCTCTGGTAGCAGAGCGAGGCTTTTTTCTCCTTCACATATTCCAAGGGACTTAATTTAGCAGGTTTACTATTTGGTAAGCAAGGTGATGATGAGAATAGTCCTTAAAAATGCAAAGAAATGCACTGCAAAGAAACTCAGCTTTCAAATAGGTAAGGACAGTCCGTGTAGTTCTGCTCTCAGATGGCCACTTGCTGTAACTTTCCTTCCCCTTCCCCTTCCTTTCCCCTTCCTTTTCCCTTCCGCTTTCCCTTCCCTCCTCACAAGCGAGGTTGGTCTCCCTTGGATCTGTTTCAAACTGCAGTGACTGATTTTGGCTCCTTGGGAAATAACTAACTAATTACAGATCACCTTGTCACCAAGCAAAGCCACATCTCAGTCCTATGCAGGAGCCAATGGTTCTGCTGTGGACATGACAATGCTGAGTTTGGCTGCTCTCGGAAGGAAAGCACAGCTGAGCAGAGTGCGTAATGAAGAAATTGTCTGATCAGAATTAACACCTGGTTCTTGTCAAGGCCAATTCAATATTGCGTTTTGAAATGAAAATTTCAGAGCACAAGGGGAATAAGAACGAAAGTCATCCAACATCTGTCAGCCTGGGCTGATTTGGCATCTGCTAAGACCAATAGATGTTTTCAGAGAGAGATGGCAGGGTCTGAATAACAAGACATAATATAGCTGTTACAAGCTAGGCTGGAATCGTTTTGCTGTGTGGAAGAGTAAATGTTATAGTCCTTCAAAAAATACCAGCTAGACTTGGTTCTTCATCAGGTGATGCTCTAAGGATGMAGGACTGGGCTTTATTTCTAAAGCCCTTAATAAGATCTGTAGCTTAGAAGCTGAGAAGGGGCATTTGAGAAAGACTGAACCGTCTCTAATCAAAGGCAATTTTGTTCCCATATGGATATTGAAAAGAGCAGCTGTAGAGAAATGAGCTGGGCTTCTCTGGACCTCGGCTGGCACAAGCTGCGGGAGCGTGCGCTCCTTAATGCTTAATCAAACTTTATACAACTTAATGATGCTCAGCAATTAGCAGGGTCTAGTTCAAACCCACTTATGGGAGCCACAGTTTTCCTCAGAGCTACTCCAGGCTTCCTATGGGAGAAGATGTGCAAATGTCAGCTACCCAGCTCCCTGCTGCCCACGGAGACCCGGAGGCAGGGAACTCATTGGGAACCTTATGTAATATTTAACAGACTTCCTGAACTAATTAAGTATATTACTGTATATAGAAACCAACGTATCTCTAATATGTATCAAGGTTTAATTGRATTAAATTCATTGCTGCCACTCAACGTGGCCCCAATTCCCTTCTCTCGGGCAAGAGGCAGCCACAYGGGCTGGTGTGGACTGGGGAGGAGAAGGTCGCTCGCTCTTGCTCTGCTCTTCYAGAGCAATTCCATGTGGAAATGCAATGGCAATATTGCCCTTGTCTGAACCAGGAGAGACCCTTCAGATTGACATTGGCATGGTTGAAAGCAGCTGTTCAGGACCCCTCAGATAGGTGTTCAGCAYGATACAAATTGGAATTGTCTTTGGGTGCAATATTTGAGGAGCTTCTCTGAAAGTCCAGGTTTGGCCTCACACGCTGGTACTTAATCCACCAGAATATCCAGCCACGAAAGYGATGTCTTACAGAAGAGGCCGTTCTCTAGGGCCCTGAGGAGCAGAACATGGTCTTTGTTGCTGAGATCAGAAACCAGCTCCAAAAACACTTAGCTTTAGGGAAATCAGCACTCCAGGTGATTTTATCTGGGCTGATGTGACCAAATGGCTTCTCCAGGACCCTGATGATGAAGCTGGTTGTCTCCCGGCTGCCAGACAGCGTCTGCCCTCCCTATAAACAGGGTCATCTGTGCTCCTCTGCTTCGGCACATCCCTTCGGGATGGGGGACTTGGTCTGAGAGGGGTGAAGGTCCAACCACATCACAGTCCATTAGTGAAGTGCATTTCCCTCGGAGGAAGACAACCTTCCTTGGAGGAGAGAACCGTGTCCATCTGCTCTTCCTGCCTTATCAGCTCCCTGCTGTGGGTGGCAGCAACGTGTCCTTGTCCTGCCTCCCCTGCCCCAAACTGTGTTTTATTGCTCAGGGGGCTCCAAAGCAGCTTAATTTAGAAAGAACTCCATCCGCACAAGGATTTTCCCTGCCTCCTGGCCTTCCTAATACAAATCTCTCTCTACCCCCGTCTCCAGCTGCTCGTGACAATGTCGAGCCTGCCCTTACATCAGACGGAGGCAGATGGAAAATTTATCTCGTGTCGAGCCTCAGCGTGCCTAATGTATTCGCTCCTATTAGACACCGCTCTCGCTCCCCGTCTCCGATTCCTCATCTTCTCAGGCTGTTTTTTTGATGTTCCCAGCACAGACTAATAGCAACTGTGTCAGGCACCTCGCTGCAAAAGCCTGTGAATGAGGGATTAAAAGGGGCATGGTGACCGGGGGAAAAAATATAAACAGAGACACCTGCCTTTGGGTTCTGAGTCATTCCTTCGCACTCAGGATTTGCCCCACTGTGTGTCCCATATAATTATTAAGCAAGTTCTGATAGAATTTTTATTACCCAGCCTCAAAAAGGAAGAGAAGAATCCTTAATAGTTGATTACATCAAAAAAAAAAAAGCATAATTTATATTTCAATAAGTGCTTTAGATGTAAGATCAATGGCTTGAGGTTGATTGATAGGAGCTGTTTGCAAAGACTTTAGATCTAATTGCACTCGGCAATCACATGGATTTTTCTTTGACTAATCCTGGGCACCATCCCTCTTGTGCAGATGCAGGAGGTACCAGGGCTTTGCACTGGAGAGTTGCTCAGCAACTGCCCCGTATTATTTTGGAGTTGTCCCTGAGTAGAGCATCCTTTCCCTTTGATCTCCAGGTAATTTCTGTTGCTGCTATTTTTCACCAAAAAAAAAAAAGAAAAAGAAACATTCTAAAAGAATTGCATCTCTATTTGCCACAATCTCTTTTTCAAGCGTGGCTGAAGCCTGATGACACCAGGGAAATCAGTGCATTTCACTGTGGAGCAAAGGGAATTAAGGTCCATCTGCTCTGCCAAAGTCTTTGGGGGTGATTGGGGGAACGTGGGCTCCTATGGAGAGGTGGCCCCACTTCCTGCACGTGGTCCTGGCAYGGTGCTCAGGTGCACAATATTGGTGCTTAGCACAAAAACAGCCAAAAAACAGCTGGGCGGCAGGGCAGACGAGCCAGACCGTCGTTCCCCTTTGGCAGCACAAGGATTTTCCCTGACTCTTGGTTTTCCCAACACAAATCCCTAACTCGCACAGTCCCTACCTGCAAAACATCGAGTCGCTCAATACAAAAGCCCGGAGAAGAAAACAGCTCACACATGTAAACCCCATGTGCAACTCGGAGTCAGGAGCATCTTATTTCCCCCTCTAATTTCCAGACCTCAGAGCAGCACAAACAGTTGTCAGTCACTTGTCCTAAAACCAGGAGGATTCCACCAAAATCTGTGCCACGGAGGAGGTTGCAAAGCTGGATCACATCCCAGCTGGAGGGCAGCCACAAGGAAATGAGCAGTTTCACCATTTCCCCTCGGTCTCGGGACAACCACATTGGGCAATAAATTACCCCAGCCCTGCTGCAGAACCACAAGCAGGGGAAAAACTTCCTTTCTGGGCTCTTTTCCAAGCAGCAGAAAGTTTTGGTTTGCTCGTGTTGGGGCAGGCACCACCCAGAAGCCTGAAAAACGTCTCCTGAAACTTCTAATGCCATTCAACTGCAAAAGCGGCAGAATGAGGCAAATTTCCTTTCCGCCTCTAGTAAAACTCAGAGCTGGAGAGGCCTAAAAATAGACTTTTCTTGCCTGGGGAACTCTTGTAACTCGTGCTGCTGGAGATTATTGCATTCATAATTTAAATGTTAGATGGGTATAAAATTACTCGTGTGGGAGTTATTCAATTTCTGGTAAGTACGTTTACAACAAATAGCGGCTGCACATAAAAAAGGTAGGAAAAAGCCTTTTCACTTCTGCTAGTGGGAAGTGCATGTGCAGGGCATGGAGCTGTGGGCAGACAAGCTCAGTCCTACCCAAACCTACCCAAACCTACCCAAATTTGTCTGGGGCCAAGGGAGCAGTTGTGTCCCCTCTGACGCTGGGCATTGGGCGCCACTGAATCCCTCCTGGGACAGAGGATTCCTGGGATTCTCCTGGGCTTTTCCTTCTTTTCTTTGTGCAATGGGATGATTCCTGCAAATTGCCTCACTCAGGCATTATTCCTGCCAGCAAAGCCCAGGCTGAACCAAGCTGGGCGCAGGTGCTTGGAGATGGGCCCTTTGCAGGAAAAACGGGACCAAGGAGGGATTTTCACATTCCCTCACTTCCCAATTGCCAAATGCACTCAGGGAGCAATTAAAGTGATTAACGGTGCTTTAATATGTACAGTAATCCTGCCCCGTCCTCCACAGCCGAGCCGTTTCTGYACAGCTGGCAGCTGCTCTTCCACCTAACAACTCTCTTTCTCCCGCTTTCTGAAAGGGCTCCCTTGGACGAGAACGCCGCTGGACATATCAGATGTCACGGTGAATACCAATGAAGGCGGCTCTTTTTCCCTCTGCTCTCAGTTCCTTCCTTGGGCTGTCGGTGGGAGCGGACACAGCATGGATTGGTCCTGGCCGGGATTGCTCCTTGGGCAGAGCTCAGATCTGGAGCCAAGCTTGCCAGATCCAGCAGGGATGGGAGTTGAGGTTATTGGTCGCAGTCCAGTATTCTAGTAGTTTTTCTACTTGCTTTTGCAGAATTTCACTATGAAACCCCTTTTTTATACATTTTTTTTWATTTAAACTGAACTGCAGGACTGGATATCGTTGGTTTCTGGAAGTTTTAGCGGATTCATTTTCTCGCAAGTGAGGTAGTGAGTGGCAAGAAATTAATCTGGATCTGTTCTTTGATGGATGTGTGTGCATTAGTAGTTATAAATTAATTTGTTCTTGTGGTTGCGTAGGGACCAGGGATCAGCATTTACTTACACTTAACACTGGGACTATCCCAGCCAGCAGTATGTGCATATAAGCATTTGTTTGGATCAAAGGTGCAATTTTCCAAAGCTGAGGAAAATTAYAAGCCAGATTGACTTGAAACAGCCTGGAATGCAGGAGTGAAAACACTTGTGGGTTGCTCTGCCCAGGCTGTTCTGCAGGGGTTGCTGGCCACTGCAATACCACAAGTGGTACCCTCAAAATCCAGGGATTTTTAGCAAAAATGCGGAGCTGAATTGGCCACAGTTGGTCCTGGGTCTGTGCTGGACTCTTTTTTTGTGCAGGAAATCTTTATTATTCAAATTGCRTGTGGGTGGAGGGAGGAAAGCGCCACGCAGAACACTGAAACTCCAATAAAACATTGGCGTGGTGCGAGCRCTTGGGTGCTGCATATTGTGCACGGCGCAGCCGGCAGCTGAACGAGCCCCGTGGCGGGCGGCAGGGCCCTTTGCTGCCAGCTCTTTGAGGTGGAAAGATCCTTTTTGTGCCGTGTTTGCACAGCCCGGTGCGCCGCTCATATCGGTGGGTGTGCCGGCTCGCTGTCGGGATGGGTGTGATTGATAGTTAGCAAGAACACGGCCCCGCTGCGCAGGACGCCTCGTGCCAACAGCCGCCTGTGTCCGTCCCGGCGTCCGTCCCGGCGTCCGTCCCGGTCGGGGAGCACCGGCTCCCGATGGAAAGCGCTCCCCGCGCACACGGAGCCGGCGGCTGCTCCTCGCTGTGGGGCCGGGAGCTCCCGGTGTCGGCACGGCCTGGCCGGGGCCGCGCAGTCAGCGATCGCAGCAGGTTTCATTTGTCATTTAGGTACCCGAGGGCTGATGTGCCCAGCGTGGTGCTTGGGAGAGCGACGGCGCTTTTAATTCACGCCTTGCCCGAGTCCAGATTAACTGGCAAGCAGAGGCAGGTCCTGCACTATGGGCGATGCTGCAAGCGGGCGAGGGAGCTCCCGCGCGGCACGCGGCCGGGCCCTTGGAAGCCCCTGTGATGGAAGGGGAAAGGCAGGATTTGTCCAGGGTTTCCTACGCCCTGGGACAGCCCAGGTGGGGCTGGGCACAGGGAAAGGCCAGTTTGCTCCGCAAATGTGCAGATGTGCAAGGATGTGAGTGCAGATGCTGCGACTCCGGGCGGCAGAAAAGGCATTTGTCCCCGCTCACATATAGTGAGTGAAAATCGACTGTTGTTTTTGCTGGAACGGGTGACATTTTGAGGAATTCTCTCCGGAGCACAGGATTCAACATGTTTTATTTATCCATTTGACCAGCCCTTAATCTGTTACCATTCAGGTTTTGTAAATCTGCCGCAGTGACAAGGTTTTCTTGGAATGGTTCTTTGAGCCGATTGCATTGCTCCACAGCACCTGAATAGCTGGCTTAAGCACCGGCCAGGTTGATAGTTCTACCTGCGCATCAGACAGTTGCTCAATACTTTCCACTGCAAAATCTTATTTTAATTACTTTTAACATTGCAAAACTCTTACAGCGAGGCAAAATTTTCCATGCCATCAAGGCACCTACTCGCTTCCCTCCCTGCCCACTTGAGGGGGAGATAAATGAAGATCTAAATTCTTGTCTCTGTTGACAATGCCTCAATTTTATCTTTTTGCTGTTCCAGAGAGCACTGTATGGTGAACATTTAACAAAGAGAGAACTTTTCAATTAGCCTTTTTTCTTTTTTTTTTGTAAAGCAAAAAGCATTTATATCAAACGCCCATGATATGCTTGGGAGAAATATTTTTGTGGCAGATTCGGGACTTGCATGCCTTCGATTAAGATCTGAAAAAGCTGCCACAAATTGAGTGTTCTTTGGTCATCTAATACGCAGATTTCTCTCTTTGAGCCATTCCGAGAACTCATCTGTATCAATTGCCTAATCATGACAAAGGGCTGTTCAGGGTTATCTGRGTGCAAGACTTCATGCTGCCCGACTCGGATTCAGAAAACAATTTCAAGTCATGTTCAAGTTCCTCGTGTCAGCCTTTGCATAAAAGCTGCAACAGGAATATTTGGGCGCTTGATACTGAGTCTATAGGCTCATGTGTTGCTGAACTAGGGCTTGCTGCAGGCTTTGAAGAAGCCCCTCAGCAGCTATCCTGCTCCGCTTGCACTTTGTTTGCAATCTATCTATTTAGTTTGGGGGTTTTCTTTCTCCTTTTAGAGTCCTGGTTGCTGCATTTCATAGGATTTAGCTGTCAGGTACAAAAAGGGAGGAAGAAAGGGAGACACTGGGGAGGAAAAGAGTTTCTCTGATTGTGGAAACCTTTGGAGCGTGTGAAGCAGAAGCACCTTGCAGGCTCCAGCATCACGAAAAGAGCAGAACAAGTGTTACTTAAAGGTGCTGTTATGTTCAAAGCCTTTTCCAAGCCCTGAGTCACAGCTCTGGAGCTTGCTCCAACCCTGGGTTCACTCAAGTGCTGCGTCACTGCRCACTGACTGCAGACAACAGGGGATTACAGACTTGTAGTGGGTTAACTAGTATGTGTGCAAATGCAAGCTCGGGGGCAGTGAAAGAGAGGTGCCAGTCATGAGCTACCAACCCCRGGCTCTGTTGGCCATTTCTCTGGGATTTTGCCTCATAAGCTGCATACAACAGCAGCAGGCACAAACCTTCAGGTAAACCCTGGTGCACCAGGATGCGCGCGCCGCAGAATGACAGACAAAACTGCACGCTGTGCAAGTAGACAGCTGTGGAAAATCCATAGTCCTCCACCTGCCAGCCAATAGGAGATTGTAATCTCCATAGTTTATGGTGAGGTACGATCACATGCCGAGGTGCATATAGACTCAACTAACATCAAAGCCCACACACTAGTGCAAGTCGTGGCCGGAAAGCGTGTCCAATGAGGGGGATGCAGGGTCCAATGTCCCTCCAGGATGGCCCCAGGTGAGGTGTGCACCGCCCTTCGCAGCGCGAGGCCTCCTGGTCCCCACCCTGATCTGCATAGACACGCCCTCGCGGCGCGCCATTGGCCGGCGCTCTCTCCAGCGGTGGCGCGGCCGTGGGGCTGTGGGGCGTGGCGCCTTATTAGCATTCGCCCCGCCTCTCCGCGGGCGGGAGGCGGCGTTGATTGGCTGTCCGTCGGCGACGGCGCGCGACCATTGGCGGCGCGGTGCGTCGCTTGGCCGCGGCGAGGGCCGCACTTCCGCCTCGGTGTCAGCGGCGCCGGGCGGGGGGTGGCGGCGCCGGGGCCGGCGCGGGAGCGCGGCGACAGGTAACGGCGGCGCCGGTGGCGGCGGGGCGCGGGGCCCGGCCTCGTGTGGTGTCGCCCTCCCCGCGGGGCCGCTGCCCCGGGCGGGCTCGGCTCGGCTCCCCCCACCTGCCGCAGCGAGGGCAGCGGCGGCGCCTCCCACGGCCCCGCCCGGGCCTCGCGCCCCCCTCCCCCCCGCCCTCCTTTCCGTGCGCGCGCGCGGCGGCCGTTAACGGCCGTTAACGGCTCCTCGTGAGGCGCGGGCGGGGGGAGCGGGCCGGCGCCGCAGCTCCCCCGGGGCCGCGTGTCGCGTAGGCCCGCGCGGCTGCCRAATCCCCCGCTGTGGACATCGCGCTTCCCTCCCACTCGGTAGTAGTGGCTTCGGAGCAAGGGGGCAGCCCCGGGATGCCCCAGGCTGCGGGCCGCGCTCCGCCGGCTCCTCCCGGCTGCTGCCGAGCCCGGGCGGTGCCGAGGAGGCTGCCCGAGCTCGGCCCCGGCGCGGCGCTCCGGCCTCCTGGGGCCGCCTAGGCCGCGCCTGAACCAAAGCRCGGAGAGCAGTCAGCGGTCCTTCATTTTCCTACCTTTTTTTCTTAYTTTCTTCCCTTCAGTTGCCCGCTCAGTGTTTCTCTTGCAGAGCTCCTGAAAGGGAAGCAGGCAAGATGGGAAAAATAACAGCAAAAAAAGCAGTTTTTTAAAAAAGTAACAAGCCACCAGAGCTACTGCATGGTAACAAAGATATAAGTTATATTGCCGCTTAATTAAATGGACGTTAGCCCTGTTTGTGCTGTGTGCTTTGGCTCAGGGCTCCCCTGGGAAAGGGTTTGTTGCTCTGCAGCCCTTGCAGAAGGGAATTGGAGATATGTTCCCGAAAGTACCCTCTGATTACCGTGTGCTATAGGCTCGTGCCATTGGCTTATGTTTCCCCAAAAATACCCACCGAAATGTATTCCTTGCACATACTCCTCTCATTCACTCCCAGTTTTCTTAAGTGAAATAGTCTTCATTGAAGCTTTCATGAAGCAGAAGTGCAAAAGAGCAGCTGGTTTGTGGTGTAGATTAGCATTAATGCATCGCTGTTCTCAAAAGTGTTTCATCAAGCTTGTCTGTGTGGGGAAGAAAAAATACAACTGACTCATCTTTTATCTTAYTAAGTTCAACTTTTCAATCAAAAATTCAATAACTCCACGTTCTTGTAGGTTTGTGGGGGCCACCAAAAGTTTGTCCTCTTACAGATTTTATACTAGTGAGTTGTGGGACTCCTGTCACCTGAGGGCAATTTTTGGAAGTGGTGGCTTGGGCAACTTATAAACATAAATTATTGTATTGTGGGATGGAAGTAGGAGAACTGGCTAAACTAGCACAGAAGCACAAGAAATTCCAACACTGATTTTTTTTTTTTCCTTAGGTATGTTTTCACTTCACAATAAACAGCTTTTTTTTTCTTAAAATCATACTGAATTACAGAATGGCTGAGGTTGGAAAAGACCTCTAGAGATCATCTAGTCCAACCCCCCTGAAAATAATTGTCAACTAATGCAAATGACTTTACAGTAGTCTAAAGGAAACTTTCTAATTGCTGCCTCTTTGGTTCCCAATGTAAAATTAAATCGGGAGCTTACAGCAGTTGCTGGTTAGATGAAAGTGTTCTGATTATGAAGCACGTGGTAGTTCTGAAGGGACTGAGCTCCTTTCCTTTGAGCATGTGACAGAGAGCTGAGGAGTACCTAGGGTAAGATCAGGATTGATTTTAATGGTGCTTGCCTTCTTAATGAAGTTATAACTTCAAGGAGTGCTGAACAGAAAACACGGAGACATCTACTGTCCAGGGATAAACGTGCAGCTTTTTCAAAAACCTGGCTCTTTGGCCATGCTAATATAATGTTTATAATGCCAATAAACCGGAAAAGCTGAAGATGGAAAATGGTGATTAGATAACAGACTCTTTGCTTCGAAGTAGTTGAAGACTAGATAGTTGAAAGTTAAGATTTTGGTTGATGTGATGATGAAAACCAAGAAAATCGAGGCTGGTGCAAGTAATTAGTTATGCTTGGTAACACCTATATAAATGCATTTGTTTTGGCAACTGTGATCACAGGGGACAGTTTTCACCATTTGATGCTGCTTTAAATGATTTTTAGAACAGTTACTGCTTTTGGTGATAGGTTCTTGCTGCAGCTGACAGGTCTTGCAATTAAAACTGTTATTTCTCTCAGTCTTCTTAGGAATTCTCCTGTGGGAACTTCACACATGCTCACCTGGAACAGAGGTGGAAAGCTTAGTGTTCTGTTATTTGAATACTGGTTGGAAAACATACCAATCAGGCTTCTTTGCTTTGATAACTCTTTGATAACTTTAAATTTTAAAAAAGTGTTTGTCAGATAATTTTTGCTTGAAAGCAAGCTTCAAATRCAAGTACTCTGAATCTTTAAGTAGGTAATTAATTGGCTTTGGTATTTAAGAGACTTGTTCTTGAACAATGCAATGTTACATCATACTGCTGGACAACTAGAACTTCAGTTTACAAGTTGGCATTTTTTCCTGTCCTTCAGTCAACATTGATTTTTTGCCATCTGAGTAATGAAGATTATCTGTGGACAGAAATGGCTGTCCTTGACAGCCTGTATCATGTTTTAAAGCCCTGTCTAATCCATTCACTTCAAATAACCAAAACATCTTTGCATCTCCTGCGTTTTTTTTTTTTTTTTTTTTCTGAAATGCGCAAAGTCAGAGCCACAAGAATATTTTAAACATGGAGTCTTGAATATCTGTTTTTGCCAGGTCTGAATAAGTAAACGGTGTGCTTGTCATGGAAGCATCTTCATCTAGATGAATGAAATGGGAAATCACAGCTGTGAAGAAGTTGGTCACCCTTTATCTGCCATTTGGGTAGATAGGGGACTTTGATGTGCTTCCTGATGCAGAAAATCTAGGTCCAATCTTAAATATCTTAATAGTCTGCTAGCTTCAAAGGAACAGTTCTACAAGCTACTTATATGAGCCAGTGCTGCAGGATTGGAGTGTGTGAGGAATTGGTGGACATAAAAATAGTTGTCTAACGCAGTAGTACTTCACGCTGAGTTAGTTGGCTCTTATGATCCATGTGGTGTTTTTGCAGGATGATTATTTCCATAATTGTTCAAGCGTCTATTAAGTGCTAATTTCAGTAAGTTAAGTGTTCAACTTCAATTAAGTGTTTGGCAGAAAATACTGATTTGATACCATTGCGTTTCCTCAGGTTTTTTTTTAGGCTTGTTAACAGTTCTGCAAGTCAGCATCCTTGTCCATAGAATAGAGGTTGTGTCTGAAACTAGGAAGAGCTACCAGGTTTTTCGTTTGTTTGTTTTCATGTGGTTAATCACTATATTGCTAAGAGTATTTTCAGYCCAGTTTCATCCATCAGAAGCATGATTTTTTTTTGAACATGAAACTTGTATAAGAGAGCCTTCCAAAGGGGCATATGCAGGATGTGGGATTGTTGTAGTTTGTTCTGATGTAGAAACAAATTTTGCAGCCTTAACTCTGTAACAAACCAGAATCCTGGTATCTCAGTTGGCTCTCATTTTACAAAGTATCACCAAAAATCTGTAGGCTTGAGAAAACAGAACATGATACCATCTGCCATTAAATCTATTTGGCAACTGTGTTCAAAATTAAACTTTCAGATGTGCAGTTTGCTGCCACCATTGTTTAAAGCGCTTTAAAATAAGTTCAACTAAGCTGTCAGCGTGCTTCACTAGTGGGGTGCTTGGAACTGGCCCTGGTGTGTTTGATTGTAACTCTGAGCTATGTGAAGCTTCTTAATAGGGAGAGCTGYAGCCTTCAAAGAAACTGAAAGGTGACGGTGGGCCAAGTTTTCAGCTGATCTCCTCACTCGCCCTTTTCTCTGCTCTGTTTAACAGGCTTAGAGAAGGAAGTTACACTTGCTTTAATGTGGATGCCGGGTGAGTTTAATCTTGCCAAGACATCTTGGCAGCCGATGTTAATACACTAAGACTTTGGAGTAAGAAACATGTCTAACTGGGTAAATAAAATCCTCCTCTGGATGCTGCCGTCTGTGTAACCCTTCTCTGGTTGAAGGGATTTTAAGTGCGTAATAATTACAGCAGACATCAAAGTTGCCAAATAAAATGGCTTCTTGGCAGTTTTTTTATAGATGTTTTAGATCTAGTGTTGTTTGGTAGCCTAATTTCATAAGTCAATTAAGATTCATCGTTGCTGAAGCTTTCATTCAGAGATGAAACATTGCAGTTTGATTCTTCGAGGAGATGTATATGAAGCAAAAACACATGAATATTTATCTTCTGGTTCAAGTTATTTATTTCTGTCCCTTGAAGTACTACAGCTATGTTTTATTTGAGCTGACAGATCAAGAAAAGATGGGATTGCCTCTTATTCCCTCGTCATGCTGTGGGACTATTGTTTTTTAGTTCTTATATTTTTAATGATGGCATGAAGGCTGTTCGTATTTACTAGTCCACTGGCTCTTTTCAAGTCTCCTACTCTGGAGAGAAGTGTCCTGGACCTAACTTAGAATGAAGATAGCAAACTAATAGAAATATTGTTCTTTATAAACTTAGGTTGTTAGATGGACTAAAGAGGCTCTGGCTAGATTTTCTTTTGCAAAAAACTAATTTTAAATTCTGTCCAAATTATCTCTATCAAATTGCACTTATGTCTTTTCTACCCATTAAAGTGAAATTCTGAAAGTTGAGCATCTCTTTGGAAGTCATGCGACTCCTCCCTTCCCTTATCCCCTCTGGCAAGAATTGTGCAGTATTTCAGTCATGTGAGATCTGATAGAAAGTTTTAGCGTTTAAATAGCGGGAAGGTCCTGATCTTAGCCCCACAAACACTTTTATTTTCTGTTGAGGAATGGAATTTGAGCATGTGTTACAACAAACTTCAGAGATACTAGTCCAGGTAGATAAATGGCATAGGGAACATCAACTTCTAGTATGCAGCAGAGCTGTAGGCAAATGGTGTTCCAGACAACTGTTCTGGCTGGTACGCCCAGCGTCATGTGCAGAGTACTGGAACCCTTCCTGGTGCATCAGGCAGTGGATCTTGCACCTTGGGTTTCAGAGCAGCTTCTCTGCACGTGCTGCTCAGGGGCACAGCGAACTGGCACTCTGCTCTGTGCAGCGCAGCTTTGAGAGCCAGGCGTGGTACCCAAAGCCAGATCCCCTGGCCCTGTTGCTGCCAGGCTGCCCRTTCAGGCAGTCCTTGACAGAACACTTTGAGGCTGTTGGTAAGCAGCTGACTGACAGTTGTAGTAAAACTTCATGCCTTCCTTGTGGGAGCTTAGCTGTCACAGTAGTGAAAGTGATGGGAACACTTTAATTCTCTGGTTAGCCCTAGACTGCTGCTAATGTGCTGTGTGAAGGCTGTAAAGCAGATCCTTTGAGGGAAGCCTGTTTTTCCCTGAGCGACTGACTCTCAGGATCTGTTCTAGTCCTGACGGTGCCGTGGGGGACGTTGGTGCGCCGTTCATGCTTAGAACTGTTGCTGAGGCTGTTGCTCAGTCATTTCTTGTCATCTGGGACAGCTGTTTTTCTGGCAGGCCGTATGTCAGCCTTAATAAGTTCCTCCTCTGCAGAGTGTGTTGCAAGCTGTGTTCTGAGCTCAGTGCAGATGTATACTCTTATTTCTGCAGTGTTTACTGCAGCTGCATGCTTTGTATTGTCCCTATGTTGTCACAGTGGATATAAAGCACAGAGTAGATTATTGCATATAAAAAAATAKGTTAAATTGATCCTAGGCTGGGAGCTTTCTTATGCAGGAATATTGCATCCCTTCCTTTGACATATCTGTGATAATTTTAATAAAGACATTAACTGCAGTTGCTAGCGTGTAAGTGAAGTTGCCTTGGTACATAATGGAAAGTGGGGGAAGAGGCAGATTACAAATGTTGAATATGAAGCAAACAGGGTGTGTTTGCCTTCTGACATTTCAGCTTAGTTTGAGGTAACTCCTTGTTGTTGCAGTTAATAAAAGTATTTTTGTGGCCTTTTTGCTCAGGAAAACAAATACTGCTATCAGTATTTGTTCTGATAACATGAATTTGCATTTATTTCTGCTAAATAAGGAGTAGAATTTGTAAGAATTGTGTGTTAAGCTATTTACAGGTTCCTTTGAGAAAGTTGATTACAGGCCAGGTATTTGGACTAGTTTTCCCAGCATGRTGTAGCCTGACTCTGGTGCGAAGTATATTACTTTATCATTTCTTAAATTACCCTAGCACCCTAAGAGAATGTTGTGGCTATTGTTTAAAGTGACTGCCATGAATATCTTGTTCTTTGTTTAGGTAATAGCTACAAATATTGTTCATAACTTAGAGGGATATGACTGAACTCTCACTTTCAAGTAACCAGGAGCTTTAAGTGTACTGTGAGGTGCATATCATAAAAAGAACTTCTCTATAGCTTAACTCTTAGTTATCTAAAACCTTTTGCTCCAATTGTACTTAGTAAATGTTTTTGTGGGAAAGCCACAGCAGCTCTGTAGTGCAAAGAGGAACTGTATTATTCATCATACATTTCCAAATCCTGTTGCAATGCAGTGATTATCATGAGGAGGAGGGAGAAATTTGCATTCAGCTATATGACCTTGTTTACTTTAAGGCTTTTAAAGAATGTCTACTATCATTGCTGAGTCTCAATTCTTATTCCCAAGTGCCTTCTTTGGAAAACTATAATGTGCTGCAGTGCTTGTTGTCAAGGATCTGTAAAGCTTGCAAGCTGATATGAATATGATGGTGTTTGGATAGGCGGCTTAAAGAAGGGCTGTGAACTGAATAAGGGTTCACCTTATTGTATGCATGTGAACTGAATAAGGGTGGCACCTGTAGTGCTGATCTCGAGAGCGCCGCATGCCGCGCTYATCCATTCCCGGCTTTGGTATGAGCGAGCGTTCCTTACAAAGCGAGGACGGGCTTCTGCTGGGCTCGATAATGCAGTAATAGGCACATTGATTTGTACTCACAGTGCAGATTTCAGTATTTAATTTCTTGGTAGTGAATTACGATTGTGAAATTCATTAATGTAAATAGGCACTTAAAACACCATAATTCATTCTACTATTAAGATGGTGTTTAACATCCTGGTTGATTGATCCAGAAATCTCAGTTAGCTGCTACCTTTGAGCCAGTTACTGGTTAGGAGGGTTTCTGTCTTTGGTTTTATAGCAGCATGAATCCTGCTGGGTTGAGCTGCTTGTATCTTTTAGAAGGGAAGCTGCTGCTCCTTGGCCTTCTGCAGACAGAACATCTGCTGATTCACTGAAAGCCTTCAGGTGCTTCTGACTTGATAGTATTTTCAGCTGTTGCATCCTTCCCTAGGAGAATGTGATACTTTGACGTATCTATCGGCAACAAGTTTCTGATTTAAGCAAGGGAGTTGAAGGTTTAGTAGTCTGTTGCTGCAGAAAGCACAGGAAAGGAGAAGGAAACAGCTGAGCAATTGCAACAGCAGTGTAGTAACACTGGAGAGGAGCAGCTGCRTACAGTTTTGTCCTTAGTGACCTTGTAAACAAGAAATTACTGAAGATTTTGTGGAAGCTTAAATACTAACCATGATGCAAGSACAGGTACAAAATCTGGCAGATAAAATAGGGAGGTTCTGAGGGAACAGACCTGAGATGAGAGAGCAAGTGGCAAACCGAAATTCCTAGCCTTGACAGACACAATGGATGTAATGTTTGCCTTGAAGTATTAACTAGGATGAACTATAAAATTGGTCAGCTATTTTGGCTCTTTCTTCTGARTGAGGAATTGGAAGGACTGCATATGTATGAGGTATTAAAATGGTTTTATTTCCGGTTAGTGAGGTAAAAAGACTTTGAGTTAGAAGGGGAATCGTTCGACTTCTTTTCTTGCAGAGAAGAAAAGAAGAAATTGGCTTCAACTGTGGCAAGCTGATGCTAGGAATAGCGTATACTTCTGCCTTTGTTCCTTCTAATTGGAAAGGAAATGTGCAAGTTATAATTACTCTGGAAAAACTCTACTGCCACAAAAGCAATGGGATCGTCAAGGATCATAAAAATCAAGACTGACAGATTTAGGTTGTCTTGGAGGTGATAATGAYAGCATGCTCTGCTGTCGTTAACGCGGTACTTGGCTGCTCATCTGTACTTTGTGAACATTTTTAAAAGTGGAAACAAAATTTTCTGATTCTTTTCCTTGGACTAAAATTGAGTGAAATAAACATGCTTAGATTACACCATTGCCAACCATCTGGAATAAATCTAATTTAGCCTGTGCATAACCCAGAGCTGAAATGCTTTGTAAATCTAACTTATTTGCAGCGTGTGCAGAAAAAGTATTTTATTTCTTACACTATTTCTCCAGAGGGAAGAATCCGCAGCTGTTTCTTCAAGAGTTCATAGCAGTAGCTGGACAAAAATTCTGTAATGGTCTGACCGGATTTCAATAGATACTGATGGTATTGTGTGGAATAAGTCCACCGTGCTCTCCATGCCTGTATTGCTTGCATGGAATTTAACTTGTGGTTTACAAATTATATTTAACAATAACATATATGATGTATTTATTTACACACAGAAAACAACTGTGACCTAGTGCATCACTTTTTTTTGTTGTTGTTTTTCTCTTGTGTGAGAGGTAGTGTCAGCTTCAGAATTACTTTGGTTCAAAGACTATTTACTGTGAATGCAAAAATCCAAGTGTGCAGCTTTCTTTTGCCGTGGAAAGAAATGGGATAATTAATATAAAGTGTGTGTGTGTGTGTGTGTGTAAGAAGTGTGGAAGGTACTAATTCTTTTTTCCCTGTCTGGTCAAATAGATCATCCGAAACAGCTTGGTATTTGCAAATAAAGATCTGGAGACACACGAATACTTAATTTTTAAATCAAGCTCAACGATGCATTAGAGGAAGCTGRATTGGCTGTACAGAGATTTCATGCTGAAGGATGAACAGTGAAGAAGAGTTTTATGATGCCGTTACGGGTGAGTGATGGGCACAGTGCTGAAAAAAACTACAGACTGTATTGTGTTTGTGACAAGGGGACAAGAATCTCTTCCCATTAAGAATAAAGAAGAAATAAAATGCCCTAGCTATGACCTTTTCCTTTTCAGAAGAAGGAAAACAGTTCAGTGATGTTTTCTTTGGTGTTTTTTTTTGTTTATTTTTAAACAATTATTCTGGTTATCATTTTCTTATCACTGGTAGCATGATTAGTCCTTTAGCGCTGATGTCTTGCTTTCATTTTCTATAAATAATTACTCTGGAAAAACTCTACTTCAACAGGAGCTCGAGGTAATGCTGTTAAAAGACTTCGAAAGGTGAAACATCTTCCATAGATTCTTGTTATCTATTTTAACGGGAAAATTGTTCCAGAGAACTAAAGAAGAAGAAACAGAAACAGTCAGAAACAAATTGTTATAAAAATACACTTTCAAGATAGGGAGCCAAAAGTGTTGTCCCTAGAAAAGCAAACATGAATCACTTCACACATGTCAACTAGTATTTTTCCTTGAATTGATAAGGACTAATGGTTGTTTATAAAAGCCTTGCATAATTTTAGGGGTGAAATGAGATGCTTAAGGCATTTTTATAATAATAATAAAATCCTTTCAAAAAATTGAAACGGCTTAACATGAGAAATGCTGATAAAAGTGAATGCAGAACCCTTAGCTTAGAATCAGGCAAATGGAAGGGGAGTAATAGCAAGCATTAACATGTATGGAATAAAACTAGTATGTCAGGTACAAGTGGGTAAGGTGGACTTATGCGGTTGGTTTGAAATTCCTCAGAGGAGTTAACAGAGGGTGAAATGATTTGGTTTGCAGCACGCTGTACAGGACTGCTCAAAAATCCCCCACTGAGAGAAAAAGGAGATTTGGATTGCATTCTCACCAGCTAGCAGTGATGTGGTCCAGATTCCTCTGTAAAATCCAAATAGTGCTACTGTTAAAACCTTGAAGTCCCCATGGATGTTTTTAGTATGTTATTGGTAATCATTTAAACCTGATGTAACTACAGTTGTCTGTAATTACTGTTTAATAACATCTACTTCTACGGCATGAATCTGTCCTAAGGAAACTTGCTCTTTGTCAGGATGGATTTCATTTTTTTTTTTTTTTTCTTTTATGTCTGTTTTCTTGACACTATCCCTGTCACATCCAAAAGACAAGCTCATATATGGTGGAATTGCATACTGAGTGCTTGGAAAACATGTTGCTTTGAGTAATTCATTCTGTTCTGTGTCACCTAGGGTTTATTAGTCTTACTGTAGACTTTAAGTTAGAAGCTACATGCCATAGGGTTCTGCTGTGCTAGACTGTATCTGCTGAAGTACTTTGGGAAAGGATTGTGATAGAACAGCAAAACGCTTAGCTAATTACCAGAATAATATCCTGTTTTTTAAAATAATCATATTCTTTTCTTTTTTTAAATGTTAGGCTGCAGTCCCATACAATCTCCTGTCTGGGAGGCTAAGCTGGCCTGGTGCATCTGTGAACATGATGCTCTTCAGCTTCCTACTGCTTGATTGTTTCCTGTAGTCCATTTCTTCCTCTTGGGGCAGAGGAAGGGGAGGTGTTAGCTGCCAAATTCATATGTTTTCACAGGGTTTGGATCAGACCAAATCAGGAGATTCTGCCCTGGGGTTTAAGTAATGCAAACCTTGCGAAAGGTCGGCTTGCTTCCTATTGGAAACAGRTTGATACAGCTAGATGTTGTGAGGACTGACTTCACGGAAAAGAGGAGAAAAATGGGACTTTYGGCAAAGAAAAAACGTGCCTCGTTTTACATGTGATCTAAGTTTCCTGCATCCTGATCCTGTTGTAGGTCTATAGGTTTTTGCTGCTCGGCTGTTTTGATCCCCTTTCTGTTTTGAGTGACAAGGCTTAATTAGTATTTAAGGAAGTTGTTGGCAGCCTATGGAAGGGGCGGTCTCGTCTCTCTGTGTGACTCAGAGTGTTGGGCCTCCTTGCTGCCTCGGAGGTGGACGAGTAGCATAGTCCGAGTGGACTTGGTTCGTTTGCAGCATGGGGAAGAGGAAGGCTATGAAAACTAGAGTGGCTGGCAAGTTATTTTTTCTTTAAGCTCTTGAAATACATTAATGTTGGCACCCAAGTTAAGTATATGTTSTATGAAATTGAAAATTTAAGGCTTTTTAAGAGCTTTCATTTCTTCCTTAACATAGGGGTTGGAACGGTTGCTTTAGCCAATTGTTAATGATTTGTCTTTCACTGGGTGGTTGCCCTACCTTTTAAATCGCTACTTTTGTCCTTATCCCCTGKGTTTTTTCACTGTAAAATATGGCCTGTAATTAGAACTTACCTGCTCAGTTCTAGGAGTTCAAGATTTTAATGACAACTGGAGGCATTTTTCTTGTAACTTAGAAAGGACTGCAACAAAACATTTCATTGGGCTTTTCTTCTGGATCAGTAATTCTTCTGTGAAGAATGTCCTCTGGATAGCTTTTTGTAGAACTATAATACTTTGACTTTTCCCAACAAGCAATTTTTATAACTTCATTGAATTATAGTAGATGAACCAGCTGTTAAAGCTGGATGTCACAGCTGTTGGAAATCTAGTGGTTACATAGCTGTGTACCTTAATTAAGAAAACGGGAAATAATATAACTGGGTAAAGATGTATTCTGACAAAGAGGACTAGCACTTCTGATGAATCTTTTTGTTTTGGAGCCGGTTTTAATTTTTTTTTTTCCCCACTTTATCATTTAGAGTAATAAGTTATATCATTATGTGATACAGTACTTGCCTTCTCCATCTCCTTGTAACAGGAATCAGTAAAAGGTTACTATATAATTAGAAATTCCATTTTAAATAATAAATACTCTTTTAGTGTGGTTTAACTAAAGATAGACACATGTTTTTCAAGACAGGTGTTTCAGGGTAGTCTTCATTTTAATGACCTGAGCAAATATAACTATCATTCTTTCCAATTAAGTATGAAGACCTGCTAAGGTGTGGTTATTGCTGTGTAATTATATGCTTGTGACATCAAAATGTAGGGGAGAGATTAATACATTACATCAGCCTTTAGGCATGCAGTTTACCAAATAAGATAATATCAATGATATTTCCTTCTGTTTTGAAGGTTATCGATATAGTTTTATACCTTCTAAAAATGCAGCTTTTTCATTCTGAATGAATGACTAGAAAAAAATAACTCTAATAAAAGTGCTATCCTGGGGATATTTTTTACTAGACTAATAATTGTATGAAATATGTGTATTTTTACTTAGACTTTTGTTTCTTCTTCAATCAACAGATTAGAGAGATTTTTACAGAAATGGTTTCAAAGTAGCTCTGCTGTCTACAGAATCAGACATGCAATTTGCTTTGCTGTTTTTGCTTTGCTATGCTTTGCTAGCCTTTTTTTTTTCAGCATTGAATTCAAGTAATTTTCCTGAGGAGATCAAGGTAGACATAGAGGTGTGACCTCATACTTGAATTTGATGTCACCTCGTCCTGTTATTCGTGGTTGGAGTTTACCTGTGTGTTTATGCAAAACAGGGTTTTGTACCAAAGTGCCATGGTTGAGAACTTTAGTCTGTATTTGGATTCTTTTGTAAGAAGCTGCTTTTTTTCTTAGATGTTAAACTTAAGGGTTTAGTGTTAGACCTTTAGAACTAGTCTTAGACTTAAGGAATCCAAAGCTGCTTGCCTTTTTTTTTTTTTTTTTTTCCCCCTCCCCTTAATTCATGTAAATATTTAAGGAATCTGTACTTTTAATTTTAATTAATTTCATTAATTTCAATGTACAAAATCTAGTTGTTCTTTAGACGCACACACATGCTTTCGTAATTTTTTTATTTAAAAGTGAATGTGAAAATAAATCATCACGAGTTTTTAACTGAAAAAAGGAGTAGTTTGACCATAGAAGCTTGTATTTTTGTAGATTCCTGTCAATTTTAGCTTCTTTGGTAAGYAGAGCTATTCAAGACATGTTTTTATTTTGGATGCTAGTTTTTTAGCTCCAACAGTATTTCCAGTAGCTCAGTAGCTTTTTATTTATTTTTCCCCAGGGTATTTCCACTTCACAAGTGGATGGAGTTAAGGTTGTAGGAAATGGAGCCACTTACTTCAGGTCACGCCTTGGGTCACTTGTAGARCTCAATGAATGATTCATCTTGATTTCCACAGGTTCCTGCTGTAGCCATTAAGAAAGCGTTATGTGCCTTTGTACAAACACATGGCAAAAAACCCTGTGCCCTGTGCTCTAGGTGTCCCTGCTGGGGCAGGGGAGTTGGACTGGATGATCTCTAGAGGTCCTTTCCAACCTTAATGATTCTGTGTTTCTGTGAAAAAAAAAAAAATAGGTATCTTAAACTTCTGTTGTTGTAGTATTCTGGTTGTTAGCAGTACGAGTAGCCATAAAYATACTTTTTTTTGCACATTTTTAAGGTTTTGGAGGAAAATTAAATGTAAGCGAACAAAATTGTTGTAATCACACTGCAGCTCTGAAGAAGACAACAATATATGCAATCTGATTAGGAGCTATTGAAGAACTCATAAGATTTTAAATTGATTTTATATTCAGCAGCATAAAAAGTAGTTGAGGATGCTTGATTCTAATGCAATACTTGGCTCTAAATACTCTTGGAAATTAGGTCACTTACTAGAAGCTCTTTGCTCTGATATTTTCAAAATAAAATAACTTGGGTATGAGTATACTTCTGCTATGAGAGTCACAAAATTGTTAAGTGGCATCTGTGGGAGTAATAGGATTCCTAGGATAACTATTGTTATATTTTTTTAAACAGGCTTTGATTCTGACAATTCTTCAGGGGACTTTTCAGAAGCGAATCATAAAGCTGCGGAAATGCTTGATCTAGATCCACACCAAAGCAGTCGGAGTGGAAAACATAATGGAGAGACAGATATTCAAGAAAATGGAATTAAGAGACACAGGTAAGCACATAGGAAGGCATAATAAAGAAATGTGTAAGTGCTGACTCACTCTTTTGGGGCATTGAGAACTTTTACCCTCTGGAAGAGGTCATTTTTCTGGAACCCAAAAGATATTTCACCTGCTCTGTCTCTTCTGTCAGCTACAGAGCAAGACTTTGCTGCCTCTGAAGTACTCTCAGATCTACGAATGAATACATCCCTTCATTTAAGGGACTGATAGTGATAGTTGTTGTTTTCTTCCTATTACAGGACATCATTACCTGCACCAATGTTTTCTAGAAGTGATTTTAGTGTGTGGAGCATATTAAAAAAGTGCATTGGACTGGTAAGTTAATTTGGATGAACAGTGCTGTTCTAGCTTCAGATGGTTATCCTTATTGTTTAAAACTTTGACACAGAATAATGCCTGATGCATTCTTCTTTTGTAGAGATGTTTGTGGGATTTTTTTTCTTCATTTGCACTCTTTAAATTTCAGTATCTGTTTAGTTAATTGTACTGTTTGGTTATTTCTTGTCATTTGATAACCTGGTGTTGTGTCTAGGAAATGAGCTTTTACTTTTTGTCATCTAGGAGCTGTCTAAAATTACAATGCCCATTGTCTTCAATGAACCATTGAGTTTCCTTCAACGAATAACGGAGTATATGGAACATATATACCTCATTAATAAGGCTTGTAGTCAAGCAGATCCCCTGGAAAGAATGCAGGTATGGAACAGCTTCCACCTCCTGATTAGCCCAGAAGTCTTCCACTCCCAGAGTGTTCTCTTTAAGACAGTGTTTCAGTACAGTCCATTGCACCCTCTGGGTCTAGTTATAAGAATCCCCATATTATCCTTCTAGACAGGTTTCTTATTTCATAGTGGTTGGTATCAGGTGCTTGGGTCACTTTCACACTTGATACTCTTGTAGATACTGAGGCGAAAGTCTAGTGCAGGAGATAGCCTTGACTGACCAGGGTCCTGAACCTTTTCAGTGCTACTTAACCATAATGTTCTTGTGTGTGTTGTGAAGTTGAGGTCTTGCCTTTAAATTACTGTAAATTGATTTGTTGAGTGACTCCATGCTTTTTAAATTATCAGATAAAAATTGTTGTGACATGGAGAAACTTTCCTATACTTTGGTGGTACTTCAAAACAGATATAATATCTGACTAGTTTCGCAGTAAAGAGTTGGGCATGATGATGCTAAGCCAGTGTACGTTAGGGTGTGCTGAGTATTATGTTAAGGTATTGCTCATAGMTCTATTTTAGTTGAGAGAAATTGGAGTGTACGTGTTGTATTCTGTGTTTGTATAACACATACCCCTACTTACCAGTCTGTGAGAGCTTCTAAGTGTCATTTGTGCCTGCTAGCAGGATTCAAGAAACATCCCATCTGCATTAGAAATGATGCTTGACTAGTACTCAGAAAAGCAAGACTCTGTTCCCAGCATACAAGTGTGGGGGACAGTCAAAACATGGGAAAAGCAGATTTAAAAAAAAAAAAAAAAGGCCAAAACAAAACATATTTTTAGAGGTAGTTGTAGAGGTAGAGCAAACYCTGGCAAAGTACTGAAGAAAACAATTGTGTTTTGAAAATGAGATGGTTATAAATTGCCTCTATTTTCCCCAGTTCTATATTACTTAAATCCTGTGGCTTACAAATGTTTTAACCTTGAGCAATATTTAGTTCCTTTGTTTTGGACAAATAGTAAAATATGGTAATATGTAGCTATAATGTGCAGAAGTTGTTCTTTTAATGTACTGTTCTCATTTATTCTGATTTGCTTTTAGGCTGTAGCTGCTTTTGCAGTTTCTGCTGTAGCTTCTCAGTGGGAGAGAACTGGCAAACCATTTAACCCACTTCTAGGAGAAACCTATGAATTAACAAGGTAATAATTACTTTAAATAGGGAACTGTTTGTGTTGCTAACAAACTKTGATGTTAGCTTGGTTGTTCATGCAGTGGAATAAAAAAAAATCTGTTAACACACATTTCTGCAATACAGCTTTTTTTCTCCACAGTAACACWTTTTTTTTGAGATGTTATTATAAACTAAGATTTTTATTTCTATGTTTAGGTAGACTTTTCTTTGAATTACTTGGAGTAAAAAAAGGGTCTGTAATGTTCTGAGAGACATTTCTCCTGACCCAGATATTAATGATTAATTAATTTTAAGTGTTTTGCTGATCTTGTCAGATACAGGAATTGAGAGACTTCCAGTCTGCTTAAACTAGTTGTATATATGCTGTGGAGAAAATGACTTCTAGTAAGATCTACTGCTGCCCAAGTAGCTTCAGAATTTTCAGCAGYTATTTTAAACAGATTCAGATGCTTTTCTTGGTAAAAGTCAGATAAGARTTTTGACTGTGGATTGTCTTGGGGTTCAGGAAGGAAGTTGTTCACAGAGTATTGTTTCCTTCCTTTTGTTATTTGTGTGCCTTGGAATTTGCACGAGTGTTAATTTTTTGTTCTGCTGTAATATTTAAATATATATGTGTATATATAGCAGTTGATTACTTACTACTCCCTCTTTGTTTGTTTTTTAAGGGAGGACTTAGGTTTTAGGTTTATATCTGAGCAAGTCAGCCATCATCCGCCTATTAGTGCGTTTTATTCCGAAGGCCTCAATAAGGACTTTGTTTTTCATGGATCAATCTACCCCAAACTAAAATTCTGGGGAAAGAGTATAGAAGCTGAGCCTCGGGGAACAATTACTTTGGAGCTGCTAAAGTGAGTATGAGGGGGGGGAAAAAAAAGGAAGTATTTTTATGCTTATCTCCTTAACACTTAATTGTATAAAAATAGATGATGACATCCTGTTGATTCCTCATAGATGAGTTTGTGAAAACCTCTTTTCAAAGGGATTGCAGGGGTTAAGTTACAAGTTATTGTTCAGTGCTTAATTTCAGGGCTCTCTTGTTGGAGTTATGCTTGCACAGCTGCAGCAATTAAATGCTGCTTTTCTACTATGAAAATCAACATTTCTTAGATTGAATGCTACTGAAAAACAGTTCCTTGAAGGCAGTTAAAATTTAAAGAGCAAAAATTCTATTACCAGGCCATTCAAACCCATTTTACTTTTACATTTCATAGTTGGTTTTGATCATTTGAAAATGTATCTCTGTGTTTCTGTGAAAAGCATCACTTCAGAATAGTTGTACTGGGCTACAGGGAGACCCGAGGAATTCATCAGGGTGTCTGTCACCTATTTAACATTTTTTATTTTTTTTCTTGTGGATGGTCACTTTCCTAATAAAGTCACAGGTGCCTTTCCAGATTACTTCTAGACTTCTTTCTAATCAGTTACATCTCTTATATTATATATCTAATCAGTTACATCTCTTATATTACATCTCTTATATTATGCTTTCCATAAGTTGTTTTTTGCCCTTGTGGCACTAACATGCTTTATAATTCCCAGGTCACAAACGTACACAAGTCATGTCACATGTCTTTTATAGTCACAGAAAAAGCATTCTGCAATGAGCATGTCAAGGTGCTTCTGTAAGAGCTTTACCCAAGCTTAACTTAGGTTATTCTGAAATATCTTAYGAAACTCCTAGATCTTTTTTTCTCAATAAAGAGGCAACTTTTCTGCTTTATAAGGTTTTGCTATATAGAGTGGTGATAGAAAGATAGGATATTTCTTCTGAATATATAAAGATTGTCATTGTAGGATGCRCTTAACAAAAATCAAAGTTTGTTGCTGGAGATAGACTTTATTCAGAAGGCTGTTAGAATCCCTGTTCTGCTGAATCAATTTACAGCATGCTGTAAATAAAGAGCAGTGTGAATAGCATATCTTAATATTTGCTTCAGGTTAGTAGTATACATTGAACTCAAATTTTGAACTGCCTAAACATGTGGTGATTATTGCTGTTACGGTTTGTATAGGTCTGAGAGCTACTCAGAACTGAGCTCATAACAAGTAACTGTTTGGTTTCAAAACTGAAAGTCAGTGAAAGTGCTGCATTTGTGTCAACCATCACCATAAAATGTGTATTCTGAAAAAACGCATTAGAAAGCACCCTTCCTCCTCACTCCTCCAGCACAAATACTAAAATGCCTCAATTTGACAGCACTGGGCATGAGTGCCGTGCATTAAATTTTATGCTGTAAAAAGCTTTTGCTATCAAGTAGTTCACGAACAAAAATTTGTACCAAGACTGATATGATAAAGCTCTTCTCTTTCTTCTGAAGAGCAGCAGTCCTTGTTCTGCAGCGTGCTTGCAGACAGCTCGCTGGGGAAAATTGTCAAATTTCAACAGTCTGCGCTGTACTGGAACATGATTGAACAGTTGGAGATATTTACTGCTTGTGCTCCATGAATACTCCACGGAAGCAGTAGCACAAGGCACTTGTCATTAAAAAGGACATTGCTTGTTTTCTATATTATGGGTATTGAAATGAAATTTGCAAATTTGCCTTAGATATCTTGATTGTTCACCAGGTAGCATTGGCATTTCTTTCATCAGTATTGAAAAAGTACTGAAAATGAGTGAATGTAGAGGATTTTGACTCTGCCAAGCTGAAAAGCCCTAGATATGAAAWTTTTTTCTTTAGTTCTTTTCAGTACAGCTTGAGGGAAGGAGGGCAATAACAAACCCCACTTGGAATGCATTGGATTGCGTTCAGTCACAGTGGATTGGGTTTCATACACAATAGACTTTTGGCATATTTGTGGAAAGAGGTGCATTTTAACTGTTCTTCCCCCTACRTGTACTTTCTAATCCCTTCAACCGCTTGCCTGGGAGAAAGGGTCTTGGTGTTAGAAGCTCAGTGTCCTTGTCAAGTGTGTTGACTCCTGTCATTCCTTCCAGGTTCTGAAGCTTTTACCACCATTTAATTTATTTATACAAATATGTAAATATATAAAAATATATTTATTTTGTCCTGCCACAAATAGAACAGAAAATAGACTTACATTCTGTTTCAAGTTCCAGAAATGGATTTCTTTTTCTGCTTTCCTTACAGGCATAATGAAGCTTACACATGGACAAATCCAACGTGTTGTGTACATAATGTAATTATTGGTAAACTGTGGCTAGAACAATATGGAACAGTAGAAATTGTAAATCACAGGTAACCCTAATCATGAAACTAAGGGTTGGCTTGTAGGGACAGTTGCAGATTGTTGCAAAAAAGATACTGAAATAGAGCACAGTGTATGTTCGTGAAATCTTAGTTCAGAGTTTCTGACAAGTGCAATTTAGAGAGAACTTTTAAATGCACTTAGCTTAGTTTTCCTATACTGGTCATTTGTACAATTTCTGTGTATTTTATTAAAAAAATAGTTGCTAATAGTTGCTAATCAATTTGAAGTGTGATGAGTTACTGTGGGGTTTAGGCAGTCTGCAGGACTGCATTCATTTTATTCCTAATGTCTTCAGTAAGTTTTAGATATATATGTAATTCAGGAGTTTATTTCGTATTTTCAGTTGACTATCGTAGGCCTGTGATACCATTACAGCCACATTGTTTTCATGCTGATTACTTCTAGTTTTGTGTAACTCTGAAATTTGTGTTGCTTTTAATGCTCTGGCTAGAAGATAAACTGTAGCTAAGGGAAAATAAGGAAATAACTAGACATCTGCCAACTCCCTGTTAACCATAAGCATATAAAAGAAGCTAAATAAAGTGCAGATAAAGAAGTTAAACATACTAGTGTGTGTGGGAGCTTGCACAAGGAGTTTTGTTTTATTATGTTCAAAGTCTTTGTTTTTAAAATTATTCCTTGTTTCTTTTTCAGTACTGGTGATAAATGTGTCCTTAATTTTAAACCATGTGGACTGTTTGGGAAAGAGCTCCACAAAGTAGAGGGCTACATTCAGGACAAAAAGTGAGTGATAAAAACCTCGTTACTTCTCTCTTTCTGAGCCCTATGGCATTTATTTTGTGCTTGCATGGTGACTGCAACCAGTGTGGGTGCAATGTTCTCAGCAATGTAACCGTTTCTGTTTTCTGTGTCAGTATTAAATCCCTTGATTTTTTTTAGGAGTTTAATACTGACTTTTCAGTACATATTAGGAAAACTCTGTAAGTCCAGTGGTTTGAAATAGAGGGAAAATACGTAGTGGTTGCAACTGACTTATTTACATTATTAATATTATTCACAATTCCAGTCTTTAGTTTAAGATATGGAGATTACAGTAGTTAGAAAATCTTAATGAGGGTAAAACCTGTAATGTGCCTCTGGATCTCACTGTCTTAAACGGTTGACTTCTCTGCACCCACACTCATATTTTAATTGACAAAAAATGTATAATTAACTTGTGAAGATATGCTATGCGGAACTGAACGCCAGAAAAACTGGAAGAAGCTGAACTCTTTTCCCAATATTAAATTCTCCCAAGTTAAATTTTCAGATTTCAAAAAAAAAAAAAAAAAAAAAAAATCTGCAGGCAAAAGAATAAAATAAAACCAGGTAGGAATCTTTGTATTTAATAATGATCAGGGTTTGCATGACTTTAGCTTAGAAGGCTGTATAGAAGAAAAAAGCAAAAACTGAGTCTCTCCTTTGCTTATTTAACTACAGTAAAAAGAAGCTGTGTGTGATCTATGGCAAGTGGACAGAATGCTTATGGTGCACTGATCCTACCACATATGAAGCTTACAAAAAGAATGAAAAGAGAGGTGGTGAGCAGAAGAAACCAAAGCAGGTAAGACATCAGGAGAAATGAGACTGAAATAGCTCCCTGTATATAATCTTTACAAAAAGAGGGAGGTGGTGGGGAGTGAAGGGTTAAAACAGTCTAGTTGGTGGCGATGCAGTGTCAGACCCATGAGACGGCAGTGCACTTTGAACTTGTGTTGACTTTAGCGAGAGCTGCTGGTATTGAGCGAGCTYGCCGAAATAGAATTTGCTAATGGATTTGTTGTAGAAGTCGTCAAATATCAACTCCCAAGCTAAAGTTGTTCTGTCTTTGAATAAGGAAATGGGTCTGTTGCCAGCTGCGGACATGAAAATTCCAGGATTTGGGTTTTGAAAGAAAGAATGCAACTCTCTGCTTTTTTTGTTTGTTTAATACCGTTTTGTTGACGTGACATTTTAGTGTCTCACATAGGCTTGACAGCAAGAATGTCTGGAAACTTTTTTTTTCCTTCTCTTATAAGCAGAGTGTCTTATTCATTTAAGTTGCTTGCGTTCACTTAGGCACCATTAAAACATGGTGTTTTATGAAAAATGCAAAATGTATGAAGATTCAGCAAAGGACTGCTGGGTTTCCAGATGTCAACAGAGGCTGCAGACCCTGGTTGCTTGTTCAAAATGAAAATGATAGTCTAAAGTTAATGAATAGCTTTAGTTTATGAGGCCCAAGCTTGGGATGGGAATGGCAAGCATTTACATGAGAAGAAACTAGAGCAACAACAATAGGCCTTGTTTTTTGTCTCTGGATTCTGTCATGGTACAGACATTTATTTTGACTTTTTTTAAAAAAAAAAAATTCTGTTCAGCTTATGAAAATCAGTTATTTCCTTCCTTCCTGTTGAATTTATATTTAGATGGGGAATTATCTAACAGTAAACCAGATGTTGATGTGGAAAGTAGTCTGAAAGGATGTTTTTAAAAAATGAATACTCAAACCGAATGATTTGAAATAAGAATCTGAACTGTATGGAACCATCTTCCAGCATGTAAAACGAGGCCTGCTTAACAGGGTATTTTTGAATAAAGTAAATGACCTATGAGAGATGAGACAGAAAGAGAAGGAAGAAAACTCTCACATCGTCACTTCAGGAGTTTGTCTCAAACTTCCCTTCTGGTTGTTACGGCTTTTGGTAGTTTCTCATGCTGGAATCCTCTGGGTGTCTACAGTTTAGCAGTCCATGTCCTAAGGCAGTCAGATTCTCCTGTAGATCAGGCTGATGACAAGAGGCAAATATGCAGGAAAGGTTTTCAGGTAGGCTGAGGAAGCTGCCAGGTGATCCATTGTCTTTGCTGTTCAACCGGATCAAAAAGCTTCTGGTGCTGCAGCTTGCGTCTGCTCTGCTCCTGTGCAGACAGACCTTATACACGCACTGCCTGCCTCTTGACTTTATGAGGATGATGTTTTCTGCTGTACTCTGTGCTGTCTTTCCTCCAAATGTTGCAGAACCAGATGGTATTTTCTTCCTAAAATAGATAAAGCCATCACAGAAGTGCTTGAGATCAGTGGAACAAGCAGTGGAATAAAACAGCAAGGTGCTAAAGTAAAACTCTTCATCCCATTTCTACTCCTACGTAAAACTGAAGCCACGGTCCAGATTTGTGAAACTGCTGACGTTGATCCAACTGTCTTGTAGCACTGAGCCTGGGAATGCTAGCCAGAGCCCTGGGAAATATTTCTTCCTTTTAAGAGCAGACGCTGGATTCTCAGTGCAGCTTAGGCAGCACATGTGTGAATCCGTATAACCTTAGCTGGAGTGTGAGTCCTGGTAAGGAAAAGTGACTTTTGTTAGGTAGAAATAGATAAAGTTGGTCAGGTGTTCTTAAATATTTAATTCCCTAGACTAAATAGTTATTTTGCCTCCCAGGAGGCACTAAGAATAGTAGCAGTGTCAGGTGAGAGCGCACTGCAAGAAAAGAATAATGAAAGAAGTAAAGAAAGACCAGTAGCTGAATGTCACGCTGCTGTAATGTCAGAGGGCTCTGCAAAAGATTCACTTGATCCTTGAAAGCCCCAGTGAAATTTTTATTCCAACATCAGCAGCTGAGCAGACTGTAGAGATSGAAGTTACAAGGACGTCATTGGCAGGCCCAAAGGTCCTCCCAGATTTAGAAGGATGTCTGAACTGAGACGCGAGGATAAAAAGGCAAGGCTTCCTGTGAAGAGCATGAGAATTCACTGCGCCCCTAGATGGGCTGTAAATGAACTCTTCTGTTGTCCTTTGATTATGTTCAGCTAAGCGGAGGCTGGAGTACGGCTGCTGTGACTTGGTCTACTGAGAGCAGCCTTTTGAAGAACACCCCTCTTGATTTTTTGTATATAACAACAGTGCATCACTGGTTCTGGTACAAAGGAACTTACAAACATGCTCTTTATAAACCTAAGCACAAAGCTTCATAGTGAGAGGAGATATATGTGTTCTAATCAAGCAAATCAAGCATCAACGTTGTGGTTTTTTTTTTTTTTTTTTTTTTTTTTTTTTTTTTTTTTTGCAAGTGGTGATGTATTAACCAAGAGGAGATAAGGTCCTATTCATTAACTTTCCTATGCCATTGTGAGAATTAAAGTACAGTTCTGACTCCTTGCAACCTGAGGAAGTAATAGCTATGTGCGCAGAATTAAGCTGTGGGATGGGGCAGAAGGGAAGACAGAAGATTCCTGAAAAACATGAATTTACTACTWCTTTAAACAGAAAGTGAAATTGTACATAGGTATGATGAGAGACTATTCAGTGGTAGCAGAAACAAGGCATTAAAATGAAATGAAAGGAACAATATACGGAGTGAGGAAATGCAAATGTGAGGGGTAAGACAGAAACACTGGAGTCTTTGTAAAAACTTGAATTTTAASAGATTCTTAAGAAGTGACTTGGTAGAACTCTAGATGATTTCCCTGTTTTTTTTTTCTCTGCCAAATGTTATATCTGTTTCAGAGTGAAGATGTTATTAAATCTGAAAATGATGAGGCTGATGATATGCCAGAGGTTCAAGACACAGTGCAGTTCATACCAGGCAGTAAATTGCTTTGGAGGATAAATTGCAGACCACCAAACTCATCMCAGGTAACTGTTCCAATCAAGTTGAGTGTTCCCATCACAAGTGACTTTTCCAAAGGGACATGAGTATTGCTCAAGGGAAGCCCTGTTGTTAAGCCTAGTTACTGACGTGACTATTTTCTTGAATAATTCCAGAGTTTCGTCTTACGAAATCAAAGAATGCATACTTTCTTGAGCAAATTTGTAGTTTAGTTTTAGGGTTTTCTTTTATAAAAGTAATGATATTAAAAGGTCAGATATGGAGAAAAATCTATCATGGTCCTCTAAAGCAAAGACTGCTTAAAAAATGTAGGTGTGATTTCAATTTTCCCTGCCCCTCGTGTTGAAAAAAGAACATTTTTATATGAGCTAAATCCAACTTCGGGAGCAGCTCAGAGGAGCAATTTTGACTAGATTCTTATGCTTGGGAATTTTGGTGTATCAATTTGGTGTAGGTAAGCCAGTGCCACTTTGAAAAAAATAACTTGCTTATTATCTTTAATTTCCCTTTAAGATGTACAATTTTACCAGTTTTGCTGTGAGTCTCAATGAGCTAGAAAAGGGTATGGAAGCAATACTAGCTCCTACTGATTGTCGACTGCGCCCAGATATCAGAAACATGGAAGATGGAAACATGGGTATGTGTTTGTTGGAGGAAATATTTTTCTGTTACTGAGAGAAATGAATGGGTCTGATGCAGCTCTCATTCCCAAAGTTCCTGTAACTCTTTCTTTTTTCATCCTGCTCTAATGAGCATACTTGTGAACAATATATAAAATCTCTCCTTGAAAAGTCTGGGCGAGTAGAGGTGTGCAAGGTGGATTCCAAAAATTACCATGCTGCATTGTGGTGCAGTTGCATGTTTGGTAACTTGGAGAAGTTGTCAGACATGCTTTGTTGCTCTAGAATTTGTCTGGAAAAAGTGTGTGGAGAACAGATGTGCTCTGCTCTGAAGTTTGTCAGGAAATAATGGAAAAAACACTGTTTATTTTGCTCAGCCTGCCTTTTTTCCCCACTTCGTGCAGTGTTTCTAAGAGATAAAACACCAGAATTTCTTGATCATACGCTGTATTTGTAATCACAACCTTTCTGAAGTCACGGCTTTCGTTTTGTTAACTGAGATTGCCAAATGCCTCCTTTTGTTTAAGTGAACTATATTCTATTTCTCTGCAGTCTTTTCCCTGTTTTCTGCTTTTTTTTAGTTTTTATTTTGATAAATAAACAATTTTTACTGAAATGTTTTGATAGATCTGGCTAGTAAGGAAAAAGAGAGGCTAGAAGAGAAGCAAAGAGCTGCTCGCAAGGAGCGTGCAAAAGATGATGTGGAGTGGCACACAAGGTAAGGGGGAAGAAATTGGGCATGTATTTAATGTGGTGTGGWTTTGCTGCCTGAAATGTTTTTATTCAAGACAGTGTGTGCTTGATTTCCTGAATGACAGCACAGTTTGTAGTGTTTCTCAAAATTTTCACTTAGTCGATGTTTAAATACTGTGACTGGAAGCCAAAATGACTTATGATTTCTCCAGGACAGAATTATCTCAACAGCAAATCCTGATACCTGTCATATTTAACTATTGTGTCAATGCTGTGTGTGTATAATGTTTTTATTTATATTTATTTCCTCTCCCGCTTCCTACAGAGGTCATCTTTTTATGTTAGTGCATAAAACGTTAAGTCTCAGCTCCCCTTTAACTGCTTCCTGTCCCGTTTTTGGCAGTTGAGTAGCATGTTGTGGCCTTCCAGGGCTTTTTGCTTTCAGAAACTCAGTACTTTTTGGCKTGGTTACTTCAGAAATTGCTTTTTGAGTGCACATTTAAGTGGCTTCTCACTCGTAGACTGCATCATGGAGTAATGTGATTTGGCTCCTGCTTCTGGAACTGGTTGGTTGTGTAGATGCCAAGTGCTCTGCAGTCAAGTGGACACACGAGGCTGATTTCTGCAGGTGTTTCCTTCGTATGCAAGAACTTTTGGATGTTCCCATGATCTCATGAAATTCAGAAGAGAAAGCATTTTATTTCCAAAGGCTGGAGGAAACAGCTACAAACTTATTCCCATTAACACCTTTGAAAATCTCTTCTAGAGAACATAAACTGGATATCAGTGAATATGGCCAAAAACAGAGCATTTATTGAGATTCTGTGCAGCTCTAGAGCACAAACTGTTCCTGTTGTTTGGGCAGATTTACAAAGGATTGTGGAACAGTCTTGGCATTCTTCTAAGGAAAATGATTATGTGTGATAATAAATGATCAAAAAAATCAATATAGTCTTTATACTTAGAATGAGACAGCAATTTAAAAATCCATTTCAAATACCTTCTTGACTTCATCTAAAAAAGATGAATTAGAGAGTGGTTGCTGTTATATTAGAAGTTTAGTGACATACTTACAAAGCTTTGAATACCTCTGGAGAAAATAAGATTTTTCTTAGAAAAATCAGTATTTTTTAATAATGTCTTGTGATAGGAGCCAGGTATTCTCCCCCAGCCTTTTAATAACTGCTCCCTGTTTTTTACCATTTTCATTGTTTTTCTTTTTTTTTCTTTACAGATGGTTTCATCAAGGCACTAACCCATATACTGGGACTCCAGATTGGCTGTACTCAGGTGGTTATTTTGATAGAAATTTCTCGGACTGTCCAGACATATATTGAAATCACTGAACCAATAGCTCATCTCATCTGGACATCTAGTTACTAGATTTCATTCTAAGCCAGTGACTCTGGTTGTGTTAATAGCAAAAACCAGCTTTTCTAAGTAAATTTTAACAAAAATTCTGTCACTCAACAATCGAGGATTTAATTATCACTAACTTTGGATTGCCAAATATTTAAATACTGTTGCATTCTTGCGTAAAGTTGAAAATCATCATGTTTTCACTAATTTTTTCAAGGGACCTTTTGGTTGTTTTTTTTCCTAGTTTCTTTGTCAGAAAGGTATGCTGTATCTGGTAGAGCTTATAACAACCTTGAAAATTATGTAACTTCTATAAAATAAATAGAGATAATATCCTTGTTGCTTAGTACAGCAGCGAAGAGTTGTTAGGAATTTGGAACAGAGATGAAAGATTAGTATGGTGCAAACATGATGGCATATGTTTCAGTGGCAATTCCCCATGAAGAGCTGGAGGTGACGTTTTTAGACAGCAGGTAGTACTACGTGGGGATTGGAGCTCCTGGCCCCCTTTCTCTGTCTCTCAGTACGGTCCAATACTTCAGACTTGGGGGAACAAAACACAAGATATTAGCTTCTCAAGCTGTAGTTGTCTGTTACGGAATCTTTACAATCTTTGGACACTGTGAGTATTAAACTCYGTACCTGTGATAAAATTGCATAAAACATAGGAGAAGGATGCATTWAAAAAGTTGTCTTTTTCTGAAGTAAAATGCTATCCTAAAAAATAGGAAACTTCAGAAACAATTGTAGGAATGTTGAAGTGGTTACAGTGTAAAATATATTGCTTGCTACCACTTGGAGGCTTAGATCTCCAGCACTACTTTTTGCAGCTTTGGCACTATATATGCTTCTAGACTAAACTTTTATTTGGAAGCACTTGGTAGACATATCCACACATATCCATTCCCGTTTTGGGGATGTTTTTGTTTGCATGTTCTTCATTATTAGGTCATGTCTGTTCTGTATGTTGTGAAAAAACAGAACTAATTTAAAACTGTGGCATAGTTATACCTATTACAAGTTTTCAAAATTTCTGTGAGCACGTGCTGTCATATAAGTAAAAATATTTTTGGTACCATATTGAAATATTAAAGCCATATAATCCTGGAACTATTTGAACTATAGATCAGTTACTATTATTGATGCATTCATTTTCCTTCAAAGCGGTACACTTCAGAGAGGGGGAAGGAGGCTTGAAAAACTAAGTTGAACAATTTAAGCTAACTTTAATTTTTGTTGTTTTTTTTTGTGAAAATTTTTAATTTAGTAACCAAGCAAAGCTGCAGAATGGCTGCAGTGCAGCTAAGTTTACAGTAATTTAGGCATTGATAGTGCTAGAAACCAGAAGAATTAGTGGAAGAACTGATCAGATCGATTACCCAGACACACTTGTGGCTTCATTTAAAGATTAGCTTTAGAATTGCTTCTCCCTGAGGATTAAAAAACAAAAGAAAATAAACATCACCCTGATGAAATATTTTTATATGAAGTCAAGTAGTTAAAGATCAGATTAACTATAAATTTGTAAAGATTTAGTTGCCTTCTTCATTAAAAAAAAAGTAAGGAAGAGTAATTGTAAAAAACCCAGGCAATAAATGAGGACAAAATCTAGAATGTACTTATGGCATCTTCTTTCTGTTGCCAGAAATTGGACTTTGGGCTGATTGCAGCTTTCAGACATAAAACTTAGACTTTGAAATACAGTGGAAATTAATGTTTGTTCCTAATAAGTGTCTAGGCATTTGACTTTTAAAAGATATTGCTGATCCTTATGGAACAGCATAATATTTCATAACTCTTTCAGCCTTTTTGTAAAAAAATAAAAAAAAAACAAAAAAAAACTTTAATGGCTTTCAAGTAAAGGAACCATTTATATAGGTGAGTCTKGAGAGGATTCATACATCAAGCTGTTTTTAAAATCTCATGAGAGTTTAAAACTTGCTTAAACTAAATAGCACGTCCCATGTATTCGTCTTAAAATATTTTCTAAATTGTAGTTACCCAAATGGAAAAATAGTATAGTAATTGCTGAAGAAATACTCTGAAGCAATATGGTTCGCAACTCTCTACAGGTCATGATTTAAATTCAGAAAGACATAACCCCTTTTAATTATGCACAACTATGAAAACATAGTAGCAGGATGTTTAATCCAAACTGCACTATGCCATTTTCATGGATTAAAAAAAAATTGGGAAGTTTTCTAAAGTAGGATTATTTTTTCTTTGTSTCCTCCTCTTCCTTTAGTGTATTTTTTTGAAAACAAAAACAAAAAGACTATGTTGGTTTCAGTCTTATCTCTATATAGTTTAATGTTCTTCATTGCCTCATGGAAAATACTTAAATATTTCCCAGCACTGATGCAATGTATCTATTTGGCTGCCCATGAGATGYGTACTGCAAAATTTTGATTACTCTGAAAGTGGAAAAGTTTTATTTTAAATGCAGATCTCACCTCAGTAGTTTACTTGTCAAAGCATTGATAACTTTGCACCTTTTAAAAGAATGTCACTTTTATAACTTGATAAAACACTGACTGTATATAAAATGACTGTGTTAGTATATGTTAATATAGCTATACAAAGATATCATCTAGAAAGAAATTATAAGAAATGCTTAACACTTCAGACCTCTGGATGGTGAGAGGGGTTTTTTGTGAAGTGTAGTTCATRTGTTTTGTAGGGCAAGAAAACAGTTGGAGATTACCCTGCCTTTATTGCTGAGCTAGTGTTCAGATCACTTGCATTTTGTATTTCCCTTGATACTTATTAGACAAATATAATTTTAATTAGATCTTTGACACCTCCATCCCAGATCTAGCTTTTTTTTCCTTTCTTTTTTTCCCCCTTTTTTTTTTTCCCTGCACGTAAGTGGACTAAGTTTCTTAACAGCTGCTTATTGTGCAGCATATTGGAAATAAGAAATGTGGAATGATATCAATGTGCACTGAGAGCTGTCATGGCAAAGGGCACGTAATTGGTGGAACTCATTTCTGAAATGCAAGAGGTAAAAGACAGGGCCTGGGAGTTCTGTGGGAGCTGTGGGATGCTAAATGCTGATAAAAGCCAAGTGTTAATTGGAGAAAGGGGGAGTAAGTGGACTTTATTTAAAAAAAAAAAAAAAAAAAAAAGTGGAAATAGAAAGCTACCTTTACAGACACTGTATACCTTCTTGTTCTATGTCTTTGAGGCAATGTCATACTGCAAACTGGGAGCAGCTTTTTTCAAACGTCAAATGTCTGTGTAATTATTGGTGCCCAGATGAATGATGACAGGAAGCACAGGCTCTAAATTAGCAAGAAAAAAAAAACTAATTAACAGTATTTATTCCATTTTGATAATTAAAAAACACTTCTCAGTTCTTTGAAGTAAAACATTGAAACTTCTATTTTTTTCATTGAAATTGAAGGGAAAAAAGGGCATTCCCCCAGTAAACTCTTCCCCACTTAGTTCAACTAAAGCAGAGCTGTTGTAAAAGCCTCGAGCTCTGTGGCAGTCACGTTGTGTGTGATGAAGGGGCTGCTCTTTGAGGGCAGATGTCCCCTTGGTCCCTCGCCCTCCTCACCCATGTCCTTGTGTTCGATGTAAACATAAACGCTTGTTTATTACAAGAATTTGGTGATACACTCCAGCTTGCTCTCATTGGAAACACCCATGACCGGGGTCAACGGTATGATAAAGCAATATTTAAATTATGTAAAGCTAATAGCTCTAACRCCTGATTGGATGCTCAGTATGTTTTTATAGCATGAAAAGTTTAACAAATGCTTATATCCAGCATTCCAGTCCACTCTGATTTATACTTCTATGAAGCTGCTTCTTGCCTTACTCAATGGCCGTTCTCCAGCCCTCACCCGGTGTCTGCATGATGAAAGCGCTCTAGTGAAATGGATTTATTTTTATAATATTTAATAACTGTCAATACCCATCTCTATTAACAACCATCCAGCTTTTTAGAGAAGTCTGTACAGGTTTGTGGACATACATGTTAAACTGTAAAACTGTAAATCTGAATAAAGTTCATTTTGGAGAAGAGGCCCTGCCTGTCGCCTCTGCTTCCCTCAGCGCGGGGGGGGGGGGGGGGGGGGGAGCGGCCATCTTGCCCCGGGGCTCCGCCCCCCGCCCCCATGACACAGCACAACGGCGTGGGGGGGGCACGTGTGGCCGCGCGCGCTTGAGTGACGGCGGCGGCGCCCAACGGGCTGCGGGGGCGGGCGCGGCGAGGGCGGTGCTTCCGGTGCGCGGAGCAGGAAGCGGGGAGCGGGGCCTGCRGGCGCGGCGGCGGCAGGTACCGGTGGCGGGGGGGAGGGGGGCACACGGGGCGGGGGCCGAGCTCCGCACCCCCCGCGGGGCCGCCGCTCCCCTCCCCCCCGGCCGCCGTCACCGTGGGGAGCGACCCGGCCCCGGGGCGGCCGCGGGCCCGGCCCGCCCGCCGTGACTAAGCGCTGCCCGCGGGGCCCCGGTGGTGCCGGGGTGCTGCTAATACAAATCCCCAGCTCTCGTTCAGAAGCGGCTCGAAACTAAAGCGCGGAGCGGGGCGGCGGCGATTGCCGTTGCGGGGCAGTAACGGCTGTTGTAGTGGCGGAGCCCGTGGCGGAGCCCGTGGCGGGCTCGGGACGCGCGGCCTGCGCCGCCCAGGCAGGCGGCGGCGGGGGGCGAAATCCCGAGCTCGCCCCGGCACCCGTGGCGGAGTCGGCAGGGCCGAACCGCGGTAGAGGTTTGTGCAGTTAGAACATCGGCGATCCCATGAACTGCCGTCTTGGTCCCACGAACAGGACCCCATGAACTTGGCCTCTTCCTTTAGAGACCAAGGGAAGCAGTTTGGGGAGAAGGTGATCTCGTTTTCCAGGGCATTAGCAGTGGAGGAGCTGTGTCTCCTTCAGCTCCCTAGGCTCTGCTCAGCTTTTGCGGTGCCTTCCCGCTCCCGGAGCCCGTGGAACAGATTCCTCTTGTGCAGCTCGTTAGTGAAGTCCCGTGTTTGGAGGAGGGGGTGCGGGGAGCTTCCTGGTCACGGCTGCCGGTCTCTCTCTGTTCCAGGATGTCCTCGGGCGCGTTGTTTCCGAGCCTGGTGCCAGGCTCCCGTGGCTCTTCCAGCAAATACCTGGTGGAGTTTCGGGCAGGGAAGATGTCCCTGAAAGGCAGCACTGTAACCCCGGACAAGAGAAAAGGCCTCGTTTACATCCAGCAAACTGATGATTCCCTCATCCACTTTTGCTGGAAAGACAGGACTTCAGGCAACGTTGAAGACGTGAGTATAGTTCACATTTCAGGGTGTTGAGTCACGGTGTTGTCTTGTTTTTGTTWTGTCAGCATTGTAAAGGAGCTTTTTAAGACAAATTAGGGTGAGAATGGCACTGTGGCTTGATAGACTGGCACATCTAAATCCTAATGCCAGAGGGCTTGGGCAGGAGAGCAGAGGCCTTTGTAGAACTCAGATATTTCTAAAATGTTTCTTCCTATGCTGTATTTTCCAGGATTTGATTATTTTTCCTGATGACTGTGAATTCAAGAGGGTGCCTCAGTGTACGACTGGTCGTGTGTATGTGTTGAAATTCAAAGCGGGATCAAAACGGCTTTTCTTCTGGATGCAGGTTTGTGACAAGTAGATAACGCTGGTCTTGAAACAAGAAGATTTTAGTTTGTCCTGAAGATATATTAAAAAAAAATCTCTTACAGGAGCCGAAGACGGATAAGGACGAAGAACATTGCCGTAAAGTGAATGAGTATCTCAACAACCCTCCAATGCCTGGGGCTTTGGGTGGTAACACGAGTGGAGGCCACGAGCTCTCAGCCTTAGGAGGTACAGTCCATTCTCTGCTCTTTAATGTGAGAAGCTTCTTTAGAAAATAAGCACTTGTAGTTTGCCAGGAAGAAATTCCTGAGCACTTTGGAGGGTGAGTTGGGAACAATGTTAATACCAGAAGTGTAAACACATTTTTAGCAGAATAAAATGCGCTGCTGTAATAGGTGCAGGTCAAAGGTAAGACTGCCAGAAGAAATCTCTCTTGTTGCCAGCAGATTCTCTGGAGTCTTACCTCTTTATGAAGCCAAGTTGCATTTATCTTTTATGAGCACCGTGAATCAGTAAACACTTGGAACTGTTTTTTTCCATACAGAATGTGATGCCAATTAATCTCCTGCTGTTTGAGCCGGAGTGCTGTGAAAAACCTATGTGAATATGTTGTGTTTCAGAATGTTTTTGTTTTTAGGTGAGGGTGGCTTGCAAAGCCTTCTTGGAAACATGAGCCATAACCAGCTCATGCAGCTGATCGGACCAACGGGCTTAGGAGGACTTGGTAAAATGCTTTAATATCTTTATGCCAAAATGGTGTTTTCTCCTGCCAGGTTAAATCTTACCTGACAATAAACATTTTCAGGCAGTGCTATTTATTTGAATAGCACTTCCTTGAGATGAGAAATGAGGCCTTACCTCAAAGATGAGCTCTGGGGCAAAAAGAAAGCAGCARAAGAAAAGGTTGTAGGGAAGCAAGGGAAGCAGAAGGCAGCCCTCCTCTTAGGGCCTGATCTGCAAGGAACATAGATTCTGTTCCTTGTTCCACCAGATCTTCCACTTTCCCTTCCCTCTTCTTCCTCCTAAACGTTTACTGGACCAGGGATTAAACAGCAGGCTGTSAGAGTAGAGTCTTCTCTAGTTATCAGTCTTGCATGTGTTGTCTCTGATACGGTGAATATTTGTGTGCAAAGCAGAATGGCTTCAAAAGGAAGCCTGGAGTGTATCCACCTCAGTGCAGTTTGTAGCTCGGGAGCGCTTAGGTCTTTCTCTGCTGGGCTTTGCTAGGAAGGGCTTTTTCTGAGGGAAATGAGAGGTATGGGGTGCTGTTGCAGTCTGCCCTTAGCACTGTCCTTGCTCAAAGCCCAGTAGAGGATTTCCTGAGAAATCGGACCCTGCTGTTGAAGTAGGCAAAGGAGTGTTTAGCAAGTGGCAGTGACAAAGCTTGGGTGCTTAAGCTCAAAATTCCTTTTCCTGGTAGATCTCACCTTAGTATCTTTGTAGTGTTAAGTGCAAGTCTGATRTTGGTGGAGGAAACGTTGTAAGATTCTGACTTCTTAGGATGTGTATGGGAAGAGGCTCTCTCGCTTCCTTCCTGCAGCTTCACCGGACTTCTGGAGATAATTTTCTCTTACTCTCAGTACTTGTCAGCTGCTCTACTTCCTTTCCCTTTACATCTAATTGACATGAAGCTAACTATTGTAACGCAGAGAAAGCCATCTGCCTGCATCTGCAAGCTGGGGTTGGTGAAACTGGGTGAATCCTTCTCCCTAGAATCTTGTTCTTTTGCGTCCTGTTTGCATCTCTCTCAGGACTCTGCTTTTCCTGCAGCTCCTGGGCCAACTTTTCCTAGCAAGGACAAAGTTGCTATAGTAGCACATGTTACAACCTGGTTAGCTTTGCCCTGCTGTGTCTGCAGCACTSGGAGGGATGTGATTAGCCAGCAATTGCCAGGCAGATGGCTCAGTACTTGCTCTCATCTCTTCAGATATCTGCAGTTTCAGCCAGGGAGGTGTTTGCTGTTGGAGCACTGTCTTTCTTTCCTCTGTGTTTCCAGAGAGTTCCCAAAACGGGGTGATGGATGTAGATTCTTGTGTAGGAAAGTGTGTGTAATTAGGAGTGATATAAGGAACCCTTGAGGAGGAAGCATGTGCTCAATGGAGCTTTTGGCCAACATGGCTCAGAGGAATCCTAGTTACCCATAACTAATGCATCCAAGTTGGAAGCCAGACCATTCCCTGGTTCTTTTTAGCTAGTGCTCTTGCTGCTCTCACAACTTCTTGGCAGTTGTGAGTAGCAGCAAGGATGAAGGAGGCTGTGGTTCTTAATTCCTTTTATATATGACAGTTGGCTCAAAGGCCGAATGTTGATTTTTCTGCCTTTTTTTTTTTTTCCCTGATCACTGTTCTGATGGGTGCGCTTTACTCATCCACAAGTCTGTCTCTATTTTTCCCTGCCTTTGAAATGTTGATGGTGACTCCAAGGTTGGCTCTAGTCTTTCTACTTAGGAGCTCTGTAAAGTTCAGAGAAAAGTTGGATTTTTTGGGAACTAGTAGGAGGCAAGGGTTCTCTGATAGTGATTGTGGATGGCACAAGCCAAAATCATTTCATCTTTGTAAAGAGCTAGAACCTGAGTAATGTCTAAGATGTGCAACTGTCTTTAAGCCAGTTTTCTACTAGGAATGCAAGATCATAAAATGAAAGCTCTTCATTTACAGAAAGGGGGGAGGGGTTGGTCTAGGCTTTTTCACCCCCTCCTCCTTTATTTTAGCCAATAAAACCTTTCAGGTACAAGAATGACCTCTCTGGACCAGAGAGGTGCAAAATAAATAAAGAAAGAAGTTTCTAAATCTGATCCTTTTTTATCTTTATGGAAGGTGGGCTGGGTGCACTGACGGGTCCTGGGCTGGCTAGTTTGCTTGGAAGTGGGGGACCACCGACCAGCAGTTCATCATCAAGGTAGGATACCTGTGTGATCTGGGTTGGTAATAATTTGTAATGTAAAATTGTCACTTACATGGGAGGAATTTATGGCCTACTGAGCAGAAAGTAAAATGGGAATTAAGACTGCTTATTACCTCTCTAGAATATCAGTGGTAGCTCTTTATATTTCAAGGGCTTAAAAAGAGGGTGAGGGAGCCCTCTCATGAGGGCTTGGGGARGGCGAACTCTTTTTGGAGGTGATTAGTTTTCATTAATTACCTTCCAGCTCTCGCAGCCAGTCCGCTGCTGTGACACCATCTTCCACGACTTCGTCTACGCGTGTAACGCCCGCCCCGTCGGCTCCCGCGGCCGCTTCCGTGACCAGTCCGAGTCCTGTTCCGAGTTCGGGTAATGGAACCAGCTCAGCCACAAGCCCAACCCAGCCCATTCAATTGAGTGACCTTCAGAACATTTTAGCTACTATGAATGTGCCATCTGGAGCAGGAGGACAAGGTAACAGTGTTCTGACCAGACAGCTGTTGGATCCAGGAGTCCTTGGAGCTGTTTTACTGTCCTATCCTGTTCCAAATTGGTTTGAAAGGTCTCTTAATTATTTTTGTTCTTTTTTTTTTAACGATTTGAATACTATTCTTCTTGATTGCTTCAAGAAACTTAATCTTGTTCCAAAACTGAGAGGGAGAAAGGATGTCAGCAATATGCTCAATACATTTCAGTACTCCACTGACAAAATCATTTGGTTAACTTGGCAAAACATGTGTTTTTGTACATAGTCTAACAATCAACCGTTTCTTCTCTTCCTAGTTGACTTGGCTACTGTGCTGACTCCTGAGATAATGGCTCCCATTCTGGCCAATGCTGAAGTTCAGGAGCGCTTGATGCCTTACCTCCCTTCAGGGGAGTCTCTGCCACAGACAGCAGAAGAGATTCAAAATACCCTGACATCTCCTCAGTTTCAGCAGGTAGGTGCCTGGCTCTCACTTCAGTGTCACTCTCCTCTCCTCCTGCCCTGCATGGAGTGACTCTTGTGCTGCTTTTTCAGGTTTCTGCCACTKTGCAGAGTAGGAAGTCACTGTTCTGTAGAAGTGGAAGCAGGAAGGGACACGACTTAACTCTTCTTCCTTGCTTTCTGTGGTTACCCAAGGGCAGATCAGAATATTTTGCTTTCTTTTTTTGGAATTGAGCTTCACCTTTCTCTGTATTATAAATGTCATCTCTGACAAATTACAGCCGACAAAGCAACCAATTCATTATTTTCTTTTAAAAATGGTTTCTACACTTAAAACTAGTTTTAAGATGAGCGCACAGATTTCTAGAAGGAAGGAGATGCTGGTCTTTATATCYCTGTTTCCTCCTGAAACACTAGGACTTAATTCCAAGTATGTTTGGGCACACTTTTATCAGATTAAATCTGGTTTATTGTAGGCTGTCCTGAACTATGCAGACTGAAATTTGTCAATACATGGAATTTCACTAGCTAAGAAGGATGTCTTTAGGTTACTATGACAACTTTTTTTGGCAGACAAGCCTTCAAAAATGAGGGATGTTTTTCACTCGATACTTGATGCGTTATTCTGCAGGTAGATAAAAGCTTAAATTGTCCATGCTCTAAATTAGCTGGAAGTTTTGTCACTGTGGTTTGCTGTGCTGGTAAGTGTATGTTGTAGCGGGGCATATCAGTTTGTGTTTCTGCAGCAGTTACTCTGGCTATTTGGCATCTAGCTGATTAAAAAAAGTATTGGTCCTAGTGACTGCAAAATACTCACAGGGTCTGTGGTGTAAAGGGGCAGTTTAGAGCCTGACCACAGTGCAGTAATTTTTTTTGGAAAGGAGAGGAAGCTGCTCCCAGGTAGGACAACAAACTGTAGTAGCTTATGGAGTTCGGGGACTGGTGTTGTCATTAGGTCACTATGTGGCAGCCRTGTGGTGTTGAAACACAGTGCAAACGTGATGTGATGCTGTTGACTTTAATCCACAGGCGCTGAGCATGTTCAGTGCTGCCTTAGCTTCTGGACAGCTTGGCCCTCTAATGAGCCAGTTTGGCCTACCAGCAGAGGCAGTAGATGCAGCAAATAAAGGTGGTAAGTATTGTGGTGTTGGGAGCATGATTACCTATCCCTTTCACACTGTACATGACGGTTGCATGTGGATTATGAGCAGCTTTCAGAAGCTGACTCCTGCATTTCTCTTTTTTAATGAAAATGTATGTGGCTCAGGTTTTGTTCAGCAGCTGCGGCTATCAGTGTCAGACTGACACTGGAGAATTCAGGGTACTGCAAGCAGATGTGCTGAGTGGCTTTGTGATAGTTTTCTTGAAAAAGATAGATGTTCGTTTTATTTGAATGAATGTTAAAGCTGTCTTCTCTGTTAATAGATTTTTTTTCTAAAGGAACTGTTTATTTGTCGACTAAGGAAGCTTAACTTTTGTGGAGAATGAATCCCATTCCTGAAAATACAGAGTTAAATAACTAATGTGTTTAACTTTTAGATGTAGAAGCGTTTGCCAAAGCAATGCAGAACAGTGTCAAGTCAGACCAAAAGGAAGGCGACTCTAAGGACAAGAAAGATGAAGAGGAAGATATGAGTTTAGATTAAATTATTTGCTTTTCCTTACAGATATTCCTAGATACTAACTTAAGCAACTGTAGTAGGATTACTAACTTCATATTATGCTTATATAAATCTACAAATAAAGGAATTTTCTTTATCTGCCATATGGGGTTTCGGTCTGTTTAGCATGCACTTCACTAGYGCTTGCTGCACTACTGTAGATGGGTATAGATGCTCAGTTAATTCTGAGTGGAAAAGGGGAGGCTACTTTGTTCTTTTGTTGTTTTGCAATGCTGTAAGTTGTAAAAATTATTACAGTAAGTAGCTGTTAATGCTGAGCACGGCGCCAAAGGAGAATGGTCACTRACCTCAAGCTGCCGGCTGCAGTGCTGCTAGGGCGTGTTGCTGACTCACCTCCAACTTGCTGCTCCCCAGGTCGTGTTCTGCAAAGCTGCTGGTTGTTGTCCTGCATGCACTGCTGCGTGGAGGGTCCTGTCCCTGGTGCAGGTCCTCACCGTTGTTAACTCCGTGAGGTTCAACTGCACGAACTTCCAAGCACTAAGAGTGCCGGGAGCAGCCTAGGAATTAGGGCAGCAGCTCCCAGAGAGGGAACTGCTTTTAGCAGATGGAAACCTAGGGTCCCATGCTGATATTTCCTGAGATAGGGATTATTTCTCTTCCAGTTCTATATAAACCTCATGTTTGCTCTTCACTAGTCAAGTGAAAGAGAGTAACATAAAACTTTATTCAACTCCAAAGTATGTACCAGTGATTTACAAAGACCATCTTTAATACTACATCTTAAAAACAGGTCATAATTACATTTAAGATAGACATGTTAAAAACCCATTTTACAATATTTACCCCTCATAAAAAAACAATAAATGATATAAGTTATAAGTCCATTTCAGAAGCAAGATTTTGTCCCCATGTGCCTAGAGATATATATATATATATATACTCACAAATATATATATGATGTGTAAGTGCATGAGTGAACCAGGTGGCTTGGGAGAAAATGGTTTTGATTTCAAGTGAAAACTGCACTACACCAGGAGTGAGTTAAGCCCACCAGGAGAAGGTAACCGTTGGAAGGGCAGGTGAGGGTGAAAAGAACATATCTCAAACCCAACCAGGCTTAGAGGTAATGTTTTCTTTATTTCTTCCCTTTCAAGCAATGCTTTCTTACTTCATACACCAGGACTTTTGTCARTGTGTCTAATGGCACTGAGTGTAACTGCAGAGAGGTAAGAATCGAGGTGTGGCAGTTGTGATATCTTTGCCTCAGCAGTTCTTCCAGCCTGTCTCTTTATTTTATTTTATTTTTTAAATAGTTTTGTATTAATCTGAACAGAAGAGGCTAGTTCTGTAAACAGAGCTGCATCTGGAGGACGCTGCTGCAGAGCGTTTCGCGCAGCAGCGGCAGGTGAACCTGGCGAGACCTTGGGCCCTTAACTACTTCCTTGCACTTGTCACACCCAAGTGACAGAATGACTCCAGTTTGTCCTAATTGCATTTATTATAAAACAGAGGCAGCCAGGAGCAGGAGACAGTCTGGGACTGTTAGTGACAGCCTCAAGTATTCTGTGAACTACAGTTGATGTGCAAGGTAAAGGGAAGGGAGAAAGGAGCAGGGTTTAGGATGCGAGCGCATGGCCCAAGCCCTGCAGAGGACACGAGCCCCGTGTCAGAACAAATCCTGGCTGCTGGGGACGGCATTAGGCAGCCCTAGCTCCTGCTCAGACTTTTTGGTTATTGTTGTAAAGGCTGTTCCTGAGGTTGCCCCTGCTCCCCTTCCCCGGGGGTCCCTCTCTGCCTTTGGCCCCGACGTGTCCCTCAGGCTGGCTCTGCTGCTGCAGATCAAGTGTTCGGGAGCGCCGCTCGTCAGCGCTCGTGCGGGCCGGGCCCGGGGAGCAGTGCAGCTTTCTGTCGTCCAGGCTCCCCCCGAGGTGCGCTCAGAGCTTGGGGCAGCCCTGGAGGCCAACGGCGCCCCTGACCGCGCCGCTGTGCAGCAGGTCCACGGGGCGCCCGTTAAGCCCCAGCTTCCTTACGCAGCCCACGTAGTGGGCGAGGGGCGGCACGGGCCCCGCKCTGCTGCTCGTGGCTGTGTCTGCAAAAGGAGAAATGACCCCGGCGTGAGGCCGGGGCTGCGCACAGGGCCCTGCGGTAGCAGCAGCTCCCTGCATTGCACTGCCTGTGAGCCCCAGGCCTCTTTGGGGTGAGCACAAAGCTCCCCTCCCGCTGCTCTGGGCTCCGTGGGGCTTTGGGCTAGCGCTGTGCTCCGCTCCCCAGCCCTGTCGTACTCACCCGGCAGCCCTCCCAGCTGGAACGTGGCCCTCGCAGCGGCTGCAGGAGGCTGGGGCGTGGGGCCGCAGCCCACGGTGTAGTTCCTCTCTGTGTCCACATCAATCTGGATTATGTTTTTCCTTCTGAGAACTTACAAAGGAATCAATGGTCAGTGCAGCTTCCTCCCCGGGGAGCTCTGCACCTCCCTGACCCTGCATGGGCCCGTGCTTGCCCACCCGACCAGTGCAGAACCAATTTTGCAGCTCTAGATGAGATAAAACACTGATCATAGCTGTAGAATCTGAACTGTTGGGACACAAATTGGGTCAGGTGAGAGGCAACAGGACTCTTGTGCCCTGCAGAAAGTGTTAACAGCAGAAGGAATTGAGGCTGCAACAGGGCACAGGGTACTACTAGGATCAGGTGAAGTGGTTAATTAGAAAATTAGTGGCAGCTACACTCTCCTAAGTTAATTACTTACAGGTGGGAGCTGGACTGGCCTTAAATAGCGGAGGAAGGAGCCCCGGCTCCTCCGTAGGAGCTGGGAGCGGAGCCGCAGGAGCCGAGTGCAGCCGGCCTGGGCTGTCCCCTCACCTGTGATGCGGTGCCAGCGGCCGTCGCAGAGAGGCGGCYGAGTCACCGATGTGGAGAGCTCCCCGGCGCTCGCCATGACCTAGGGCGACACAGACCCACGGATGAGGTTCTGCTCCCAGGTGCAGCTGCAAAATGGGGATCCCCTTCCCACCCTGTGTCCCTCCGGTCAGGCATTCCTGGGAAGCCCCAATGCAGGGGGTGGCTTTGGTGTCACCCCTTCCCCTCCCAGCCCTGGAGGGGCAGGTAGAGCTGAGGGGGTGGCCGGGCACCACCTGGGCCGCCTCCTGCTACCTTTGTCCCATCCATGTGCAGCTGGAGGTCGGGGTTGCTCCTTGTGCCGATGTGGAAGAGGAGGCCAGAGCGGGTGCGGGGACGGACCTCGAGTGTCACCTCCAAGTCCTGCCCGGTCACCACAGCATCACCTGTAGGGAAAACACCACTGCAGAGGAGGAGGATAGGGACAAGGGTCCTTCCATGGGACAAGTCCCTCCCTGCCGGTGTCTGGTTTAGAGCTGCAGCCACCGGGGCCCGCGGGGAGCAGCCCAGGCTGCTGCGGGTACCTAGTGTGACGGAGCCGCCCTCGGCGGAGAAGAAGATGCCGTGTTCCCGGGCTCCCTCGTAGCACGGAGTCACGGCCACAACGTGCGAGGGCGGCCCCAGGGGCCTCCTGTCCAGCTGCAGGTTCTGCAGGCACCCCTTGAAGCTGGAGGCAGACGCAGCCTGCAGGGAGGGAGGCCGGGAATGAGCGCGGAGCGYGCGGGAAGGGCGCAGCCGGAGCGGTGCCGCGGGGCCCCTTACCGGGATGTGAGCGGTGGCTGTCCCGGCTGGCGGCCCCCCCACGTAGAAGGGGGTCCGTGCTAGGAAGGGTCCCGCGTTGGGCACGGCGGCCTCCTGGGCTCGCAGCCCGTCGATGACCAGCTGGGCTCGGCTCTGGTCGCGGCTGAAGAAGACCTGTGGAGACCAGAGGATAGGGCTGGGGGGGCAGGTGCAAGAGGACACTGCATGGGGTGCAGAGGGGACACAGGGGCACCCATGGGTCCTGATATGAGGTGGATGCAAACCCCCAGGTGTCCTCAGCTGGGAGGTTTGGCCAGCCCCAGTGCTGCARCCGCTGCTCCCTTTGCTCCAGCTCATGTGCAGCTGGGACCAAGGCCCAGGGAAGGGCTGAGCTGACGTGACGGCGATGGCCGAGCTGCAGGAATTGCCTCCTGAGCTGCAGGAATTGCCCCCCACGAGCAGCAGCAGCCAAACRCGGAGGAGGTCGAGCGCGGGCCGCTGCTCACCGTGTGCCACCGCCGGTCCCGGTACTTGTCCTTGCTGCGCAGGCGCAGCCGGCGCCCGCCGAGCTCCGCCAGGAGCACGAAGCGCCCGTTGGAGACCAGCAGCGCCAGGAAGGCGCCCTGCTCGCCGGCGACGTAGAAGAGCAGCCCGTTGGAGGAGCCCAGCTTCACCTCCAGGGAGAAATAGGACCTGCGGGGAGAGCAGCCGCGCTCGGAGCTCCTCGTCCTCCTGCCGGTGCCCGACTCCAYGTGGGGCCGGCCCAGGGGGAGCCTCACCTGCTCCGGAAGGAGGCCGGGATCTCCGCAAACTCCCAGCGGCTGCTTGGGGACCCTCCGAACTGGAAGGAGCCCCTGGCCGCGCGGGGCTGCGGGTGCAGCTGGCAGCCGCTGTCCCTGTCGTGGCGCCGGTCCTTGGAGGCGGCTTTGCCCGGAATCTGGGTGAAACGAGCCCAAAATGGGGTGAGGGGGACAGGGCCAGGCACAGCTCTGCTGCATGGGGCAGGGACACGCCAGCACGGCCAGGCAAAGCAGAGAGGGGCAGCAAGACCCACGGCGGGCAGAGGGACAGGGRGCTGTGGGTGTCACAGGCAGGGACAGCAAGGGAGGGAACTGGCAGGGGGGATGGAGAGATGGCAGGAGCTGCGGGTTGCCAGGCCGGTACCTTGGGTTTCCGCCTGCCCTTCCCGGAGGGGACGCGGAGCTGCTGCGGCCGCTCCCCCCAGGGGCAGCTCATGGTGACGTTGACGCTCCGCACGTTCTGCTGCAGGTCCACGACCGCCTGCGGCTCCAGCTTCCTGCAGCGCCGGGAAGGGGGGTCACGGGGACGCCGCGGGGAGCCGGAGCGGCTCCAGCCCCGCACCCCGCGGCACCCACCGCTTCACGAAGACGTTGCTGATGCAGCCRCTGAGGTTGCGGCGGGCGCCGGGCTCCGGGGAGCCCCCGAGCTGGAAGAGGCCCTGGCCGTCGTGGCGCCGCTGCCGCCGCCGCCCCGCGCCCGCCGCCGCCTCCTGCAGCTCGTCGTCCACGTAGAGCCGCAGCCTGYGGGGACGGCGGCGGCCTGAGCGGGYGCCCGGCGAGCGGCGGTGGCACCGGGCGCGTGCGGGCAGGACCTACCCGTGCGCGTCGCTGTAGAAGGCCACGTAGTGGGTCCTGCCGTCCGCGTACGTGTCGCTGGTGGTGAGTTCGGCTCCCAGCATGGTCAGGGCCAGCTGGCCGCCCGTGAGGGACACCTGGCAYGTCCCCTCCTGGCAAGGGCACGGGCCGTGAGCGCGGGGCAGCCCGAGGAGGGGGACGAGCCCCYGCGGTGCCCTGCCGGGGGGCCCACCTGGGTGCTGTGCTGGTAGAGCAGCCCCTCGCGCTGGCTCGTGCGGAAGCTGAAGCCGCTGTAGAAGTCCCGCAGCTGCGGCACGTTCCGCAGGGACAGYGTCAGGTAGCCGTGGCCGTGGAGGCTGACGGAGCGAGCCACCTGCGAGGACACGGCGGGACGGGACGTGAGAGGGACCCGCCGGCCCCTGCACGTGCCGCTGAACCTTGTGGTGCAGTGGACCCCTGGAAGGGGGGACGGCGGCAGGACAACCCTGCGTTCAACCTACCAGGAGGTCGGAGGTGCAGCCGTAGCTCACGCCCACGGTGCTCATGCGCTTCAGGTCCACGTACTTGCCGAGAGCCTTCAAGCCCTTCATGCAGCCCCGGATGGGCCCTCCCGTGGGGAAGAGCGCTTTCAAGCTGCGGGAGAGGCAGGCGGTGGCACCAGRCTGGCCCACGGTCCCCTTCACACCCAGCACCCACGCGGGACCACAACACTTGGAGCATCTCTGGCGCCTCAAGCACGAGGCTGCTCCAAAGCACCTAGTACTGCCAAGGAGGGCTCAGTGGCACCCGGGAGCAGCTTGTCCCTCATGGCTACAGGCTGGAAAAGCTCCCGGGAGCTCTGCAGGGATCCCACCGGCCGCCTGGGATCTGGACTCTCCCACCCTGGCTCCGTGTCCTCATTCCCGCGGTGCCYGCGTGGGGCTGGGCGCACCTGGGGGGCAGCAGGGCGGGCGGCACGCCGCCCAGGTAGTAGGAGACRGCGTTCTCCAGCGAGTTCTCCTGCTCCACCATGAAGATGGTGAGCCGCTCCAGCCGCACCAGGATGCGCTTCTTATTGTTCATCTTCAACAGGAAAATCTGGATCTGGAGGCGGAGGGGAAACTTCTTCTCAAGCTTCTATCTCAAAAGACCACAGAGTGTCTCCAGCCTGCAGCTGGGGTGAAAAAAACCCAGGAGGGAAGCCCAGGGCCTGCAGGCTACAACTCTCCCCTCCAAATGGGGATCTGGGTATCCCATGTGTCCTGTGGGTGCACAGCACTGGGGGAGATGGTGCCGAGAGCCAGCACAGGAGCTGCAGCCAGGAGGAACCTCCTCCTGGAGGTTTCTGGAGGAACCAGGAGGAACCTGGCTGCATCCATCCCAACTCTGGGGATGGACGGGGAGCCCATGCGGAGCCCCGCAGGGCAGCACAGAGCCGGGCCGGCCGCATCGCCGCTCTCCGCGCGCTCCTTACCGCCTGGTTGGAGGYGCTGCCGATGGCGAGCGACAGGGAGGTGTTGCTGGGCTTTGCCATCTCCAGGCCGCCGCTGAAGTCGTAGTAAAGCACCAGCTTCCCGTCYCGGATGGCCAGACACAGGAACTGGCCCTGGGGGAGACAAGGTGGGTGCTCAGGCCCTGCTGCTGAGCCCACAAGAGCAGGAGCGGGTCCTGCCTCTGCTGCCTTGGCTCCAGGTGCAGAGATGATCCTGATGGGAGATATCCTTGGAAAGGGCAGCCCTTGGGTGGGAAATGCCCCATGCAGCTACCATGGATGGRAAACACCCCTTGCAGGACCACCTGCCCCAACAAGGCTGGCTGTGAAGGCTGGAGGTGCATGGATGCTCTCGGAGCTAAAGGGAGTCTCTCCAGCACTGGACAAACTCTTCCCCCTATCTGATTCCCTGAACTAGAAACACCCGGATGGGATTTGTCCTGGGAAGCCTCAATCCAGCCCTCAGGAGAGCTGGGCTAGGCCCAGGTGAGGGACCAAGGCTCCCTGGAGGTCCCATGTGGAACAGGGGAGCTGGCACCTGCCTCRTTCTCCAGGAAGAAGATGATGCCGTTGTAGGAGACCACCCGGATCTCCTGCTCAAAGCGCTTGGTGGTGCCAAACTGGCTCTCAAACTTGATCTCTGCGTAACCGGTGCCATCAAAGTAGGAGCCGTCTGTCAGCCAGGGGTCTCCTGTGGACTTGGACCTGAGCCACGGGAAGAGAGGGGATGAAGCATCACTGTCCATGCTGCCCCGGGACAACCAAGGATGGGGATAATCCCCATTTCTGGAGGCAGGAGCGGCCCTAACCCTGGGCAGGGGATCCTACCTGGCGCAGGGCTTCTCCACAGAGGTATCCAAGTGGAAGGTGCGCTGGAAGTTGTACAGACTCACGACCTCTTCGTTGAGCGTGTCCAGCTCCAGGCACCCGCGGTAGTTGGGGTAGCGCAAAGTGGGAGGGGGCTGGGAACAAAYCCGACCAGTTGGTGCAAGTTTGCTCCTGGCTTCCCCATAACACACAGGATCTCCCCCCAGAGCCCCCAAGGGTCCTGCTGAGGTCTCAAAACCCCCATTTCCCTCCCTGCTCCCCGTGCCCATCTCACCGTGAAGCTTGAGGGGTAGCCGCCCACGTAGAAGACCACGTTGCGTGGGTCCAGGTTGAGCAGCCCCTGCTCCCCCTTGGCAACGCTGTCGCCCTTGGTCTCGTGCACCATCTGCCTCTCCACGATCACCGACATGTGTCCGTACTGCAGGATCCTGCGGCAGGGAGGGACCATCAGGAYGAGTCAGGAGCCTCAAGGAGGACCAACCCTGCTCTTCCCTAGGACAAAAGCCTCCTTGCTGCAGACTTGATGGACATCTTCATCTCTCCTCTCCCACAGGTGCTTTCCAGCCTCTCTGTGACCTGGTAGCACCATTTCCTGATGGAGTTTTGGGGATTTTTGGAGATCTCCACATCATCTCTACAAGCTGCSTGGGCCTGGATTTGTACCACCCACATCAGCTGCTGGGACAGTTCTCCAACAGAATTGCTCAGCATTTTCCCGCGAAAGCCTTTCTCCTGCTCTTCTTCCCCTCCTGAACTCCTGCTGTGTTTTTGGCAGCCACTGTACTTCTCCCTGGGGGGGTGGACCACTCGTTTGTTTTTCCTGCATGAATGTCCTTCAGAAGAGCCTGGAGAGCCTCAGAAGAGCCATGGTCAATGACTGCCTCTATCTCCTACCTGTTGATGCTGATGGTGGCAAACTGCTCCCCGATCTCCTCATCRACGGTGAGGGAGGCCGGGTCCTCGTCTCCCAGCTTGTAGACCCACTGCACTTTGTGGTCCTTGAGCACGATGCCCAGGTAGTCTCCGGAGGCCTGAATGAAGGGAATRCTCGAGGTTGGTGCTCAAGCCCTCCAGGATGGGCACGAGTGTCAAGTGGTGGCTCCTCTGATAGGATATGGGGATGAAGGCTGCACGTGTGGCTCCTGTGTGCCTGGTGCAGAGCGAGGCCGGGCCAACCCCGCTGTCTTCCCCATTGCTGTGTCCTCCTGCCCTGCTCGAGGGCCCCGTCTCACCTCTCGGCTGCCCAGGTAGAGCACGAAGCGCCCGTCCTCCGCGCTGTCCTGGCGCCGCTGCCGGCTCTTGGGCTCGGGGTTCTGGATGTAGAACTTGAGGGAYGTGTAGGCTGCCAGGTCCTGCAGGTTGCTGGGCATGCGGACCTGCACGCCCGAGCTGCCGTTGAACTTCATGGGGACTTTCACCTGCAGAGAGAGAAACCCAACCCCACAGGGCTGAACGTGTTGCCCTCCCCTTCCAGCTCTGCACAAAGCCCTTCTGGACTTCGTATGTGAAAAAGGGAAGCTGCCTGGAAACCCCAGAGCTTCTCTGTACTCACGTCCTGCCCTTGTACTTGTCCTTCTGCAACCCAAGCCCCTGACCCGGTGCTCTGCAGCTCTCCTGCTCCCGTGACCCACCTTGCTGGCCGCGTTCCTCGCCTGCGTGATGAGCTGCCGGATCCGCACGATGTTCTCCGACACGGTGGCGTTCTTGTTCCTCCTGTTCTCCAGGCTGCTCAGCTTCCCCAGCAGCAGCGGGATGGTGCTTTCCAGGCTGGACACTGCGTCGGAGAGGAGGAGCCAGGGTTTATCAAGGTTAGTGGGGCATGTGGAGCAGGGGGAATTTTGAGATATGCAAAACTAAGCAGTGGCCATTGGAATCTGAGTCACAGAATCATCCCCTAAAACCATTAGCCTCTGGTTGGTAGATTGTGAAAATATTCCAGTGTGTGCAAATCCCTGCAGTAAACACATAGGCAACACTGCAGGGTGAGGGAATAAGACAAAGGGGTAGGTTGAGGCACCCAGTCTTAGCTCCCAAAGCGAGGTGCTTGCTGAGGACAGGCCTGGCTGTGTGCTGACGGATTCCGAGCTCGGTCCCAGCAGGCCCAGCAAGCCCAGTGCTCACCAGACTTCCTGGCATCCTGCACCRCCCGGTTCAGGTCTTCGCTTCGCAGATCTCCGTATTGGTCCTTCCACTCATCCACRTTCTTCTTCATGGTGTTCAGTGTATCTTCCACTCTCGCAGCTGTTTCATTGGCCTCGGCTGCCGCTGCTTTGGCATTCTGGATTGCCTCCTTTGTGTCCTCTGTAAGGAAAGGAGGAAAAAGTCTGGGTTGAACAGGTGAGAGGAGGAAAAGTCCAGCTTGCAACTGGGGTCAGCTGCATGCCAGCCGTCCTGAGGAGACCCAGGCTGAGGGGCTTGCAGGAACGGTGCTGGGAGACCTCTGCACACTCAGGTGCAGGAACACGTGTGCTCATTCACCTAAAGCAGTGGGGCTCCACATAAAATGATACTGACCCTCTCTTCACCCATGCTCAAAGTCCAGTCCTAGGCACAGTTCCCCTCCCTCGAGAGGGGAGGGTGTAGATACCAAAGGGGTTTATAGGGACTTAGAAGAGGGCAGGCTGTGGAGCTCCAAGGAGCATGTGGGTCATGGTCTAGTGTACAGAGGGGGAACAGGAGCAGCTGCCCCAGGACAAACCTTGATCCCTGCCCAGCATGTCTTGCACGGACTGCAGCTGGCTCAGGAGCTGCTCCTTCTTCACACGGAGGTCGGTCAGTTTGTCCTTGGCCGTCTGCAGAGTGCCTCTAATAGCTGCAATTAAATGTATAAACAAATAAGCTGTGTGTTGGGCCTCAGTTCAGCCCAAAGGACATCACACCCTGCTACTTGTACCCACAGCCACCCCAGCCAGCCCTAACTGCTCTCTCTGCCCAGGGATCTGCTGCAGTTTCTGCCCTCTGCCCAACCTCCTCGTGTCTATGCAAGGAGCTGCTCTCACCCCCGTTGAGTCTTCTCTGCTCTCTCTCCACAGCCTCTTCAAGGTTGCTGCTGTTCTTCTTCAGCTCTTTGGAGATGGCCCCGAGGTTTTCCGACATGACGTTCTATAAAACAAACATGGGACAGAGCCTGAGAGTCTGGAAGAAGAAATCAAGCCCCTGRTCTTCCAGCTGTGCTGCTGGGCTGGGACAGGTAAACAGCCCTGGACTAAGGGACACCAAACCCCAGCAGTCTGGCCCTGGAGAGATGCTGTTCTCCAGCAAAAGGTTGGTATATGTTGGTATAAAAAGCCACGCGGCTGTTGAGGGGACAAAAAGGGTTGGATTTTGCTCATCCGCGCGYGGCACATACCATCAAGGCCTCGCTGGCCGCCTCGTTGGCATCGTGGGCAGCTCGCTCGGCTTTTTTCACAGCTTCGATGATGCTGGCGTAGGCGTTGGAGGCGTCGACCGCTCGCTGGATGAAGCCGTCCTGGTTCGTGCCCTGGATAATGCTGTGGTTGAAGATGAAGCCGTCAGGCCCTTGTAGACAGCTCAAGGTGAGCTCCTRTCCATGTCCCAGGGTCAAAGCCTTTCAGGCTCCACGCTAAAGCCCTGGAGGTTGCACCCTTTTCAGTGGGGCAAGCCCCACGGACAGAGCTGTGCCTGGGCTGGGGCTCTCTGTGCCAGGCCAGAGGGCTGGCTGATGGCTCAGGGCTTCCCAACAGAGCCACAGGGAGCCAGGTGGGGTCATTACCTGGACAGGTTCCTTGAGAGCTCGTCCAGGAGCCGGGCGTGCTCCTCAGCCTGTTCTACCACTGGGATCTTGCTGCTGGCCGGGGAGAACTTCTTCACTCGCTCCGTCAGAGGCAGCTTGGCCCCATCCAGCAGGGCTGCCAGCTTCTCGTACTCCTGCAAGGACTCGGGTCACTCCTGAGGGCCACTTGCTGCCTGCCCACTGCTGCAGGGAGGTGTGGACATCCCTGCAGGGCTGGTCACCTGGACCAGAGCAGTGCCAGGGTCGCTCTGTGCTCCCCCTTTCCTTCCTCCTTCACCCACCCGTGGTCAGCAGCTGTGCGATCCCATTGCTCCCACGCTCTGTGGTCAGGCTGGAGCACCATCACTCACCTCCTTCGCACTCTCCATCTTCTGCAGGAAGCTGGAGACCTGTGCCAGCGAGTCCTTGGCCATCCTCAGGGTGTCCTGCACCAGCCCATACTGCTTCTGGAGTTCAGAGCTCCTTTGCTAGACACACAGATGTGGAGTTAGGAGCCAGAGACCCTAGGACWGGCCCATCCTAACTGCACTTGTACCACATGGCTGTACAGGGTCACTTGGGGAAGGAAGATCTACCTGACTCTCCTCCAGGTTGTTGCGATTGAGGCTGTTCAAGTCCTCTGTCTGCCGGGTTTTATTCACGGCCTCGTTGAGGGCATCGCGGAGGTCCATGAGCTCAGAGCTGTGCTGAGCCAGCCGCTCTTGGATGCTCTTCACCAGGTCCTGGTTGGCCTCCCAGCGGGTGTACAGCTCGTTCCTCACGCGATGCAGCACTGAGGACAGAGGAGACAAGACCTGTTTCTAATCTCTTCTCTTGTGCTGAAGGTGTCTCTCTGTGTCTGTGCTGCAGATAAGMCCAATTCTGGTCTCAGTTTGCAGGTATTAATCCAGAAGAGATGGTCCTTTCTTCTCCCTCAGCCTGCACAGTGTAAGACCTTATGCAGCATCATCTCCAAACTCACAACATTAGTTTGAGAGAGAGAGCATCTCCTTCAGAAAAAACACCCAGCTGTGACTGAAAGGCTCCAAGCGATGGACAACAACAAGCTAAGGGTGATTCTAGTGCTTCACCACTGATAATTTTCATTAGAAACAAGCAGCATTTTTTAACAGCCTAGCTTTTGGTTACTAAATTATATTGTGTCCCCATGGCACCTGGTGCACACAGTTACACAGCAGGGCTTTGTTTGGACCAGAATCTGTCCCCTTGCTTCCTGCTAGAGATGCCCTCAGGGTCGTGGGCCTGGCATCCAAGCTGGGTGGGTGGTGATATCCCTGCTCTTGTCCTCAACAGCTCTACTGGGCAGTGAACACAGGGGAACAAGAGGACATTCAGTCGTATCAATACGTGACGMATATGTAATGACAAGAATACCTATTTCTAAGTGTTGTCACCTTTTCATCAAACAGAACTATCCAGCTATTATAATCAAGGGCAATTTAAAAAAACAAACAAAAAAATCCCCCACAAAATCCCAGAGCCAGACTCACACTTCTGAGCCTCCTCATGCTCGTGCCTTGCCAGTGCTTCCTGGCTGCCAAAGCCCCGCTCCTTCATCTCCTTCAGCATCCTGTCCACCTCGGCCATCTTCTGCCGGAACTCCTCGGTGGACGTGGTGCTGGCGTTTGCTGTCCCAAMCTCGGCCATCTGCTGCAGCAGGTCTGCAGGAAAATCCAGCATCTCCGTTACGTTCATGTTCCCCCTTCCTTTTCCCCAGGGAAGCAGTGCTGCTTGCAAAGCACAATCATGGTGTTCCCAGCAAGAAGAAACCCACCAAGCAGATACTTCTTTACTACCTACCTGCAATGCTTCTCTGGATGTTTTGGATATCTAGCAGGAGCTGCTCCCCTCTCCGGTAAGTGTCTCTTGTGTGCTGCTCTAAATGGTTTGCTTCTCTTTGAGTCATTGTCATCTACAACACAAAATCCTGGTTTAACTGAAGCATGAGATTACGTTCAACATGGTCTGTCAGACAGGGAGGGCATGTAGCACCCAGAGGATGTGCTGGCTTTGGGAAGGTGCTGTTTTGAGCTCCCAGAACTAAGTTGTATCTCCTGCAAGAGCCCGCCCTGTGCTGCTCTCCTACGATGTCTTTAGAGATACCTTATTTACCACACGTGCATCCTAAGGCCRTCCCTTGCCTCTAGCCCAGCCCTAGAGCCTGGAGGCAGACGAGTGAGTCTGAGCAGGAGACAGAGCCTGGGTTGTTGGGTCGGGGCTGCTCAGACCTTGCACACTCCTGGACAGAGGTGGCATTTGTGTAGCTGCCCAAGGGATGCACGCCATCCTGAAGAAACGTTTGTCTTTCACGTAGATAAAAACCAATGGCTCAAATSCTGCTCATCTTATAATTTCTCTGAAGGCACAGTTGGTATTTCTTCATACTGACCCTTGCAAAAAAACGCTCTTACACAGAGCCCTCCAAAGACTGCTATGACAAAAAAGGTCAATTCTCCTGCTGTGACAGGGCCAGGGCTCTGCTGGCTGCACTCAGGACAAACCCAGCCATTCACATCTTCCCTAGATTCTCCTTTTTTATAAAGGATGTGTTATGGAATTTATCTTCAACCACTTAAAGCTGGAGCTGCCTCTAAAGAGGTAATAAATCAAGACATGACCAAGCCCTCCAAGGGACCAATSCACATAACCTAGCTCAGGCACATGAGTAAGAAGCTCCGATGCCCAGAGCTTAGTGCTGGGCTGGGCAGGTGGTCCAGTCCATTTGAGCTAGGTTCCTCATGGCCATCAAAGCCCTCGTTTTTGGTAAAAGGAGAGATTTATACTCCAGCAAGAGGAGGAAGCTGAGGAGCATCCTACTTTGTGCTGCAGTGCRTTCAGGTCCTGCGTGAGGTCCACGTTCTCGTCCTCCAGCTCGTCCACCCGTTGCCTGATCTTGCCTTGGGCTCGCTGGTACTCACGCAGGTGGCTCTATGAGAAAGGGTGAAAAATCAGGCAAACGGGCAAGGAAAAGCAGGCAGGAGCAGTGGTAAAGCCTTGCGCGTACCGTGACGGTGGCCATGGTGTTGTTGAAGCCGTGCAGGCGAGCCCAGGCGATGGAGCTGGCGTTCAGGTTCACCAGCTGGCCCCGAATGGAGGGGAAGGACGTCTCGATGCTCTGCAGGTCTTCGAGCAGGAGCAGGACACAGCTGTCACACACTGGTGGGGACAGGAGCAGTGAGCAGAGAGCCCCTCCTGGCTGCCCTCGCACCCTCCCTGTGCCAACAGGAGGGATGGAGCCTCCAGCTCCAGCCAGGCCACTAATCCCACTACSAATGAAGCCAGCACGTCTGGGCAGACAGAGAGGAGGAGGAGGGAGATGTCGCAGCAGGATACCGACCTTCGCACCTCATGCTGTCCGGGCCATTTGCCACGAGCACCTCGTGCTTCTGCAGGCACACGTCGCACTGCTTCCCTGCTAGCCCGTTGGGGCAGGTRCACTCGCCCGTGCGCGGGTCGCAGGAGCCACCTTTGCACTCGCACTCTGCCGGCAAGAGAAGTGACTTAGAAACGTGGCACTTGAGCCAGGAAAAGAGGGCACAGCAAAACATCACCATTATTCTCTCTTTGCACCATTGGTTATGATCTCTCCTGTCCCTTCCCCAATAAAGCTGMTCAAACTATGGCATGCATGAGAGGACAGCAGTTATTGAATTTGATTCTAAAAAGCATCGACTCTGTACAGATTTCCTGTGTTAATGATTTTTCCACTCTACTCTGGCCTTGTTAGGTCACCGCTGGACCAGAATGTCCAGTTTGGGTCTTTCCAGTTSAAGAGAGACCCTGAAAAACAGGAAAGGGGCTTGTGGAGTGTCACCGAGTGCTTTGCAAAAGTTGCCTCCTGGGACATCCTGCCTGGATATGGGAAATTCCTTATCATGAGAACAGCTGATCATCTTTTCTTTCCCCACAAAGGTTGGTGGGAGGAAGACAGCAGCGGTCCGTGCCAGGCTGGAAGGGGAGCAGGGGGTGGATCTATTCCAGCTGTGCAGCAGCCTCTCTGCTCACCCACAAGGTTTCAACCCCGAAACACGCGCGGGATGCGAGGGACTCACTTGTGCATCCGCGGGGGCCGAAGCCCCAGTAGCCGGGGGCGCAGTGCTGGCAGCGGGCGCCGCTCACGCCGGGCAGGCAGCTGCACTGCCCCGTGTGCGCGTGGCACCGCGGCCCCGCGGCGCCCTCGCCGCACTCGCACGGCCGGCAGCCCGAGCAGCCCTTGAAGCCGTAGTAGCCATCCTAGGGAAAAGCAGCGCGTTCGGCTCCCCGCTCGGCCCAGGGACACGGGACCCAGCCCTCAAAGCGCTTGGACACCCCCAAAATTTAGACCAGCAGGGCAAGGAGGGGGAGCTGCACCAAGGGATCGTCACTGACCCCAAATGCATCAATCCCCCAGCTTGGTGGCCCCGCACTGCAGCCAGGCCATCCTCCCTGTCCCCAGTGTGGCCACCCCGTGTCCGGCCACGCAGGGCCCTCACCTCGCAGCGGTCGCAGTGCTGGCCCGTCACACCAGGCTTGCAGAAGCACTGGCCGGTTTGCGGGTGGCAGGAGTCGGTCCCGCAGGGCGAGCAGTGACACTCTGCCAGGGAGAAGCACAGCCCGTTACACGGAGCACTCACAGGAGCAACCGGCCGCCCGCAAATCCCCCTGTTCCTGCTGGGGATCCCTATTTTCTACCTGTCCAGCACAATTAGAACAAACCCAGGCCTTCTCCTCTCCTGGATCTCAATCGGTGTTGGGAACGCCTCGTGCAAAGCTATGCTCCAAGGGGAATGATGCCTGGGAACGAGCTGCTTGGGTTGAGCCTGCTCCAGCCTGGGGGCAGCTTAGAGGTGGCACATAGGAGCTTACAGAGCTGTGGTCCTGAGGGGCAAGAGTTTGGAGTTCTTCTTCACTTAGCAGTGTTATGTGGCCTGCACTTCCTCCAGACAACACACAGAAGCGCTAAGGGGCTGTACGTGCCCACGCTCCATCCCCCCGCCCGCCCTCGCACCCACTCCGTGCTCACGGGTGCAGTTCTTGGCCACCACGGCGTCCCCGTAGTAGCCGGGCGCGCAGACGTCGCAGCGCGCGCCGGCCGTGTGGTGCATGCAGCCCGCGCAGGCGCCCGTCAGCGCGTCGCAGCTGCTGAACAGCATGTTGGGGTCCGTGTTGCCGCTGCACTCGCAGGGCTGGCACGAGCTGCCGATCACCAGCGGATTGCCGTAGTAGCCCGGGGCACATCTGCAGAAACACGGCGTGTTAAAGCACGGGGAAGGAACAGACCCCCAGTAACACGTTACAGCAGCAGCAGGGACATTAAGSGGGGGGACATTAAGAGAGTAGGCTGAAAGGGACTGAAATAAACCYTGTGAAGCACTCGGGTCGGAATCAACCCCTTCCCTGCAGTTTCTTGAGAGGCTGAGTGAGCTGGGCCTTTTTTCTCTGGAGAAGAGACGGCTCAGAGGGGATATGATTAATATGTATAAGTTCAGGAAGGGAGAATGCAGGGAGGAAGGGGACAGGCTGTTCTCACTGGTGGCCAGCGATAGGACGAGGGGWAATGGCCACAAGCTGAAACACAAGAAGTTCCGTCTCCAGGTGAGGAGGAACTTCTTTACTGTTAGGGTRACAGAGCAGTGGAACAGGCTGCCCAGGGAGGTTGTGGAGTCTCCTACTCTGGAGGTCTTCAAAACCCGCCTGGATGCCACCCTGTGCCACATGCTCTAGGTGTGCCTGCTTGAGCAGGAAGGTTGGACTAGATGATCTGTAGAGGTCCCTTCCAACCTTAAATATTCTGAAAATATTCTGAAATATTCTGAAATATTCTAGGACAACTTTTCTGCAGCTGTGGGGCCTGTCCTGGTTAGAGGGGTCCCAGCCCAGAGCCGCCGGGGCCATCGCTCTCACCGCTCGCAGTTGGCTCCGGCGTAGCCGGGCTTGCAGAGACACTGGGTGCCGGAGCCCTTGTGCACGCAGCCAACGGCGAAGCTGCAACGACAGCAGGGACACGGCGGAGCGGTCACCCCAGCCGTGCAGAGCCACGGCAGCCGGCTGGAGCCAGCTCACACACGTGGCGCTTACTGGGACACCCAGATGCCAGCAGTGAATCCCATCCGAGGGCACTTACTTGTTGGAGGCGACCGACAGAGGACACGGGCACCCGACGCACTGCAGGAGCCCCTCGGCCGAGCGGCTGCCCACGTAGCCGTCCTTGCAGCGCTCGCAGTGCTCGCCCTCCGTGTTGTGCTGGCAGTTCTGCAAGGACACGGGYGGCTATGCACTCAGCAGGGACGGGAGAGGACGGGGGCTTAGGGCAGACAATTCCCTGTCTGATAACTGGACCCTTGGATCCTCCTTCTCTCCCAGGACTCACTTTCTCCCCAAGCTGACCCAGAGCCAGGACCCCCCCAAAATGGCACATGCAGCTAATGCCCCTGGTCAGGCAGGGTCTACATGCACAGAACCTTTCAATCACATGCTGCAGCCGTTCCAGATCCAGATATCCGCACTCCACTGGGTATTTACTTACCAGGCATATCCCGGACCCTGGCAGGCACTGGTCTGAGTGGCCATTGCAATGACACGGGATGCATTTTCCCAGAAAGAGCCCCTTGGTGTCCCTGTAGTAACCTGGAGCACATTCCTAGGGAAAAGGAGAAAGAAAGAGAGATGGAAAAAAAAAAAAAAAAAAAAAAGAAAAAAGGATGAGAGCCTCTG